>NW_011967206.1:1156960-1205398 GCF_000949405.1 Vollenhovia emeryi | reverse complement strand
TTTGCACAATTTTAGCCCCGTCCCGCGCTATGGTTAGATCCCATGCAATGATCTTGTACTTAAAATAATCTTAAGTACACAAGAGCATCGCACAGGACCTGATTATAGCACGAAACGCAACCAAAATTTCGCAAATCTGCGTTACCCACTTAGCAAAATGTGCAAATTGGCTACGTAGTTCAATGTCCACGTTTTCAATGTCCACAGAGGGCGTATCGCATTCGCGTATCACGAAAAACGGGGCCGTGACATCTCTCAGGCTTCTCTCTGGTCTATACGTCTATGGTTCTAGTGCCAAGAAATGTGTAGCCAATCAACTTGCAGCTTTTATGGAATAGCTGCAAGTTGATTAGCTACACATTTCTCGGAACCAGAACTTAGACCAAGTATCGTGGATACAAGCTTTTATTAACTTTTGGCAATTGTTCCATCGTTCGTTTTCGCTCTAAAAAAAATATAATCGTACTCTAAAATCTAGAAGACAAAAGGAACAGACCCGCAGACGCGTCCCCACGCCTAGGTGAGCAATCTTTTGATGCGTATCCGCTTGAAGGTTTAACTGCCGTAAACGCCACGGGGCGCTGTCGTCTCTCCGCGCGATCCAGCAGCATAGGGCGCGCGCGGACGACGTAGCTGTATGGGGGCGCGATCAGTATTGGTATTTTGCTACGGTGCGAATCCAAAATGTCAGACATCGATAAATGGATAGAGACGGCGAAAGAATGCAAATACCTGCCCGAAAATGATCTCAAGGTAAAATACCGCGGTGCCTGCCGGTCGGCCGGTGTCCCGCGCGACAACGGCCGCGCGGTTACGCGCCGATTAGGTTACTCGCTTGTACACCCTACGCGCGCTTCGCCTCTCCCGATATAATTTACACCCTTTATCGTTGCCGGCAGAAACTCTGCGACATGGTGTGCGACTTGTTGCTGGAGGAGTCCAACATCCAGCCTGTGTCCACCCCGGTGACGGTGTGCGGCGATATCCACGGCCAGGTAAGTCCCGGATGTCGCGCCCTAACCTCGAAAAAAAAATCGAAGCATCGTCCATCGCTGCCACGGGATCGCCAAGTTTTAACGGATTTTAGGACTGGTCTGCGATACGTGGAGTAGGCCTGGGAGTAAAAAACTGATAGTAGGCGTAAGGAAATACATCACTTTTAATTTTTATACTTCAACCTCAGCTCTTACGCTTGTCCACGGCGAATCAGAGCGCGGTCAGCCAGAGTTGTAAATATTTTAAAAATCATGCCTGTGTCATGAATTCGGTTGCTCGTGCCAGTGCGCGCTGAGTGCACGCTAAGGCTTGTTTACGGTCAACCTTTATATTTAAGGATCGTCTTGAATGTCTCCTAAGATATTTCTCAGCCATTAAAATGATCTGTACAGCATCCGTACGGATCATTTTTTTTAGCCGAATATTTCTCGGAAGTGTATTTAAGACCAAGCTAATTATAAGAATTTGGACTGTAGACAAGTCTTGGGTCCGGTTTCACCAACGTTGTTTAACTTTAAGCTTAATTCGTTCTTTGTCTCTTTCCAACTGTTACTTTAGAAAGAGGCAAACATGAATTAAGCTAAGATTTAAGTTAAGCGACGTTTTGATAAAACCGGGCACTAGTTCAAGCACCCGAATTCGCTTTTAGTATCCTTATGGCTCTAGCAGACCAGCGCGACAACGCGACGCGCGATTATCTAATGAGCGTACAGATTTTATGGGAAAGTGCACAGTTTTCCCATGAAGACTACGCCCATTGGACTATCGTGCGCCGCGTTGGTCTGCAAGAGCCATTACGCAAAAGGTAAATGTTACGTTTCCTTATACCTGCTCTTCCTCCTTGCCCCATGTTTTGTAGACCGTCTTTTAATCTTACGAATTAGCGTCATGGCAGTATTAACCCCCCTCTGTTTATCGTTGTCTATCACCTCGTTACCTTTATACTCTGTAACTGTGTAGTTAATTGTACAATCGTGAATGTACGTCAGACCGCTCACGTTTTCGTGCTGTTGCAGTTCTACGATTTGGAGGAGCTGTTCCGCAACGGTGGCCCCGTACCGGATACAAACTACATATTTCTGGGGGATTTCGTCGATCGGGGCTACTACAGCTTAGAAACGTTCACACGTCTGCTCACACTTAAAGCTAAATGGTCCGACAGGATAACGTTACTACGCGGTAATCACGAATCTAGACAAATCACGCACGTTTATGGATTTTATGGTGAGCGCACAACGACACTCTCTTTCCTGGCAAACTTGATTGCGCCAACAACCAAGCTTTGATCTCATCGTTTGCTTCACTGTCTGTTCCAGATGAATGCCAAAACAAGTACGGCAATGCCAATGCGTGGAAGTACTGTTGTAGGGTATTTGACTTGCTCACAGTTGCTGCCGTGAGTACTCGCGTAAAATAAGATCTTTTCGAGAATTATAGCTCCACCTTCGATTGTAATCGAATTAAATTCTGTTTCAGTTAATTGATGAACAGGTTCTTTGTGTACATGGTGGACTGTCTCCGGCTATTAGAACACTAGATCAAATTAGAACGATTGAAAGGAATCAAGAGATTCCACACAAAGGTATGTAATTGTGTAAAGTAACGTTTCGTTGCGAAATAAAAGTTGCATGACTGGCTATACTGCCGTTATATAATACATATTGTGCAATAACAGTTATACATTTTTTGCTTACAGGTGCTTTCTGTGATTTGGTCTGGTCCGATCCAGAAGATGTAGAAACATGGACAGTAAGTCCACGCGGCGCAGGCTGGCTGTTTGGCAGCAAAGTGACTTACATGTTCATGGAGGTGAATGATCTTAAACTCATCTGTAGGGCGCATCAACTAGTTCAGGAAGGTATGTCTTCGCTCACAAATATTTCACGAGTTTTGCTGCAGCGTTTTATTTTATATCTAAAGTATGTATTTTTGATAATGCATACATTTTTTTTATTGTGCAGGTTATAGGTACATGTTTAATGACAAACTCGTCACAGTGTGGTCGGCTCCGAATTATTGTTATCGATGTGGTAACATAGCTAGTATCATGCAGTTCACGACAGTGGATCAGAGAACACCCGTGCTGTTCCAGGCAGTGCCTGATTCCGAGAGAGTAATCCCACCTCTAACGCCCACTCCGTACTTTTTGTGATCTATCTTAGTGGCTCATCAGTACGGATGCGAAAGAGAATTATCTGTGTCTAGACACTATGGAATCACATGATTTGATTGGCCGGATCCCAGGCTGGTACCATGACGGAACCATACATTCATGAGAATATATCACCGATTATACATATTACTCTAGAAAATTTTGATTCCCTTAAAAGAAATTGTTTGATGCGTTCTACGATCGAAGTAAGACACTTAGAGGACTGAATTGTCGTGTGATTGCTCTTATTCAGGGAATGTTCTTTAGATTTTTTAAGAACTTTATCAGGTTTTACATGTTGTAAAGCTAACTTTTATATATATACATAGTATCTGCCATTGCATCAGCCTGATTTTTGTAGCACGAGAAAAAAAAAGAAGAAAACGATATTTTGCATCAGAGCAAATGTGAACATTCTGTGGTCTAGACGCTTTTGCTGTCTATGTACATTCTGTAGAGCATTCATATCTCAGAGCAGCATTCTGGACTTCGATGTTCAAAAGACTAAGAGCTTTTAAATAATTTATGAGCGCAGATAACGCAAGTAGTCCAGTGCTGTGTGAATAAAAAGAAGGGAATAATAAGAAATATCACGTTTAAACATTCCGGCAAAAAGTACACTCTGAGTATGGTGAATGCTTCTCTGACATTACAATCGTTGTGCGTAGAATTCAGGTTTATTAAAGCGTGAGCATATATAGTACTGTTAAGGTCTTCCTGAACATATAAATGATCTGTTGCTGGTTTAGGTACTGTGTGTGCTGCGTGCTGTTTTTATTTTCTTCTAAATGCGCAATCAGTGTTCTTAGCAAGAATCGCAAATTCGGCTCTTTTTTGCCGAGGTACAAATAGCGTGTAGCAGTAGCCAAAGTTTTCCTGCTTAGGGGTAAGATATCCGATAGCGGGATCGTTAATAGCATCATAGAGAGTTCTCTTATTATTTTTATGCACATGGCATTTTTTTACGCTTAATTTTAAGAAATTCTAAGCTCAAATATTGTCTCTAAACTACGTTGATACACTTTAATATTCTTTTCTGAAAAGATATCCACCGTTCGTTTGTCACACTTCTCTTCTATATAAATATAAATATAAATATACATATACATATATGTACAAAGCAATATTTTCAAATACTATTGCATTCTCCGAATCTTTGTACAATTTCCAATATCGTATGCCAAATCGCTGTCGTATTGAATAATCGTAATTAGCTAATTGTCATAAGTTCATTAATGTAGGGAGCAACTTTAAAAGAAAACAAACCGAGACCCTTAGCAATGTGCCTCTAAATTAATAAGCGTTTGTGTAATATAATGATACGATATTGATATGACATAATTAATGGAATGCACCGGCCATTGCGTATCATAAGCCTGAATTCTGACCATCGATTTTTGCTAGCTCACGATAATTCCTAACCGATCACAGACCCGACAAATACGGCATTGGCATTGTGGCATAGGCTGTCAGGTTGAGACTACTCTATTTTGAATTTTGTGATATAGACCGAAGGGAGGCGTGTGCAATGGTCATGTCGATGTTTATAACGACTCTCCTTGTCGCACTATTCGGAGGGCTTCTGCGAAGACCCGTTATTCCAAGGAATGTAATAAACTTTTGAACAGTGCCTTCAGAACTATAACACGACGGTCTACTAGAAGTATAAATGCTTTCTTACTGACAGATAATCATAGACGAACTAACATAAGGACGAAGAATCATGCAAATACCAGAGCTTAACGAGAATGCGTATGGGGAAATTTTTATCACATCCTTTCTTTTTATTCTTCTATATTTCATAAACCTTTCACTATTATTTGGAACGAACCATTGCTTTGTCGCAAAACTTTTTCTACGATATACTTACGTTTTACGATTTTTACCTACCTTTTAGGTCTAACTCTTACATTTTATAACATTACACGCGCGATATATTCTCTATTTGTACTACATTTATTACAACGTACGATTACGCGATGCTCTACGCGAGTAATGTATTACATTAAGTAGAAAGAGCGCATATAGAACGAATCGGGACACGGAGCTTGCGTTACAAACTCGACTCGCTACATTTGCAGCCTCCGAGTCGTGAAACGGTTTCGCAACGGCGGGAACGCCCTACGTGCAGTACGGGTATCGTAGAAATCCTAAAAGAAAAAAAAAAAGTATTAGCCTCCGTATCTATTGGGGCGTTCGCGGCCGTTTTCGTTTACCGGAATGCCTCTGTCTGTGATCGCTTTAATCTTATCGAAGTGTCCAAGCGCTTGCGGCGACTCGATATTAATAATCGGTAAGCTCGCGAGAGTGAGAGAGAGAACAAATAAAGACAATTTGCAAGATAAAAATAAAATAACGAAGACTAATTTAGCTTAATGTGCTCCGTGCGGGAGCTTGAACACTGCGCATAATCCTTAAAGATCTCACAGGTAGACACCATTTTAAAACGATCATCATGTACCTTGAAAGTATAGACTTTGTTATGTTAATGTAATGAAGAACGTCTGTAATAAAAATGCGCAAAAAATCGCACTTTGTCGCATTGTCAATAATATTCCCGGAGTGCTCGTGTGTTGTAGTAGCGAGGGCAAGTACAAATCCTTAAGAATGAAATAAGGAGCAGCCTGTGCAGGAGAAGGAGCATATGACATGATTAAACGGTGCACGAGGTTTTTTTTTATTAATCTTTAATCAGTTTATTTACTCGTAATAATATTATTTTCATCATATATATATATAATAATTCTATTTACTCCTTACTATTTATATATATATATTTATATATAATAATATAGTGTATTTATGTTCAATATGTATAATATATTATCTACATTTATAATCCCTATGAAAGGCATCTCCAAACAGACTTCAGATTTACTTCTTTTTTTTCTTTAAATATCTTATTTATTCATAAAAATACAGGGGGGTCCACGCGCCACACGCGTGAAATTCAGCCTGCTTTGCCCGAAACCGAAGGCACTCGATCGAATCGATCGAATTGTCGATAAATGACGCGCTCGTTTTGCTCCAGCGAGATTATAAATTCCTCTTTCTTTATTTTTATATATTAATTATATATACGCGCGTCTAGCGGCCCGCGATAACTTTCGACCAGCTTTACGATCCGTGACTTACAAAACTCGCACTATATTCTAGATCACGTCACGTTACGTTGAAAATCACAATCTCGTATTAGTGAAACTCGAACAGCGACAAATGTAATGACTGACTTTCGTTGTTAATACGCGTGAAGGTTTTTTTTTTCATGCAATCGACAGAATTTAGAAGACGGAAAGTTGAAATTGATTAATGTAATCAACCGATCTAATTTGGTCGAGTAACACAGTGAGTGGGAATCAGCGATCTTCGTCAGTCTTTCAATTACTCGTATCGCGTATCTACGATTAAATCTATATATAAAAACATTGCGAGGTGCTCGTTCTAAAAGGACAGACTTGCATGACACGTTTCGTCTACGGGAAGCGGAGGCGTTGACAAATCATTCATCCGCAACTTTTACGAACGTAACGCATAACGTAATTGTCGTAATTGACTTTTATCAACGTGCCTCTCGCTGTGCTGCAGAAAAAAAATGTCTCAGCAGCGAGGAGGCGCACGATATATCGAGGAAATTTATCATATGGACGTCGGCATTGCGAAAGGGCGATAACTCGGTTTCCGGCAGAACGGCGATTCACGCGATGGCGCCGAAATCTCAATTACAAAAGGAATATAATCGAAGATAAACGAGATAATAAAAACGTACTTCTTCCTAAACGTAGGTAGAAATATGGTAACTTTTGACTCACTCATTGAAAAAGTATCTCTTTCTCTCTCATTCACACATACGCACACACTCTTTCGTTCTCTCGCTCTCTCTTTCTCTCTCTAGTCAATCCGGCGTTTCGTGCTTTCCTTTCCCTACCGTCGTTTCTGGGTTAAACGTTTGCATTTCTTCTCGTGCCTCCCTTTCGATGTAATCGCAGCAAGGGGCGCCGATTTCTTTGCTCCGGTCAAGAGGAAGCGAAAGAAGATACGTGTGCAACATTTCCCATACGGAAAGTGGAGAACTTAAAAGAATTATAAAACGAAAATTATATGTAAATTATATCCATTGGCTGCGGAGAGAGGGTGAAATTAAATTCACGCCAGTTGTAAGAACTTGAGCGTCGGCAGGTTCGCTAAATGCAAGAAGGCACTAGAGTCGTGTAGCACCAGGACTGACGCGATCTACGTTAAATGGCGACAGAGATTTGAGAGCTAGTCCGCGAAACGTCGCGTCGTTTCAGTTAAGAAAGTCTGATTTTTCAATAAGATAAAATTTCCGAGAGACCGAAAGGATCCTCCTTTAAACTGAAATTTAACACTTTCCGAAGATTTATTAGACGTCGTCCAAAGGCTTTCTAGTACGAGTGGCCTCAGAAGAAGCTGTTGCGAAGCTATGCGCACTTTTGAGCGTTGAGCAATGCACACGTTCTCGCCGTGGAGACATTCTCTGTCTAAAATGCGCGCGCTAAATTCGTATCTTAACTTGTCAATGCGAGATAGAACACGATCGAGTAATACTGAGAACAGTTGTTGCGCGCACACGCTTTCGTTCGCTTCCCCGTGATTTTCGCGGGGGCATCGCATGGCGGCGTCACTTGCGGCTGCCGCGAGCACAAGTATTTAACACGGAATTATACAAAGACAGGACTAGTACTTTCAACATAGTTATATTATTAAATCTTTCGTACAATATGTACACAAAGTTGAACCCACAAACGAGAGGCGCGCACTGGTTTTTTTTTCGCGTTTTTTCCTCATATTTTTCTTTTTCGCGTTAGATTTCTCTTTTTTTTTCTTATCTTTCTTTTGCTCGATAGACTCTCACTCGCACTTAAATATTAAAGGGTTGGGCATGATAATACTCTTTGTAATATAATGCCCTAAGTCTTGCTGATCCAACGCTTTAGCTCTCCCGTAAGCAGCTGCTGTACTCCCAGACATCGATGTGTTGCATTCTTTTTTTTAAACAAAATGTAGATACAGTATGTCTCCGATGCGGTCGTCACTCCTCTAAATCTCTGATTAACTTGATCTTTTCAAAGAAATATTTTTTTGTTCAAGTTTTAGCTTATTACATTTTCAAACTTTTTCCATTCACGAGTATTTCATTTTAATTACACATTTTCACGAGTAAATACGTCTGCATAATATTTTAGTAGTTTAACATTAACTTAAGCTTTAAAAAGTTAAAGTTTTTTAAAATTACCTAAGGAATAAGCTCGTTTTATTACTTTCATATCCGCGAGATCGTTTCGATCATCGAAATGATTGAATAATGAAATTAATTAGTCTAAAAAACATGCCAAAAAATAGATTCTGTATAATTTAGAGGATTCGTGAACGAAAGGAGCAGTGTCGATCCGCGGAAATCCTGTATAATATATATACATATAAATATTACATAAATATATTAATATATTATATGTATATGTATATAAAATCTACAAAAAATTAAATCTTTGGAATTTGAAATTCTTTTTCTCGCGACCAACAACGATACTCTGCCGCTCATATATACAATACACTAACAATAAATAAAACTGTATAAACAATTTCTTGGCAGGAAGTACTCAACGATTTTACGAGCTAACGATAACAAGAAGCGAGACAATAAAAATCGAAGAAAATATAGATAAGGAGACGAAAGATAAAGCGTGTAACATATCGCTTTCACATGTATATCTTTACGTTCATATTACACAATGCTAGCTCGACGGCAGGTCGTCTTTTGCCGATAGAAAAGATGTTAAGTCCGTTCTGTACTTTGTTAGTGTGTATGTGTTAAAATAATATTGCTGAAACGTTGCAATGCTGAATGTTGAAGTATAAATATGTTTTCAACGTTGAATCTAAGTTAATTTTTGTACATTGATACTTTATGTTGCTGCAACGTTAAAACAACATTGAACAAATTATTTTTTTAATACTTAATTGCGATTCATTGCTGTTATGTGTCTATTTGTTTTTCCAGAAAATGTCCGCTTATTGAAGAAAATGTATAGTACCCAGCAATCGCTAAATAATGCTGAAATATTTATAAAATGTTCCTAAAATTCAAAATTAATGTCCCAAGAATATTTCAAAACATTCCGGAATATTTACAGAATATCCGAGAATATTCAAATAAGCGTGATGCTCTTATGACATTTTGTGTGTATTTAATTAGTAAGATTGACAAGTTAATATATCTTGACATTGCCTACAAGTGCAGATAAACTTGTATGGTCCTTTTCAAAGAAATCACAAATTTCATCAAATTTTTTTCAATGACCAGCGTTACTTTTAGAAAAATAATCCAATTTCAGCACAAAAAATTTTCAACAGTTGTAAAAAAGTCTTCTACGTTTACAAAATATTACAATTCAGCGGACGTTAGACGTTTTTCAAAAATTTTCAATGTTGAATCTATATTTCGTAACATTGATGCAATATAACAACGTTGTAATGGAACGTTTCTGAGATGTTGATTCAACATTTGTGTGCTGTATGGGTACATAGCAGTGAGTTCGTGTAATTACACATCTTTCGGATAATCGAAAAACACAGTGTTGCATCAACTTGCTGCCACTAATATTCCGTTAGACGTTTTCTAATAATGAAGATACCAACGAATGTCGTTAACAAAGTACAGAGTCCTCGTGTCGATCTTTTCAGGTGAACTTTTTACATTCTACATATACAATCTATTTATTCTTCTCTTTCCTTCTTCCTCTCTCCAAAACCTGAATATGCACATGCGATTTCTTTTAAAAGTAAGTTCAGCTAAAAGAAAGCCATATTAATTTTTTTTACTTCTACAGAATTGGAAATCTGTGCGGATTCACTTTCGAAGGAGGATGAAGTGTCGATCTGAGCGGCAGTGCTCGTCCCGTAATACCCGATTTCTTCATCCGAATGAAGTTGATCAACATGTGGCGTGCGAATCGATCCTAAACGAGACACGTGTCCGTTCTGTTCATCGATGGTCGCGAGATGAATTTTCATAATTTTAGCAAAGCTTAGCGCGCGCACGCGATTGTCCAATTGAATACAGAGACAATTTACAATAATGTCCGGGGAATACAGAAACCGTTACACCTAACGTTCCTTAACGTCAAATAATGTACAACGTTTACTGTATGAAGTATCTCATCGTTTAGTTAAGTCTTATAGTATGGACAAGTATCCCTAGGCAAATAGGCCCAAGGTCTGTGTTGTAGTTCGTGTTGATTTCTGGAACGTGCTGCCCGCGGCCACGGGTCCGATTGAAGGAATAGGAAGATAAGAAAGAAACATAATATCACATTCAATGTCAGTTGTACAGGTGCAGATTACGAATTCAGAGCTGCAAAGTTGCTAGTTTTTTTAATGCAAATAATATATTATAGTTTTATAGCAGTTACCGTCAACTGTATATTTGCATACCGACTTCACGTTGCTACTAAATTACATATTAATGTTAATTGAAGACTCAAACAGCGCTTTATTATGGATTCATTTGAATACTGAAGATTCAAATATAGAACACAATCGTAAATTTATATTACACTGTATATTCTAATCAATGAGTGAACTATAGTTTCTAACTCGTGATTATAAAAAGCAGTTTCTTTGTTAGATATCAAATTTTAATTGACTTGATAAAAGACCGATTTCATCATTATTTATAATTATGCTTCAATTATTATTCTTTTTTAGGCTTTAGTTTAAGAAAAAATCTAAAGAAGAATTAGAATTAAATCAATCAATTCAGGAAATCGTTTTTAAGGAATATTTCTTCGCGCGAGGTTCGTACAGGATTGCAACGAAACCAAGAAGAAAATGCAGGTCGAACTTGAACTCTTTCTCAGAGAACGAAGATTACACCTCGTAAATCGACATCCGTGGCCACGAGCTTGTCAGGCAATTAGCGCGTGTTTACGATATCTTCTATGGAGAGGCAAGATGAAACAACCACGTTAGCAGAACGTGCGCGGAATAATACATTACATGCGTATACAAGGAGCAATATCTTCCAAGACACGAACAACATTTCGACTGGCGTCAACCGCCGATTTTCTTTACCCTTTCTGCAGTTTCTCACAAATAATTGAGCTAGGAGCGACCGGTATCCTAGTTTCGCGAGGTCGATTGTCATAGTCGGTCCACGCGGGTACACACGTGCGCACTTGCGTATATGTACGTATATCTACGTATTCAGTAAAAAAAGAAGACAAAAATGGCAAGGGACGATTCTTTTATACAATTGACGTATGATTGTTCGAACAGTAACACCGAATAAAATTTCGCGAAACTCCCTCGCGACACTGGGATACGAGTACTAATGCAGCGTTTCGTTTCTTTTTTTTTAAATATATATACACGTTTCATTTATTTCCTTTTCGTCGTAATACTATGAAAATATCGCTCCAGCGAGGAATAACACGAGTGAACTTTCCGCTCGTCGTATTTTAGTCGCGATTATCGGAGAAACAAACGACGCGTGTGCTCCGGACGACTCGACTTCCCATTTCTTACTTTGACAATTGTACACATTTATATAATCTAATGAAAATGCGAAGAAGAAATGCCATATAATGTCCCGTACATTAAAAGTTAAAATAGAAAACTCATCGGCAAATATAAAAGCAATATATAAAATCTCATATAAAAAATTATCAAAACGATCTAAAAATTTATCCTACAGTATCTTATCGTACCAAAATCGTTCGTTCCTTTTTTTCTTTTGCAAAAGTATTATGTACATTACGTATCTTGTAATATTTTCAACGCTAATTCTGCTCGTCACCCCTACAAGGCAGGCCACTACTCCGTATGCTAAGAACTTCGGTAAACAAAAAGAATCACGTAAAAATCGACTAGAATTCAACCAACAAATAATAAAAAAAATCCCATTTACACAACGATTATATATTAAAAATTTTTTTACTACTAACACAAAATAGAGAATCGACTTTATAAACATCTATAACTCGATTAACAAATCTCGCGTTGTTTTTAAATTATTCTTTCATTAATAATAACGAAACTTTTCCGTCGGCCTAACATTTTGTTCTCACGAGTCTTAATTCCGTGCTTCAGCCGTCTTTATAAAAACCACTCTATGTTACAGCTAGTGCGTTAAAATAAGTAGAAAGTTGGCGTAAATGGCCTTCACAGAAGTCGCGAACGGAAGCTCGAGGATCGTCCGAAGAGCACGCGACGCTAGGCGGGAAATCCTAAGAATGATTGATGCATGCGTTTGTAAAAGTCGCGTCGAAGGCATAAATGAGCGAACCGGTATTACAATAGAGTAAGAGTCTTTTGCGTTGCGCGCTTGGACCGTTGCTTGCGGAGTGTTGAATGACGACGACGACGACGACGACGACGGCAATAATGATGACGACGACAATGACGACTCGACGTTGGCCGTCGTGATATTATACGTACGCAGCGAATACTCGCGTCCAGATGCATGCGGTGAGATACGGACGTGAAACACCGAAGCTCTTACGTTACAGTTTCGTTTCCTCGCGACTCTCCTTCTCGCGCGGGCTACCTTACCCGCTCGTCGTCTCCTCGAATTTCACGCGGACCTCGTCCGCTCGAGTCCCAGTTGTCTCGCGCTGATTCGGCGGATTCGAGGTGAAAATTCCGCGCCTTCCTCCCATAGAATTACGCGATCCCGAGGGCTCGTAGCGGGACCCTCCTCTGGCGATGGCGCGCGGGTACCCGGGTGGTAGCGCGCGGGAGAAGAGAGCCAGCGACTACGGTAGCGTGTATCACACTCCTTACGTACGTCGTTAACGTTTTCGCACGTGGTGGCGAACGGCTAGCCGCGGAGGAGAGGATCCAGAAGTCTGTACGTCGCGGCGAGATTTGCGGCAGGCATTTAGAAGATACATCTGTGTAGGTGTGTGTGTTGTGTGTGTAACGCGAGTGAGCGCGTGTTGATAAAATTTGCATCGCGGCTCACGACGATACTACGCCGAGCTACGGAATGACGAGAAAACCCATCATCGTCGATCATCGGTCGGTCGATCGATCCGGACTATTGATCCTTCAGTCAGTCGTGATGTGTCTGCTGCTGCGTGTTTTATATCTTCCTTTTCTCCTCCTCTTCGTCTTCTTCTTTTCCCCCTTAGCTTCGAGAGCGGTAGTAGTAGAAAGTGGCGGTAATAGTAGCAGTAGTAGTAGTAGTAGTAGTAGTAATAATAGTAGTAGGTGGCCTACGGTGAGCGGTACGTAACGAGAGTCTTATTTTATCGATCGGATTATGCAATGTGAACACACAATGACGTAGTTGCGCGGTACGTGTTTGCGTACAGAAATATATTATTATAGTCTTTTAGTTTCGATAAAAAAGTTCAGTTCCCACCTCGGCTGATTTGCCCATCTCGAGGTGGCGCGCTTTCTTTCTCTCCCTCTCTCACTCTCGCTCTCTCTCTCTCTCTCTCGCTCCTCTAACTTTTATATACGGGCATATATGTAATACGTATTACGTGCGTATAATAATACATATTAAATATACACTCTTTCTTTAATATCCTATTTAAAATCGTTCCTCTTTCTCTCTCTTTGCTTTCTATCCTCTCTCTGTCGTTGTCCCGACGTGGATTGCTTTCTATCGTCCACCTGTGCTCTCTTTTCGTCTCTTTTCCCTCGAACGATTCCTCCTCTTCGTCCTCCTTCGTTTGTACAACGCAACGAACACACATTTATATTATTTATATTATTTATATGTATATATATATTTTATATATATACTTTTATATATTTATTATACATACGCAAACAAAGCCTTTCCCCGTTCGGTTTGAGTCGTCTCTTTTTCTCTCTCATTGGACTCTTTTCTTTTCTGTTTTTTTTCCCTGTTCATTTGTTGCTTGTCTGTTTGTTCGGTTCTTTTCACCTCTTTTCTGTGTATATATTTATAACGTATGTATAGTATGTATATAGGTATTCAGCTTCGTTTATCGTCACTTTGTTTATTTACTATCTTTGAATTGCTGAGTTCAATAGGAAAGGAACGTAGAACATTTTACTCTCGAGTAGTAAAGTCGCCGCCGATTGTACCTGTAATCCAACAAGCAAACGGATTCTCTGCTTAAACGGGGCCATCAGGACGATAACTGTTGCATTCTGCGCGCAGCGAAAACAATTAGAGCCAAAACTACTAGAGTTAAATAAGAAATGCTTCTTAAGCCGGATCTAGACCAGGCGAACTCGCATCATTCGTACTCGTCTAAGCAAATCGTTCATTCGCGTTTCTTCGCGTTCGATCGCTTGATCTGGATCCGAGCGTTCAATTACTTAAGTTGCATATTAATCGTGAATATTTTACTTTATTCACTTTGGCGACTTTTCTCGCATTCGGTATATTTACTTTCTTTTCTGGACTTACTTCGGGCAACCTGACAAGAAGATCATGAAATCGACCCGGCTGCTGAGGAGCGCTGTGCTCGACAAAACTTCGCAGACAGCTCATGTACCGTTCTTGTATCTGTTCTAATTCCAATGTACTTCCTCGTGCTAAGAAAGACAAGGGGGGGGGGGATCAGTTGAGATTGTGCGTTTCATACATTTCAGAAATTCGAGTCTAACTGCAACCGATGGAACGTTCTACGTGTATTCTGACTTGGTTTCTTTTTCGTTTCTTTCAATGAGTCGAATTTTATCTGCACGCAGGCGACGAGAGTTCCGAACATTTAAGAAATTCGTTTGATTAAAGTCGGTTCAAAATCAAAGCCTACGTAGGAGTCTCTACTCGTGGGAAAGCGCATGCGTGCACGAACGGTTTTAGAAAGTGTCTCGAACTTACATTTCGTGTCTCCAATTGTAGCGTTGGGAAGAAGATAAGTTTACGTTATTACATATCGTTCGCTGTATCATGTAATACCGAGGAAACGCGATAATGACAGACGCGGGGAACGGCGGATTCAGTAAAAGTACCTACCTTGTGAGAGCATAGTGATTACTTTTAGACAGACATACTCCTCCATTCGTAGCCTCACCCGCCTGAACATTAGCGTGACATACGTGATTTTTTCCACCATGAGCCCTACGTCTTGCCGCAATTGGTCCATGGTTATCGGCCGACCCATCATGCTGGTTAGGCACCTTTGCAACGTATACATGTTGTTCGTTACCTGGTTGTGAAGATTGTATTAGAACGGGCCCACACACGTATTCGTCGTATTTATAAACTTCAGACAAAGCATACGCTATTAGAAATATATCTAAAAATTAACAATATTACTAACGTTTACATTAACTATTATATTAAGAATTGACGATACTAAAGTATACTTTTATCGTCAAAACACGTGTCGCATTACCCAACAGAACTTCCGTGTAAGAATAATAAAAAGCGGTTTTTTAAATAGAAATCTTGGTTTTCCCAAGGTCCTTTCGAAAAGGGACGGGAGTGAAAGGTGATAAAATTATTGTTGTATCTTTTATAAGATACAGTACCGGCCAAACCACCTCTAGGTTTTCCGAGCACAACTTTCGTCAAAATGCATCGAACGTGCTCCAAATTGTACAGTACACACCCGATAACAGGTACATCTTGTACACGAAATTTGACAGAATGCACCATGATTTTCGAATTTTTCAATCGTGCACTTTGAACCTAGTTATGCAAAAAAAAATGGAAAAGTGATATAATTTGGCCGGTACTGTACGTGTCGGGTGGCATTGCAAGGAAAAATTTAGTTTACGAAATGCCCAAGTACGGCTAGAAATGAGCGTAAAACCATAATTACTTCTTGCATAAAGTCTGCACCCGTCCCGTCAGTAGCGATATTCGTCAACCTGTGCTGGCCGTGCATCGCTTGGTAGGCAGATGTGGTTAGCACGAGAAGTTCATGCCACTTGTGGGTGAGCAGCCTCGTGTGAACTTCGACCGGCAGCTCAAGGTAAAACGGTAACCTTTTGGTCCACTGCACCAACTTGTACACTATGCTGTCTCCTATCTGACACAGCTTGTCACTTAAGTCTGAATTATGGTCCAGCAGCTCGTCCAAGTTCTGTAACGCGAACGGTCCATATACAAATCTTTGGAGCGCGATAGGGTCGTGTAACTGTAGTTCAAACTTTTCATTCAAATGACATTTTAATAGGACGAATCAGTTGGGAGAAATAAATTATTAACTTATGACTGTTTATGGAGATAAACAATCAATCAGTTGAATCGATTAAATAAAATTTGAGGTCCAGGTATTCAAATCCTGGCTGAGGTAATTATTTTTGCAATAAGTTTAAAACAAGAAATATTTAGGCACTTCGAATTTGTGTTTACCACGTGAGAGCTTTATGAATTTTATTAATTCGTTAAATAATTTTTATCGAGCACATTGCACATTGAAAAAAATGTGTATTCTTTTGTAAAAATAAAATTAATGTCTATGTATTAATATGTGCCATTGTCTTCAAGTTAAACCATACGTTTAAGAGAATGACATTCACGTACCCTCAATGTGGCGATATCTTGGAACTCGTCGCAGTCTATAAGGGTTTGAATCATGGTTAAGGTTGCGTCCAGAGGAAATACTCGATCCCTCGAACTGCTTACTGCATTGTCTAGCCTTTGTCGTAAATGCACCACCTTAAACACACATCATTAACATATAAATTCTATCCGCGTGGGGGTTTTTCTTTTACTCGAGGTAACGCACTGTTTGCATTTTTTAAATATTTTATGCAACCGAGTTGCCGATTGAAGTTCTCTCAGATTTATCCAGCTGGATCAATTTTTGTCAGTTACATTATCTCACGTCGGGATTTCAATCCCCGCGGCCTTGAAACATTTTTACAACGCGGAAAAGTTATCCCGCGAAGATCCGCGCGTTAATTACGATTCCGCCGGCATTTCCTCTCGTCGCGCGCGCGAAATCCGAGTTCGGCGGCCGCGCATCCAACCGGTAGGTTCAGCCTTTCACTGACCTTTCGGACCTCGAAACATTTCCTCGGGGTCGGGCACGGAGTCACGCGAGCGCGAGGTGGAAAGAGAAAGAGAGGCGGACGAAGAAAGGGCCCCGCGCCGTGTCGGGCTTCCGTCTGACTTCGGGGAAAGCTGGCCGCTCTGCCGGATATGGTCCATGCATAAGCGACTACCTCGCGGAGAACCGTGGGACGTTTGCAGTTGAAGGCGCCCGGCACGAGGGAGGGACGGGAGAGTTTCGCGGGGGAGACCAGGGAGGAGATACACAGGAGGTGTCGGTGGAGAGGACGCGCGAGAGGGAGAGAGAGGGAGGGTGAGGTCACTGTCCCCCGTGCAGACTTTCACGAGTTACGAAACCGCCGGAGAACTGCCCGTCCTTGGCACCGGCTGCCGCTGATTTTCTATTGTCCCTGCCTGCGTCGTCGCCACGACGTTTCCACGCAGCGACGATAACGAACGGCGATTTACGATACTTGATAAAAGGATAGATATCCGATATTACTTCAATATCTGGTAGATACCGGTCAGGCTCGTTGATCAGCTGCACTGATGCGCGCGGGAATGTATCGTGTACGAGTGATTTGTCTTTAGGCGATTGTTTGGTACACTAGGAATCACTGATGCCCTCCCATATAAATTTAGGCACATATTAAGATATTTATACACCTTGCCAGGGTTGGGAAGTAACTCGTTACTTGTAACGAAGTTACGGTTACTTTTTTCTTTGGTAACTCTAACTTGACTTTGTTACTTTCTCTCCGTCTGTAACTGTGACTTAACTCAGTTACATTTTTTCAATTAAACCTCCACGGATCGCATTAGGCCTTGCATAAACGCCTTTATCGACGCTCTACAATTCAAATGCAGATTTGATATTTTTACTTTCATCGCAAGAAAGTAACTGCAGAGCAACGATTCGTTACTCTTTGAGTAATTTCTAACTGCGACCGGTTACATTTTTAGCGAAAACACTGTAACTGTAACCAGATACTTTTATAAAGTAACTTTCCCAGCCCTGCATTTTGCGTATACATACATGGAAAACCGTGTTCTACCTGTGACTAAATTCATATGGGAAGGCATCAGTGATTTCTAGTGCACAATATATCAGAGTGTACCAGAGTGTACAATCGGCGTCACGCACAGCTTTTACACCTGAAAACAGTCGTTAAAATTTATTAAAATAAATTTTCCTATTGGATATCTTTTAGCGTCTTTCTTCAGACGTAAAGGCAGTCATGACGCTGAGTGTACACTCTGGTACAATTTGGTACATGTACCAAACAGTCATGAATTTTGTTTCAGGCGTCATTAGCGAAATTGTAACAAACGCGTGTGAGAAAGGCAAAGATCTCTGTGTAAACTGATGGAATGTGTTAAAAAGTTTCATGTTCGTATTTTATAATTTTAATTTTTACAAAGTTATCTTACAATATTGTTTTTTTCCCCTAAATATCTGCCATATTTATTAAAATTAAGTAGACATGAAGGCGAATGATTCTCTTTGAAAATACATACATTTAAAATCTTTCTAGATATGAAGTGAAGAAGAAACAGAAGAAGCAGTGTCTTTTAGTGAAGATAAACGTCAATCTTCACGACAGCTCAATTGGAATCGAGTAAAATGCCCGAGTAATTTATTTACGCTTACTTTCGCGACGAAACGTGCCGAATATTCATCCTCTTAAAGAAAAGGACCCCGTCGACTCCGCGGCTCTTTCTTATCTTACACGAAATTCACGTGTGGTTTTGCCGTGCATCTCACGTACGATGAATCGGCCGCGGCTCGAAAGTGACCTCTTTAATGGAGCACAGCCGCGGTCAATATTTATCCGGTTTTCGCGGCATCGGTTTCACTTTTGGCAATGGCCTCTACCGGGATATTTCAACGATCGCGGCAGTTCCCTCGTTTGCTCATCTGATCGGACGTAACGCGCATATTTTTACGTTACTCCCGTCGAGCCTCCCTTGAGAAAGTCGAACTTTCGATGCGTGCAATACGAAAAGAATTAATTTTGTCGACGGTAAATTTACTTTTAAAATTATATCCGCGCGTATACTACACGGAAAACAAGTTTTTTCACTACCGTAGCTATATATAATCATGGTTTGCTGAAAATATTTGGCTGCCATGACTATAGATTTCCAAAGTGCAGCAAACGGTTTGCCGTCGCACTTAATACAATAGGCACAGTAGCAAAATATTTAGCTATCACAACTAAATATTAGCCGTTCATATTTTACAACCGCACTGCAAAGAAAAGCGTGTAAAATTACATACATAATAAACGTAGCGATTACACTATAACGGAAATATATAAATTTACGTACTTTTACAAAAATTTGTTTTTACTCTTTGTTGTGTAATACTTGTTTACGCCTGATAAAAAATTACAAAAAAATTGTATAATTTACACAATTAAAAGCAAGCAGTTCACTTATTATATAAGGTAATAATTTTACCT
Organism: Vollenhovia emeryi; assembly: GCF_000949405.1. Lineage (NCBI taxonomy): Eukaryota > Metazoa > Arthropoda > Insecta > Hymenoptera > Formicidae > Vollenhovia > Vollenhovia emeryi. The sequence continues at coordinate 1,185,834 of NW_011967206.1, read as the reverse complement.
ACAAGGTGTAAATTTACTGACGCATGTAATTATACACCTTTAATGGATGGTTCCAATATTACCCACTATAATAATTGTAATTTTACATGTAATTCTTTTACGGTGTGAAATTTTGTTGCCACATGCAGTTCTTAGCTGCGGCAGCAACATTTTTCTTTCGGCGTGTTAATAATTTATATTCAAACGGCTTTAAAATGATTTCGACAAGTAATTTTCCATTATGTAACATTCTTCACCGAATGGTCGTCGTGAAAAATTTGCTTATGTCGTTTGTGCAAAATTACGTAGTATCGGAAAACGTTGCTTCGCAAAGACATATATAATTTTGCAAGTTATATAAGTATCGCGTATTATACAAGGAGCGTAGATGAACACAAAAACTGCGACGACGATCGGCCGATTCTCGCGCGCTCGCTACTCCGCTCGTTCTATCTATCGGCTTTCGTAATGTGGGAAACCTTGAGGCTTGCGCAAGCCGAGTCGTAAGAAAGTGAAATTGCGACGGGGAGTTCATTCATTCCAGGATCGGCGCGAAGGAAACCGATCGACGCGCGCCGAATTTGCTATTTTCCTCTTGTAGCTCCACTTCGCTCGACGATTCGCGTCGGAATATTTTCAATTTTTTTTCACGCAAAATAAAAGTAACGACTAATAAATGACCACTGAATTTTTCAGAGATTACAATGCAATTAGATTTTCAATGGATACTTAAACATTCCCTCCTTCAGACCGCGCGCCTTTTAGACAAATAGGCGTTTCATTTTCTCGAAATTATCCTCCTTTCGGTAACAACAAATCCATTTCTTTTTTCCTTTTCAGAAGTTACCGGTTTCGACTTGTAAGTGATATCTCCGTCATGTTACTTGCTTACTTTATGGCTCGTTGCCAAAAAGTATGGTCAGTACGGTTGTTTAATGAGCAAGTATCACGTTGTTTTTAAAAGTCCACGTCAAGAGAAAAGTGTATTATGTTCCGCGATGATTGATCCAAGATTTTTTTTACTTTACGAACGTAACAGGTTCCACGCCGTAATAGATTTGTAGATATGGATGATGCAATTCTGACTTCATCGAAGTGGTCATTCGATCTCTATTTTCCCAGATAAGGATAGTAAATGCGTATCGCACGTATCAACCGAGCACGTAACGTGCGCACGACGTGCTGACTTCGTATACAATTTATTATTATTACTAGAAATAAACAAATAAAGATATAAATAAGAAATGGAAATTAATGAGACAGAAATTTATCGCTAATAAATCTAAAACGTACTGACTTCGTGTACAGTTTATTATTAATAGAAGTAAATAAAGAAATAAATTAGGAATGGACATTAACGAGATGGAAATTTATCGCCAATAAATCTAAAAGTATGCACAAATCAACGCTGCCAATGAATAGAGAGATTAAACTCGGAGCGAGTGTCAATAAGATGTATTAATTTTGCGTCGCAATGATATTTAACGTTAAATAAATGCCCAAGCGGATATTTTCTTGCCCAACTAGCCAAAAAAACAAATCGGAAAGAAGTAAATAAGCGCGCAGGAGATGTAACACGTTATTGGATCGCCGGGACGAATAACGGCCGTCCGCGAAGATCTCGCGATCTTGCGCCGCAGCTGCTGCGAAAGTGAAAGCGAAGATGCCTGCGGGACATTCTCATCCCAGAGCATCGGATTCCCCCGTCGGCGATCGAGGAGTCAACTTTTGTTGACCCACACTCGATTTCTAACCGGAGCGTCGGCGTATAAATCACGTAAACAGCAAGCGAGCGCGATCCTTCGAAGACGCACGACGCGCGGGCGTTGATCTCGCCGTTGATCGCGCGGGCACAAGAATAGGCAAGCGCGAAGTCCGCCCGTGCCACTCGTGCGGATTTAACGGCGAACTTTCAGGTCGCGTAATCGCGCGATTCGATCGGACGGACTTTTAGAAAGTTTCCGCGGATATCTCACGCACATCACCGGCGGGGTAATATGCATAAATCTCGCAGCCGAGATTAATCTACATTACGCCGCTGACGACATTAGCCTTACGTAACGCTCGAATAATTAAGGGTGAAAAGAGTAAAAGCTGCAAACGGGCGCTCGCGCGATGCACTCCGTCGTAATGAGACTAGTTCCCTGACGATTCCGTTTCGCGGGACACACGGAAGTAGGCGAGATGTGAATCGCGCGATCCGCTCCGACGAAATTTCTCGCGTTCGAGGTGGGTTCGTCGCACGACTCGACGATCGCCGACTTGTTGAGGTATCTGTGCGCTTGGACATTTATTTTTCGTCATTTCTCAGTTTACGTTAAATATCATTGCGATGCTAAATCACTATCTCATTGACACTAGAGAAATGACGTGAAAACACGATTAAGTAAGCTGCGTAAGACACATCTCAAGGCTAATTTAAACAGATCTCGTTTTCTTAAAGCCTCGAATTTTATAATATCCCGCGCATTTAATGTTGAGCAGCGAAAAGATTTCCCAACACTTTTACGAGAGGAAGACCGCGCGCGCATTTGACATATTCTGCCTCGTGACTCAGTTCTTCTCTCCTCGAGCGATCCTGTGCGGCAACGGTGCATTGAAAATGCATGCACCGCTTCGAGCGGCATTAAAATTCATTTGCTCGAAGAACGAGAAAGAAGATACACTCACTTCGGAGGGATTGGTGAGCGCCGTCTTCAGGATAGTCCCGTTGACGAGGTGGCCTGAATGCGCGGGGTGGTTCGGGTGGCTCGGGGTGGGCGGCGAGCCGAGCTGGTCGCCCGACGAGATTTTGTGATGATGGAGGAAACTACCGGCCAGCTGGGCGTGCTGCTGCTGCTGCTGCTGGCTATGATGGGCGGCTGCAGCCGCGGCCATGTGCTTGTCCAGCATCGTTGTGCCCATGGCACCCTTGGTACCCGCGAGGGTACCCGAGCCGTTTACACCGCCGACGTTGCCGCCGCCGCCCATGCCGCCGCCGACGCCGCCCGCCTTGGTGCTCTTCTTGTGCTTCTTGTACTTCACCTGCCAAACCAACAGGCGATCTCACTCAACGATCACGATCGATTGCAGTTGAATTGCATTAATCAATTAATTCGGACGTAAATCGTAGCATAAATTTAATACTAATGGTAGAAATTAATAGAGGAAGGTCCTCTATTATGAGATGGGTCTCTAATATGAGATAGTAGGTTTTCAATACCCAAATTCAATCACAAATCTTTCCTCGCAACGATTGCACAATCTAACAATGGCCGACGGCAGAGAATCCGCGTTTAAGACCCTTAAGTCGTAGACGTAAGGCAAGGCAGATAAAAACTTAAGTCGTATACAAGAGACTTTCACGACTTATGCTAGGCTCCGCCTCACGTCTACGACTAACAATAAGACAGACTTAAGTGTTCGCGGATCGTTTTCTGCCATCAGCCAATGAATTTTCCATTCAACAGGTTTCGCTCCAAGGACAATAAATTCAGGGTGGACCTATTAATTTAGTAGAAAACCCGCTATCCCATATTAAGATCCTATCTCATAACAGGGAACTTTGGTCTACTAATAATTTGATTGCTGAAACTCTAGGCTCGGCGCGTACCTTGTAAAGGTTGTACACCGCACCGGAATTCCTTCCTCCAGGCATCCGGTCTTCCCGAACCGCCTGCAGGACCATACCCTGTTCGATACACTTCTTGAACCGGCAATACTGACACCTGTTCCTCTGCGCCTTCGTAATTTCGCAGCCTCCCTCCGCCACGCACGTGTACACCCGTCTGTTTTGCACGGTCCTCTTGAAGAAGCCTTTACATCTGCGTGCAAATCAATTAAACCCTTGTAATTTACGATTCGATTAACTCATGGATGTACAGTCAGAGGAAATCCTCATAAAGTAACAGAACGGAATCACACAAGGGATAGTTTATACCGATTAATTAAGTGTCAGATCAACTCTTGTATTCTCAAATTAACGCGTTCATTGTTTCGTATATACGCAACTACCTATAATCTTGAAAGCATTTAATAATCTCACATTCCAACGATATTACAGTCTTATTAAATACTACAATTGTCACTTCAAGAATACATGTAATTATTTTGGCAATCAAATCATTTGAATCGTTGTACAATCTTCGATTTGAAAATCTGTTATTTCCTATCCAATTGTTTCCTTTTCATTCAAGAAAATTATTCTTAAATAATAAGCATAAAGTTTTCTGGATTGAATTATATAGCGTTGTTTCAGTCAGGCAAGGTTTTCTTGTTTCAACGCGATATAATCTCAGTTCAAACTAAATCCTTTTTCAAAAGAAGAATATTCTTTTTGTTTCTGGGGCCCATAAATATTTTCCTCTAGCGTAAACTCGTGGAACGTGAACAATTTTATTGACGAATGTCGAATTCTTTAATGAAAGTTTTCCCTTGTCACGAGTTCACGCCGGAGGAAGAGATTCATGACCGAGCGCCTGGTCTAAAATACGCATCGAACGAAACGTTCGCATCACGCAAACTACGACGCTTTGGGACAGAGTGTGTGCAAGTCACGTTGTAGAAAAAATTAGGCCTCATGCGAACGCTGTAAACAAGATGAAAATGCATCGGTGCATTTAACGCACTCGTGACGAAGTTTAGGCTACCCTCGTTTCGACGCGTTACCTCGCGCAGCCCAAGTTAGATCGGGGCACGCGAAAAAGTGACTTGACCGAAACCAGGTCGAGTCGCTTAACAACTTTACACAGCTTATACAGCTTTACACTGTCGCGACTTATCGTGTATGGAATATAGAGTATATAGGTCGCGACCTAGACGCACGGTGTTGAACTAACTCGATATCGAAAGAGCACGACTGAACAGAGATTTATTATTTTCCTCTCCACACATCCCGCCGATAGTTTCATCTATGAATATTTATGATATGACAATCTGTGTTAAAACGGCACGTCCAAAATTGAGTGTGCCTCGATTTTTATAGGCAAAAAAAAAGGCAGCTGCCTGGTCTTCAGTACAGTAGACCTTTTGATTTCTTGATAATTTAATAAGAAAAATTGTGCTTTTTAAAAACGTGAAGTAATTCATTCTGATGCATGTGTAATATAATTCCTTTTGCGCATGTTTACACGTGGGAAATTAAGATCGCCAAAAATTGCCGATATCGGTTTCAATTCCCCGGACCTAGAAAAATAGGAAAAATAATTGATGGACGAGGTCGAAAGATGATATCAAGAGAATATTTTTACTTATTAAAGATGCGTCTGGTATAAATACCGAGGAAAGTAAAGGAGTAAGTAAACAGCTTTTTATAGAAATTGTACCGCATTAAGACAGTTTATTGACTTCCCATCATCGATATCGGAACGCGAGTTCTTCGAAAAGTTGTACTAAATGAGAAAAGGAACAAATTGAGTTTTTATTCCAAGATAATCATCTTAACTGAGTAATAGTCCCCATTAACCCTTTGTATCTTTAATTTAAATTTAATTTAAATTCAGAGAGAGAGAGAGAGAGAGAGAGAGAGAGAGAGAGAGAGAGAGAGAGAGAGAGAGAGAAAGAGAAGTTTTAAGAAGACTTTCTTTCTCCGTCTCACCATTGTCTTCTTCTAATTATGGTGCCCAGCTCCTGATAAATGATAGCCGACACGGCCACGACGAACCAATAGACGTTGTAGAATTATAGGTAATTAATTGGTGATATACAAAGCGAGGACTATCGGGTCTCGCGCGGGATGATGCAACCCCGCAGGATCAAAAATTTTTCTTCTAGGTTAGAAGACGTGTTGTATGTATGTACATACACTCCATGTCCCAAACGGAACTCTGGTCTCAGTCTCATTATCGTGACAATCACGCCTGTCAGCCTGTGTAGTACTGCGCAGGCACGATTCTTTTCTTTTACAATGATGTAAGACAGAGAAAGAAAGTCTTTTTAAATCTTCTCTCTCTCTCTCTCTCTCTCTCTCTCTCTCTCTTTCTTTTCATAAGCTTCAGCTTATTCAATGGGATAATCAGACCGGTATTCATAGTCCGTTCTTATATATCTAAAGCCAATGGTACACGATACTATTTTTCCTACTGGATTGCTTACGAGAGCCAATCAGAATGCAGAATTTTCGATCAGGTGACTCAAAGCTAAATCCTGATTGGCTCTCGCAAGCAATTCAGTAGGAAAAATAGTATCGTGTGCCGTTGGCTTAAGATTATCTTAAGTATACTCTTAATGTGTTTTTAACCAATCACAGAGCCGTATTAGTCTTTTAAGACAACACTTACGCCGATATTCATAAGTCAACGGCACACGATACTATTTTTCCTTATGGATTGCTTACGAGAGCCAATCAGGATTTAACTTTAAGCCACCTGATTTAAAACTGTGCATCCTTAGTCCCAGTCTACAATAGATGATTTAAGCCCTAAGCTTTAAGAAATTGGCCAATCCCGGTCAAGTATGAGTAGAATGCGCGACTGTGATTAGTCAATTTCTTAAGGCTTAGGGCTTAAATCTCTATTGTAGACTGGGTTCTCGTAAGTGATCCAGTAGGAAAAATCGTATCGTGTGCCGTTGGCTTTATTTCGAAATCATCTTAAGCGTCGTCTTAAGACGCTAATACGGCTCAGTGATTGGTTAAAAACACATTGAGAGTATACTTAACATGATCTTAAATATAAGAACGGACAATGAATACCGGCCTTAAGATGATTTGGAAATGAGATTCGACCGGCCTCAGTCTACATTTACTATGTCTATGGATGTTTCGATACCGTGTAAACGCGCGAAGTTAGCCGCGAGCGAATCTCGTAACCGGCGGGTCAGGTCGCGTCGCGCGTCGCCGCTGCGCAACCGAGTTCGCGGCCGCTCTGCGTTTTCCTCTCGCTCGTCCGGACGAGTCCCGCGTACGGTTGAGCTCCGAGAGTGCCGAACTCAACGAGATGGCCTCAGGATCCTCTTAAGGGGCCGCCGCGTCGTGACGGAGCAATCGAGATCGAGCGATGTTCGCGCGCGAAACCCACGCCGGTTTCTCCGCGTCGAAGATCGAGAGTTGCGAATCGAAGGTTAGAGCACGACCAGTCGGTAAGTGCAATTTTATTCCGTTTCGTCTTGACTTGAACTCTGATCTCAAACTCGCGCGATCTTCAATTCTCCGATGCGCAGTCCGATACGAGCTGCACGATAGACGCTAAGCGCGCCCGCCATGATGGACGCGTCGCGGCGTGGCGTCGGTCGGTCGAGGCGCAAACCGAATTCGGCGGCATCTACGGACGATCGTTTCGCATCGCGAGCGCGCTTCTTCTCGAGTTCTCGGGAGTGCCGGGAGCTAATAATCCGCCGGCCGATTAATTGCGTGCTAATTGGTTTAATCGCGGTTAGGTTGGGCTTACGTTCTACGCGACTTTCGGCATACGAAATCGATATTGATCGCCTCCGATAATAGGTGCCGTCAAATCATGGTGCGCGTGTCATATTGCGAATTCGGTTGCTTGCATTAGTGCGCACCGAGTGCACACTAAGGCTGATGGCAGACAACTATCCGTAAGCGCTTAAGACTGACGTAGCCGTAGACGTAAGGAAAGGCAGAGACAAACGTGAGTCGTGAAAGTCTATTGTATACGACTGAAGTTTTTCTCCGCCTTGCCTTACGTCTACCACCAAGACAGACGTTAGGCGTTTACGGATCGTTCTCTGCCATCAGCCTAAGGCTTGCTTATAGTCGGTTCTTATACTTAACTTTGTCTTAAATACACGTTCAAAGAGTATTCAGTCAAAAAATGATCCGTGCAAACGTTGTACAGACCATTTTTCTGGATAAGAATTGACTGGAAACAAGGCTTAGTGCGCACTCAGTGCGCACTAGTGCAACCAACCGAATTCGCTAATACTTTTGCATACTCGCTGATTGTCGTGAACGGCGCGTTGTTAAAAAACGTAAAAGATATCAGCTGCAATTACGAAACAAAAAAAAATCGAAGAACGTCGAGGAGCGAAGGCTTGCCGATTATTAACCGATTAATCGAGAAGGATAACTGCTGCGTCGTTCGGTGAGTTCGAATACTTTGTTATTTCTTGGAATTTGAACGACAGAAATAATCTAAAGGGAAATCATTCACGCAGCGAGCTTGAAACAAAAACGTATAAAATTTCTGCGGATTTTAGCCGAGGTGTACAAGTATTTAAAAATTCAAACGCGACGAACGAAGTTCAGGATTATTTTCCGTACGCAAGGAGAACAGTCTATCATTTTTTCAGCATCCGCAAAATGCGAGTCGCGGATTAGAAATGTTCGACGAGGTGTGATAAAAATGTCGACACGATCAAACTGTATTTTTGATTAGTGAATATCAGAATTTATCTGTTATCTCAGTCCGGTTTTACACCGCATTAATTAACACTTACGCCGCCGATAACAAATACATTTTTCAACCGAATCTCAGATTTTTGAACGATAGGATATTTTTACGTTAAAAAACCGATCTACATATGACTCACACAATCCGTTAGAATTCGATATGACTCGATAACTCGTGAAAACATTCAGATAAATATTCGACGAACCGACCGAAAGTTACGAATAAAAACCGAAGAAATAAATAAATTATAGTAGATTATAGAAACGCCGGATTGACAATTAATCTCTGAAATCCCTTGAACGTTGAAAAAAAGAGAAAACAGGCGACCAAGAGCTCGCATTAAAAAGTCTGAAAAAGATACTGATTATCTTAAATTTCTTTTTTAAGCGTGAAATCCGCCCCCGTGGTTTCTCTCGTCGGCTTCTTTATGCAGGACAGCTGTTGTCACGGATCGGATTGTTTAACTTGAGAAGCGCCTCTAGACAGGGAAAATAGCAGGGTTGAATCAAGGATTCATCTGCGCGGAGTTACGAGTGCCGGAGGTACGAGGGAAAAACTTGTCGCGGACTTTTCTCGTCTAATCCACTTGCTCGTTCGGGACGACGAAGTTGGACAAGGACGAGCGGGGAAGTAACGATACTCTGTGGTAATTTCGCGGACTAATCAAAAGTGTTGTTCAAGAAGTCATCCGAGTACACGCGGCGGTGTAGACGCAACAAGTATTCCCTCGTCTCGCGTAGACATTGCGCTGCGAGAGCGGGGCGGGAAAATGATGGGATTGCCGGTTAATTTTTAATCCCGTCTAAGTTACGAATTATGGCTGTTCAGGCAACTGACGTACCTCGGCGGACTTAATCTTGTTTCGGCAAACCGATAAAGTTAAACGCCGATTGTAACTGAACACGAGCAAACGTCCCAAATAAAGGGGAGCGTAGCGTGAAAGGTGCAAATACATTTTCGCATGCCGATATATTTCGAGAGCCAAGGCACGAAACGAGAGAAGAGAGTGTCGCGCGAATATAAGGATACATTTTTCAAATTATGAATAAATCGAAAAAGTTTTGTTCTGTTACCAACGAGGTACAAACGGGGCGTTTGGTGTGTTCTATTTAATTTGTTAGAATTTATTCGACGTATATTCGACAAATTTAATCTGAATTCAATTGTCTATAAAATGTAACATTTCGTTTTTGGAGCTTCATTTCATTTAATTTTGAAGTATTAATACATTAATTTTTTAACAAACGGAGTATTTAAAAAAAAAAGAATTATTGCCAGTACATGATTAACCGATGTAGAAAAATTGCTAAACAATGCAACTGGCAAATTCTAATTAGAGAAATTTATTGCGCAAAATATTACCTCGGCCAGGGTTTGAATCTGGACCCCTCCATATTTAAACAATATTTTAAGTATTAAAACATTTAAGAATATGAAAAATAAAAATCATAAGATACATATAAGTATTGGAAATATGGGAAAACGTTACCGCGCTTGTGCTTAAGGGTTTTGTCGATGAAAAAAAAAGGAGTGCTCCCCTGCGGAGTGACTTAAGGTACGAAATGGATAAAATTACATTTGAAGAAGACAAACAGTAACGAAATGGATTAGGAAAGCGAATCCCCGTTTTCCACGCGCGCGTGGAACCTTCCCGTGTAAACAGATTGACGATAGGACGCTCTGAGGGGGCTAGTTTGCTCAAAACTCGACATTTCTTGTCCGCGAAATGCAGCTAGGCGCGCTTCCTCGAACGCTGGCAAAGGTCGAAGGTTGCGGCAGGTTACGCGCGTTTGCGATCAGCTAACCGCGCGTTTCCCATATTGCGCAGGTAGCTTCGATATAATTAGCTCTAATGGAGCGAATGTCGGTTCGATTCTTGAACTGCAGCATATCACCACGAAAGGCTACATATACGTATAAGTACCTATCCTAGTTAACCGATCTCATTAGTGCGACTTAGTCGCATTTTACGCGCAAATGCGTCTTTGATGCTGCGGGGGTGGAATTATCGCGGACAAAGTGTGCCTGTTATTCGTAGTAAATAGATTGCCACTATCCTCGTTTTCATGACTTCGCATGCGATGCTATTAACTCGTGAATTTAACCTAAGTGCCTTCTGCACGTGCAGCCTGTGCGAATGATGACGAAATATTTTGCATAAATTTCTATCGAAAGAAGAAGTGAGGAGAAACACGAAGATAAGTTATTATAGCTTAGAAAAATTCACATTAAAAATATATTTATCAGATATTAAATCAGATAGGTCTCTTTCTATATTTGCGACTTTGTTTTAATGAATTTCAATCAGTCGCGGGGGACATGATCGTGTACCTTACACACTTTGAATACATTACGAAATGTATAGGGAAGTTCTTTATTATGAGATAAACTTATAATACAAGATAGCGGGTTTTCAACATCCAATTTCATGAATCTTTTTCACAATGATTATACGCACGAGTTAACAATGTATTTTCCACAATTTCACTCCAAGGACAATAAATTTATGGTGGGACCAACAGCCTATTAATTAAGCAAAAACCCCGCTATCTCATGTTAGGAGCTTATCTAAAAATAGGGGATTCCCCTCTATGCTGAATAAAACAGAATTGAAAAAATAGAATATTTAAGTTAATAAATTCACTACACGGAGAGAAGTTTCTCTTAGAATTTATCCTGAAAATCATGTGACCGTGGTACAACATGGCATTTTGAAAAGCTTTGTGAGTTTTGAAATTTTACCACACATTTTCCTAGTAAAATGTATACTAAGTATAATTATTAGTGAAATGTATGGTGGAATTTCGAAAAACTCTCAGATAATTCTCTGAATTGCCTTGTTGCCCCACGATCGCATAAATTTCAGGATAAATTTGAAAAGAAAATTCTCTCCGTGTACCGTTCAAAAGCTTGGAAACAGACATATTTTTTAGCTAAATAAAAAATCAATTTTCAAATACATCGCTGTTAACTAATGCTATTAATACACCATTGTGTTTCGAATTTTAAAGAATTTTAATAAATTTCATTCAATTATATCTATATGTTTTAATAATTTTACAGAAATCGTCTATAATAAAAGTTTAACGTACATTTCTTTTCAAAAAAATCTATATTTGACTTTTGATGATTCTAGAGTTAACAATTTCTAACTGCTTTCAAAGCTTTGAACGGCAGTGTAAAAGGAACGATGCATCTGCGAGATTTGCGAACAGTCGTTCGTGTATGTAAGGGGGATAATACGCGAAAGGGCTAACTGTAACTTAATCGCGCAAGCGTGGCTAAGGTCACTCACCCTTCGCACGTGATGATACCGTAGTGCAGGCCGGTCGCCTTGTCCTCACAAATCATGCATATCATAGGCGTTTCGTCCTCCTCGTGCTCCTGCGGCGGCAAGGGGGGCGCAGGCGGTGCCACCGATATGGACTGCGAGGCCGCCTCGGACTTGACCACGGTGCCGCCGTTGCTGACCCACGGCTGCGCGGCGGAACCGGACGCCGTGAGATTCAGCGCCTGCATCTGTTGCGCCGCCGGTAGCTGCGTCAGGTCGCCGGCCCACAGCCTCTCCATGTTGAGCGGTGGCCCGACGACGGACGAGTACGAGACCGCGGAAGAGGACGAGGGTGGCTTGCCCCTGGACTCCTGGCCGAGGTTCAGCAGCAGCTGGGCGGCCGACTCCTCCGACGAGGAGCACGAGGCGGCGGCCGCCGCCGTGGCCGACCAGGATGCCGCCGGTGGCGGTACCGGGTCCAACGGCGGCGCCGACCATATCATCGTACGGACACCGCCGATCTCGCCCATTAACACCGTGGGCGGGGGCCGCGGTGGTGCCGGCGCTGCTCTCTGCGTCGGTGGTTTCATACCTTCGCCTGGAACGGATTATCGATCATCGATCGTGTCTCAATGCTTTTCTCCATAAGGTCTATTTATGTAATTGAACTTCCGTGTCCGTAAGATTTCTCTTTGCACCGCCTTTGTTCTCCCACTTATATTCCACACTTGTCACGTGACCATATGATAGAGTAGAGTGAGAAAACGGTAGGAAAGAGTTTTCTGTCTGCTAGGATTTTTGACTGACACTTATGCCCGTTTGTACCAATGAATTACTCTTTATCTTTTTTCAAATTTTTAAAACTAGAGAGAAATCTAAAGCAAGTTAAACCGAGATTAAAGTTAATCTGCGCCTCGTCGTGGTGTAATTAACTGAAAATTGGTGAACGGTTAGATGCGAAAGGATAAATTGAATAACGTTAGTACGACAGGTGCTCGACTTACAATCAGTAAGAATATATGATACGATAGTCGCGATACTTACACGAGATTGCCGTGGTGGTAGCGCCGGTAGTGACGCAGCTGGTACTGGAATTGGTACCGCTGGAGCTGCTGGTGCCACCTCCGGAGCTGGTGGAGACGGTCGTGACATTCTGCCCGCCGTAGCTGACGGCGCTGCTGATGACACCGTTGAGTAGCCTCTGCGTAGCGAATCCCTGCACGCTGGTAGGGTTCTGCGACCAAAATTGATGATGGGCCGCCAGTAGGTGCGGCGGTACCGAGGGCGCGCGCGGCCTCGGCGGCGCCGGCGGCGACTGTTGCTGTTGTTGCATGGACCCGTGCGGTCCCGCCGAGCCGACCGCGCCGGGACTGACGTTCTGGCTCAGGTTGAATTGCGATGACGGGCTATTCCGGTGACTAGGTTGATTGGAGGCTTCCGAACGACCGCTGACACCTACGCTGCCACCGCCACCACTACCACCACCACCACCACCGCCGCCGCCGCCGCCTCCACCACCGTCGAAGACCGAGTTGTCGGACTCTTCCTTGGCCTGGATGGACGATAGGTCGCCCTTCAGATCCGGGCTGTCACTCCTCGAGGAGGCCTCCTGGGCAATCGGAGTCGACGAGACCGCCTGGACAGGTGAGTACGGCGACGATTTGATCGTTACGGGGGTGGCGGAGCGTTGCTGTTGCTGCTGGTGGTGGTGATGGTGCTGCTGCTGCTGCTGCTGCTGGTGGTGGTGGTGGTGATGCTGCTGGTGCTGCTGTTGCTGCTGCTGCTGCGATTGCTGATGATGCTGCTGTTGCTGCTCGTCGGCGACCCTAAAGCTCACCATCGGACCGGCATCCGGGAAGACCGAGTCGGGCGACGCGCGATCCGAACACCCCGCATCGCGACCCTCTTGGCCTCCTCTTCCACCTCCGCCGTCACCTCCGCTACCGGTACCACGAAGGGAATCTCCACCGCGCGGTGGCCCTGGACTCGGGCTGCCCAGCAGGTACTCGCTCGACACTCTGACCTGGCAGCCCGGCGAGCCTGGCATGTTCGTCTCCGGCGACAGGGTTGACGTGTCGGCCATGCTCTCCCCTGGAGCAGGAAAGTTTATGGGTGAAGGTGCGTCCGTCGTCGGGTTCCCCTGCGGCGAGCCTGCTGATCCGAGGGATACCGGGGAGTCTGAGAAATAAGGCGTTGGTCTCACGTTTATACTCGGACTGCGGAGAGTCCCTGTAACGCGGCGGGACGTTTCTGTTTTCTTTTCTTTCCTCTCTCTCTCTCTCTCTTTATCCCCCTATGATACGCTCGTGATACGGGAGTAATGCGGGAGTGCGTGGGGATCGTTACCCGCGCGTTAACATCTGACTAATGAAATTGAATGTAGGAGCGGAAGCGGGATAAGGGAAATCGGCATCGCGCGCGGGGGAATTGGGGCAAATTAATGACGTTGTGCGCCCGATCGACACCAGTCGCATACGCGACTAATTGGCGGCGCGAGCCGATATCGGAGGGTGAAGGTGAGATAATGAGCTATGATGGAGCCGTAACGTGTTGCGTTTCCCTGTGACGTGACGTTTTCCTTGGCATTTGCTATTCCAGATTGACACGCTGAACGTCCCGTTGTCATTCCGAGTCGACGGATAAATTTTATGTACCGCGTAATTATTCGTTTGTTAACCAAGAATCCAAGTCTGTTCGATATGAGTATACAAATTTGGAAGATTACGTCAAAGTGATAAAATAACGGTATTCATGGTCAGATCTTATATTTAAGATCGTCTTAAGATCATCTTTAGAACGAGGGGTAAACCGCTGACAATTTCATCACATTTATCTTGTTTTATCTTATTTTATAATATCCCAGTAAGGCCTGAAGCCGAAATTAATGCCCAAAAATGCCTAGTAATGCCCAGTAATGCCGCAAATCTGTACACCACAATGCCCTCAGCGGTTTGCCCCTTCGCTTTAGATACTCCGTAGCCAATGAAATGTTCCATACAGCATCTTAAGATAAACTTAAGACGGCCTTGAAACTATAAGATCTGATTACGATTACCGGCCATAAAGAAAAGTCGCGGGACTGAGAATGAGAAAAGAAAAAGTAACACAGAAAAGAGCTAAAGTATGTTGCTTCGGTTTACTCACATTATACCATCATCTGGAATCGGTATATAAAAGACTAGGTAGCAGAAAAACTGAATAATTAGAATCGTCGCTTCGTTTACAGAAATGTTGCAATGAAAAATTCACAGAACCGCTGAAGTTGCAAACGGCATCGATGACGTATTTAGAACGCGTTACATCTGATTACGTTGATCTCGATAAGCAACCGCTCGTTATGCAATCCCGTATCAATACAGCATTGTGTATGCGCAAAGCACCCACCCCCTCCCCTCCCAATAAAAATAGCGCCTCTCATAATAGATTCCAATATACACGGGACGTGCTTTCCTCGCGTTAGCCGCGCCCATAATCACCCACTCTCCACGGAGGAAACTTTAAGTCCTATTCGCGCGATAAACACGCTGCTCAGCTACTTTACCGGTACATTTTATTGCATTTGTAACACAAGTTTTTGTCGGAGGGAACTGCACGGTCTGCCGCGGTTGGGAAACGATCGTTCTCTCGAATATTTGGATCTTGAGTATTAAAGGGAGAATACAAAGGCAACGCAACTACCGATCAGAGAAGTTAACATATTTCGAATATTTCTTAATATTTTAATAAAAGGGATTGTCGCTACCACATTTTTAAAAAGTAGATCTTTAAAAGTCCGTAATGCGCTTAAGTGCGATTCTTTGTGAGCACATATTTACATTTTATATTACACGTAGGAATATATTGTCTGAAAATAGATGAAAGACTTAACAACGGTGCTTATCTTGGCCCACAGAGTCGAACTCTCGTCTTCACGAGTTCCCTCGAACTCCGCTAAGTTTGGTGAGCTTTCAAAGGCATATCGCGTTTCATAGTCTCGCTCGAACGATCGCTCTGCGACTTCAATAAATTTAAGTCTACGCTCATTGTTGCGCGCACTTATTTACGACTTAATTATCTTGCTTGCAGTCTTTTCGCCTGACGTTGATTTACAAAATGCCGCGGACTAATCATGAATTTCTGATACACAGAACCACACAAAAGTTTGATGTCTGAGACATCATTTTTCTAGCTACACATAATAAAGCAATGTATAAAAAAAATATCAACCGTGAAAAGTACAAAGTGAAAATACCATCTTTAGATCTTATAGCATAAGAAATATTGCTGTGATTTCTAATAAGATATGAAAAATAACGCAACTTTCCACGTAAAAAGTTATGTGATTGAAATCATTCCACGAATCTCTTCATTTCAATACATTTTCTTTCTACTTAATGGACACTAAAAACCATTAAGTATAAGATTAATGATTCCCGAGAGAATAAGAATTAATAATTAGTAAAAACTGCGATATCGTTAACAACATTCAAAGAGGTTCTTGCAAATAAGCACGGTCGAAAGTTTACATGTATTAGTGAAGAAGGTAATTAAGATTCGATTTCCATATCGCCCTTCTGGCGCCTCCATTCAGAAAAAGTAACCGTTCTCTTTTACTGCGGAAAAAGCGCGTGGCGCGTGTTATGTTTCCCCTAATGGGGAAGTTACTGCGGTAGATTGTAATTGAGTTGGAAGATGGTGCTGAGTGAGGAGTATTAAAGCACCCCGTTTGCTCTCGATGCATTCTTAGCGCTGCATTGTATCCCGTGGTGTTGAAGGATATACCGAGACGGCACGTGTAATAGTAACAATGGTAATAGGGCAGCCTTGTGTCGGGAGCGCGCACAGCATGAAATTAATTCGATAAACAAAAATATTCCGTACGATTACGAACAAAGTGTGAAGTTTTATTCCACGTCTAAATTTCACGATCGTCGTACGAGTAAAATTGTGTGGTTGTAGTTGTAGTTTAGATTTAGATAGGAGGCTTTTGCTCCTTTGTTACTTAGTATTTTCGTGTTTTCGTATTAGAGCCTTATGAATTTTATTAATCGTTTAAATAAAGATATTCGAGACTTTTTATGATAAATCGTTAGAAAAGAAAAAGTGGAAATTTAAGATATAAATGTGTGATGCGTAAACGCACTTATATGCACACTCTGGTGAATTCGTCGCGTCAATAGCTATCAAGAAATGTATAAAAAGAAAAAGTGTGTTTTTTGGAAAAAATGAGAATGATATTAAATAAAAATCGCCCGCCTAGTGAGAGGGAGGTCCAGGTTCAAATCCCGGCTGAGGTATTATTTTTCGCAATAGACTTAAAACCTTTATTTAGACACTAACATCCTGTCTTGGCTTTTGCTCCTTTGTTACTTCGTATTTTCGTGTTTTCGTATTAGAGCCTTATGAATTTTATTAATCGTTTAAATATATTCGAGACTTTTTATGATAAATCGTTTATCGATTGTGCTATCAGTTCGAAAGTACTATACATATATATTGTACGCAGATCTAAATTTCCAAAGAATCTATTTTAGTGAAAAATGTTGAAATAGAAGAGAAAAATGCAGAATATTTCCTGTACGCGAAAGAGAATATTTTTATCTATTTAAACCGAAAAAGCTGATACTGGATGAAGCGATAATTCCGAGCGTAACTGCCGCTCGAAGTGTTCTCTCATTTATCGCGTAAAGAATGTGGAGACTACAGCCGTTCGAGGTCAAGGAAGGAATGCAATTCGCAAGGCCAGGTTGTGATTACGGGTACTTGGGGCGACAGTTGTCTCTTCCGAGCTATTAATAGATCGATCACCGTGGACATTGGTCGAGCGAATTATTCATTTGTGATGTTCTGATATTGCGAAATATCTGTCGTGATTACCGAATCAAAGAGAATGAATCGGATCTCTCTATCTTCTATTCTCGTTAAAAGAGCCTACAGCTCGTAGCTTTCGTGGTGCAATTATATTTCGCTTAGCCGTACACGCAACGCGGCATTCATACATCAGACTGATGATCGACTGCTAATGTCAATGCGCTCTGACGATGTATGAGTGACGTACGCCTAGCGTAACAATGATAGTCAAAGATAATAACGATTATCCATCATGAGATGTGACGAGGATATTGATCTTTTGTATTGATAGCCAAATTTTTCAAGACGTTCAAGAAATAGTTCCTAGTAATGTAATGCAGTTATATATCGTGGAGTTACGCAAGAGACCGCTTTCACTGTTCCTTTCACTTGTATTTTTTTTCGTTCCTTGGATTCCTTAACTAACTTGC
The DNA here is from genome assembly GCF_000949405.1 of Vollenhovia emeryi. Classification (NCBI taxonomy): domain Eukaryota; kingdom Metazoa; phylum Arthropoda; class Insecta; order Hymenoptera; family Formicidae; genus Vollenhovia; species Vollenhovia emeryi. The sequence continues at coordinate 1,167,994 of NW_011967206.1, read as the reverse complement.
CGTTAATCTTTTTAATCGAAAAAGTCGAGCCAATCGATTCTAAATGGCAGGCAATAAGGGAAACAGAAGAGGGAGATAGAGTCGGTTAAAAAGTGGATAGAAGAATATTTTCTAATCGTATCGAGTCTTACGTTTATTCTAAGTTTTCAAAAAATCGATATATTGCGAAGGACTGACGCGAACTAAACTGACGACTTTGACACTGTTCTTATCACAAAAAGAATTAGTCGCGTAATCGAGATGCGATTCTCTGTATAAAGCGAAACACAAATCATTCTGCGCCAACAAACTCTCGAATAATTTCATTGTTTTTTTTTCTATCGACTATACACGTATAAAAGAATGCAATAAAATGCTTAAAGCTGTAACATCTCAATATATTTTCTCTGAGAAGCAATCCAAACCGTGTAGTTGCTAAAGTGGTAGGGACAATTAATTGAGAGCGGAAGGACTCGAACACAATTTTAGAAAATATTTTTAGAAATGTCAAGATGTTACCGTGGAATTTCTCGCGATATTTTCCCCGATGGAAAAATTGAGACTAAATTTATCAAGGACTTCGTACTACTTGGAAACAAACAAGGATGGAAACACGAGGAGGCACTCTATATTATTAGCGAGTGGAGCGCAATATCGCTCACGTAAATAGGTGCAATGCTCGAGAAAGTAAGTACAATGTTTACCGAAGAGCGATGCGTACAAGTTCTTCGCGTCCAAGCACATGTAATAATCGAAGGCGGGATAAGAATTGAGCTGCGATGTGAAGCGCCGGAAGTAGCTCTGGCCGGACGCCAGCAGAAAGTTACTGTAGGGCTGATATAGAGATAAGTAGGGCAGAAAACTGTTTTCCTGCTGCATCCTGTAGAAAGCGCTTAGGTCCATGCTTGGTGGACTCCAATCTTGCGGGCTCCGATCTTGCGGGTTGCAATGAAGATTAGTGGCGACGAAGACGTTGCTTCTCAGGGGGAACATTTTCGAAAGAGTATTCTTACAGATTCACGCTCGTCTGATTATCAATAATTCAGTTTGACACTGTTCACAGCGAATACTTGACGTATGAATTGTAACGATCTCTTTGTATCGTCTCGCTCCGCTTTTCTCCTCGATTGTACTTTTACTCTCTTCACGAATTGTCTTCGATGTCACAAAAATCGCTGTAACTACCTTCTATCTAGGTTTCCGTGTGAAAAAAAAGGATTTTCGTATCGTCGCAAACAAGGATACATCGTAGATCACGTGGAATTCGTGTAAAGTGATTTTCTCCTGCCTCGGTTATCGATTGCAGTTGGCACGTGAAAATAGAATCTGGTCTCTCTACGATATGCTCGTTTACATACAATGTATAAACACTCAGAAAAAATATATCGTTCTCGAGGTGTATATATGATTATGTCTTCGTAAAATTGACGCGTAAGGTTATCGAGAAATCTCGACGGTACGGTTTTGCTATAAAATTAGACTATAATCGTGCGATTATCGCGACGCGTTTCTCTTTTTACGTTCGTGACGATGCCAGTTTGCTTGTGAAATACACGAATTCGTTGTTTCCGCGAGGCGCCGGACCAAAGCAACGACGTTACTACTCCTCCTCGCCCGTGGTACACGTGAAAATCGCACGTTGCGGTTCAAGTGGTACAACGTCGGCTCGATCGGCCGTGTTCCGAATTCGTAGTCTCCTCGGTGCACGCGAATCTCATCCTCCTAGGGCTCGACAAGTGTCTCCTTTGGCGAGGATTCACGTCGGGAACGATCATCCCGTGACATCCGCTCGCACCACTCGCGGCGGCGTTGCCGGGTAATTGCGTCGTTATATTCGTTGAATTGTGTGACGTTCACGTGCCGCGGAGGCGGCCGAGGGAGATCAATGATTCCGCGGGACCCGCGGGTCGCTGCATCGCAGCCCGCTCTCCTTGGAAAATCGGCACGAGTGTCGTTCGCGCGGTGCACAGGTCTCTCGATCCCCCGTCGGGCCTTCCCTCTCGACCAGCGTGTCACCGAGAGTCGGAATCCGCGCTGGCTCAGCTCCCCTTCCGCGCATCATCATCCCCCAGCATCCTGGGCCCGTTTCGGGCGACACACTCCGTATCGTTAATGCAGCCTCTGACCTTTAAATCGGCCGTAGGTCGAGGGTCATTGGTATCAGTCGTGTTTGCGAGCGCGTCGAAAAATCGATGCAGCTCGGTGGTGCAGCGGCCGCGGCAACACGTCGCGATGTGAGGCGCGCGCGAGGCTATCACGGGTGAGACGTCAACGTGGACGACGATGACGGCGACGATCTCGTCGCCGATCGCCCGCTTGTCCGGCACGGGCCACCGCGTGGCCGCCGACTCGCTCCCATCGTCCGGTCGGGCCCTCTGTTCGTCCGGCGTTTTTCGTTTTTCGCGGGGCGCACACCACTGTCGGGCGCGCGACGACGGCCGCGTGGTTACGCGAGTTGAGGCGAGACCGAACTAGCGCCGGTGCATGTCCGGGACGACCGCGTGGGTTGATGTTCAACCCTGCACCGCCAGCAGCAACCATCCCAACCCCCTCCCGCCCCAGGTCCCTCTCTCCTTTCTCTGTCCCTCTTGGAGTTGGCTTCCTCGAGCTAGCTAGCGACTCCGTCGCCGCACCACCCACGACTCAACCTCTGCCCTCACGCCCGGTATCCTCCTTCTGCCTCCTTTCCCCGTCGATCGTTCGAAAGCTGCCGCGAAGACACGGTACGCGCGAGGATCGCGATACAACGCGTCGTTGTTGTAATTGAACGAAGGAGTGGGGGAGACAAAAAATAGAAAGAGAGAGAGAGAGAAAGCGCGCGAACGAGGAGCACGCGGGATGGGCGCGTGCGCGCAACGCGAAATCGGGAGACTGAATGAAGAGCGTGAATGAAGGTCGGGCTGTGCGTCAAAGGGCTGATAGTTGAAATACACACAATTATCGTCCGAGAAAAGTGGTGCGATCGTGGACAACGAACGATGCAGACACGTCGTGATTGATTTTTTTTATGTAAATATAAGTGGTACACGTGACTGTCTGCAAATCGATTTTGCTAAGTGGCAGAGAAAGAAATCTTTGTGCGCCGAGAAAATATTAAAAAATATATTGAGCTATAATAAGCATATCCGAGAATTTATTGAAAATGAAGAGGTTCTTGAATGTTGCCCTCCATCAGCTAAATTGCAAATCGGAATTATTCGTTATTCGTCTTTCTCTTATCAGTAGATACTGGTCGAAGATTTACTACCGGTCGACATTATCAGTACCGAATGTTATATCATTTAACAAATAAAATTTTTGCCAGTTTTGGTCGAAGAAATCTGTTTTTTTTAAATTATTATATCATTTTTTAATCGTTAGTGTTCGCCCCGAATTATTTTTATCATATCAGTGTTCTGAAAAGTGTTTGTTGCGCGCTATCGTTTTCGAGATATTTCATTCTGGCGACTGTGCAAGATTTACGTACTCTGCATGGGTGTAATAATGATTGCGTGTGAGTTAGTTTGACTCGATACAATAAAATGCCAATTTCGACATGCATGCGTCATATTAACGTACGCGGCATGTACGGTAATGAAGAATGTAAAAGGTCGGGTATAAGGGGATATGCAGTAAATCAGCTGACGAGGAAAATACAAGCCGTTAGGATGGAATTGTTTTGCAAGAGAACCAGCGAAACGACCGTGTATTTAATTTCGTCGCGATTGTTGCTAATCGCACGGCAAAATAAATTATCGCGAAATATAAACGCGTTCGTGAAACTTCATTTACACAAGTGTAGTATTCGAGAAATCAGGGAAATAATTTCAGAATATATTTCGCAATAAACGGGCGAAATTAAATTCTCCTTACGTGCAAAAGTATTAATTATTATTTATCAGCGATGAAATTGATTTTTTAATTAAGCAAAAACATGACTACAATGTAGGCATTAAAGTTAAAAAATTGAAACGATAATAAAATTAAAAACTACCATTGAGAATTAACCATTTTTCTTCAATACACAGCGACGTGCGTGCTAGTACGTATTCGCGCATTTATCTGAATAATGGCGCGGCTATAATTTTTATATGCTTCGTAAAGTGGAAAGATTAATCGCATCGTCTACAACTGGAGCGATCTTTCATTCGCTATAACCGTTGGTTGTAAAAATCAACGATATTGCGCCTGTATCAAATCCCGTTCCTGTATTACCGGGTGGTAAATAATCGTTACGCCTGAGCATTAATCAGTTTTACAACTCGTTCCAAGTAATCTCAATATATGAAAAGATCGGCCAGTGCATCATAATTTGCTCGACAATGATATACGGTCTTTTCTCGTGGCGCGATTACGTCAACCATTAAAATCGAATCTGGTTTCTAGGCATTATCTCGTCTCTAGTCGAGTGCTTTGTGGCTCGTATTTATTTGCCATATTTCTGCTGAAAATTCTGCTGATAACAGTCTTGCGACATGACACGGTTTAATAAATAGATCTCAAGAGTCAATCCCACATTTGTTACGTCGTCTTTGCAATTGGGATTCAATTAAGGGATTTAGATAAAATTTATCTTAACGCACGATTAACTGTACCATTGCACACTGCGGGAGAAAAATACGAAACTCGATGATCTCGACAGGCGAATTTCTTGTGACTCTGTGTAAAATTTCGTCGATTATTGAGACTTATCAATCGCGGAAATTTTTGAAATTTCGGGCGTCGAACGCCGAGCGTCGGTTTCGAGAAATGACAGCGCCATAAACTTCAGTCGAAAACAGTCTATGCTCATTGTGCCTAAAGCCCGTATCAGACTACAGACTCCCTCTGACTCGACTACTGACTCGGACTCCCGATAATTCAACCAATTAGAGCGGCGTCTATTCCCGAGTCGGTAGTCAGGGTCGGCCGGTGCTTTGCTGTGATTGGTTGAATCATAGTCGGGAGTCCGAGTCCGAGTTAGTAGTCGAGTCGAAGTCAGTAGTCGAGTCAGAGTCAAGAGTCTGTAGTCTGATACGGGCTTTAGAGCGGCGTCTATTCCCGATTCGGCAGTCAGGGTCGGTCGGTGCTTTGCTGTGATTGGTTGAATCATAGTCGGGAGTCCGAGTCCGAGTCAGTAGTCGAGAGTCTGTAGTCTGACACGGGTTTTAAGATTAACGCTGCGACAGTCGAACGGGTCGGTCAACGGCCCGCGCCGCTCCGCATATCGTATTATTCTTGATAGGCGTTTGCGACAAGTACGGGAAGAAACCGCGATCGCTCCCGAATAATCAGTGATCGATATCGCGTGATCAGAGTTTATTTATACTTAAGATCATTTCAACTGCTAAAAACTTAAATTGTACAGTAAAGAATGCTGCTCTGTAGTTGCACAGATTTAGTTTTCTTCTCATTCTCACAGCCAAGATTGATCCTTGCGAAAGCTTTATCACGGAATTTCATACAGACTCAGTAATCGATTCTTGATCTATAATTATTTCAAATAATAAATTCGAGAAAAACACGTATGTTTATGATAATTTTTTAATTTCATATTTTTGTTTGTCACGAAGTGAGAAGAAAACGGAAAGAAACCAGTTACTCTTGTGACAAATCTGACTTGAAGTCTGAGAATAGATTTTTAAATCGTTAAAATTAAGAAATTACTGTAATTTCGTATAATACATTTAATAATTTTGTAAAATATTGCAGTGATTAATACATATCAATTATTCAAATTAAAAGAAACGAATAAATTCGTTTCACAATTGTGACGGTGAAAATTTGTTAATGGCAACACACATTTACATATCAACCACATTAAAACATATTTTTCCGTATATAATTCAATTTCCATTTCTACTTCAAAACGTTCTCTTAATTAAAACGGAAATAGTCGGTCTTTTATACGCTAATGTGTTTACAAAACAAAATGTAATTATACACAAAAATATTATACATAAAATTTGTTATGGCCGGATTAGTTGACGCATCTTGCGGCACGCAGGACCACGAATGACAACGGCACCGCCGCGCACTGTGTTGTCATTCGTGGGAGGAGATTCTAGTTGATAGGTAAGCGGCTCCGTGTGTCGTGTTACAGTGACGTAAAACGCGATTATTGTCTGCATACAATTAAGGCCCGGTTTCACCAAACGTCGTTTAACTTTAATCTTAGTTTAATTCACGTTAGTCTCTTTCTAAAGTGATAGTTGAAAAGAGGCAAAGAATGAATTAAGCTAAGCTTAAAGTTAAACAGCGTTGGTGAAACCAGGCCTAAGCCAACGGCACACGATACTATTTTTCCTACTGGATTGCTTATGAGAGCCCATCAGGATGCGGAGTTAGATCAGGTGACTTAAAGCTAAATCCTGATTGGCTCTCCAGGGAATCCAGTAGCAAACATAGTATCGTGTGCCGTTGGCTTAGCTACTGGTCTGCGCGACAAATTAATATTCACGATTAACGGACTGCATATGTATTTTGTCGATGCAAGTACTTCGCGCAGTCTCGTTCAGCTACGGAGAATGCTAATAATTATTATGAATTATCGCGTTTTATCGCGATATTCACGTGCAGGCGATAATGATCTCTTTAACGTTTAAATTCGAAAGTAGGTATCTCGTATCGCGCTACGAATTTCCCCCCCCCCCCCGAGTTAAATGTAATTTGCTCATTACTTTCGGATGGAGAGAGCGCGCGGTAATGCACGAATCGCCGGATCGAAATAATGGAAAATGCGATATCGATCGTTTATTAATATTACGTCTCATTGAATTCATACATCGAAATATGTTGTGCGTGCAACATTGAGTTTTGATTATGTATTTCCGAACGATTGCATCAGCTGCGTATTGCAATGCAATTGTAAATTTGTCAATTCTTTGCACGTCATTCGTGAGTTGTGTTCACTTTTCGTTGTCTTCGTGAGTCCGTTGCGTCAATTTGCGAGATCATTGAGTTTCGTAATTTTTTTATCGCGTTATTCTTCCGCAGTGCAATAGTAAAATTAGTCGCGCGTTTCGTTTAATATCGGGTGTGCCGTGTGTTTATCCTGTTCCGACGATTACTATACAATCGTAATTAACGTGTTTTTGCAGTGTCGTGTGAATGCAACGAGCGAGTCTGATACAAAAGGAAGGCCTAGAAGAGCAACGGCGAAGTAACCAGTGGGGTGAGTAAATTATTACATCCATTTAACAGTTCTTTTAGATATAATTATTCTGGGTGTTGGTATAATTTATGTTTCTCTTTTATTATTGGCTGAGGAAAGTCCTCTATTATGAGATAGGCTCCTAATATAAGATAGCGGAGTTTCTGTTAAATCATTAGGCATCATTTGTTGGTTCCACCGTGAATTTATTGCCCTTGGAGTGAAATCTTTTTAGTGGAAAATTGATCATTAGATCGTGTACCTGTTGCGAAAAAAGATTTGTGATCGAACTTGGACGTTGAAAAGCTGCTATCTCACAGTAGAAGCCTATCTCATAACAGGGGATTTTGCTCTACGTGTCGTGTAGTTTTAATGGAATCGCAACTCCGCACTGAAAAAAATTTCTGGTTGAATATGGACGAATCAGATAATTCCTTTAGGATTTACCAGAATTCCTTTAGGATTTACCAGAATTTCTGTAGGATTACAGGAATTCTGGTAAATCCTAAAGGAATTCTGGTAAATCCTAAAGGAATTATCTGATTCGTCCATATTCAACCAGAAATTTTTTTCAGTGCGGCATTGTGCATCGATAAGTGTTATATTATTTTTCATTTCGTCAAGGTAACAGACCTATGTGAAAAAAGTTATACATGTGGAAATACGCATGTAACAAGTTACTCTTTGAAACAAATAGAACAGGAGTAGGATTACTAAAAATATTTTATCTTGGAATTAGTATATGTATATGTTGAATTTCTTTAATAAACACGTGTAAGATTTTCAGAAAACTGATCAAGAACATCACAAAGCTAAATTAATAATTTTACATATAATAATTTCGTTATAAACTGGTAAACAAATTATAATGGATTTGATTTTCGAGTTTATCCAATTATTAATGGATCAGTTTAGTCGATCTTAACTGACACTTGTTTAATAAATTAAAAATTAAAAATATAACGTACGTTTCGACCACGGGTTTGGATCCTTATCAAGCACAAATTCTAAAAGGGACAAACCAATAATCGGAGTTACACACTTATCATAGATACAAATAAAATTGCAAGTAAAAATTAAAAATTACAACTAATTGTACAAAAGTAATGTGTAAAATGAGACGCAATAAAATAAAATAATCTAATTATTGGTGAAAAATAAGGAAAGATGGAAAGTAAAATAAAATTATAACAAGTATAAAATACTGATATATATATTTTTTATATTTTTAGATATAAAAATTTCATTTAAAACTTTTCATGGTATGTATTCGTATTTCATGAATGATGCAGATTGAGATAACATGCATATGTACTCTCTGTATACCCTCCGTATATTTACGAGAAATAAAAATAAATTGTAGGATCGTAGTAGGGAAAAATTGATTTAATTGTGTTACTTTATTTGCTCTTCTATTTTTTTAAAGAGAATTTAAGATTCACGTTTTGGATCTCTATACGCTTCCGAAATAAAATTACGTAAACTGACGTACGAAAGCAGTACTTTGTCAAATCGTACAGTTTTTCGATGCATTTTGCAAATAAAAAACGAATAGAAAATATTTTATCACCAATAGTATATGCAAATATTGCAACTAATGTCTTTAATAAAAAAATACGCTAATTAAGTTTATTCTAATAAAGTAGCCAGTTTTATTCAAATTTATCACAGCTTATCCATCCTTCTTTATTGAGAATTGATTTGATATAATTTAACGAAGACATTTAATAAAAGATCCAATAAATCTCGTTACGTATATAATATCGCGGAGTGCACAAGCAATCGTACAATACTTTAATAAATCAGGTTTTGAATAATCGTCTTAATGTACGTCTATGATACTTCATTCTGAGTACCTTTGATTATGAGATTTACGCAATAAAAATAAATACGGGCCTGCATTTTCATTGATCGCACCTCTTTTTCTTTCTGTTTTATTACGAGCGGTTGCTGTGAATCGAGACACTTGATTAAAAAATGAATATATACCTAGCGGGGTTAAATAAAACACGATGAGATAATAATAACGTTGCGACACATTGCAAGTGTGTGAGAGATACCGTGATACCCCTGCGGAAAAACTTTTTCCGCTCGGCACTTTCCGTGGTGGAGTAAATGTTAATTCTAGTAAATGTTAATTCAACATACATAGGACTTTGATTCGACATTACAACGTATCTCTGAAGCGTTTCTTACCGTCGCTACTACATCGGGAGTCGACCTTTCTCCTTTTCAACTTGAGGTCTTGAAACAAGCTCATGTTTTCTATCTCACACGGGCTGCTCGGAAGGGTCATAATTCCTGAAAGCAAAAAGCAATAGAAGGATTAGCCTTGTTGTTTGTTTAAATGAATTATTCCTAACTGGGAAACGATTTACGCAATTTATTTCTAAACGATCTTGTATTCGTGGAAATGTTTCAAGCGGCGCTAAATTGAAATAAATTCGTATTTCCATACTTGAATAAATTCGTATGTCGTATGGAAGTAATCTTCATATTTATTTCTAATTTATGTCTAAATGATCTTGTATTCGTGAAAGTATTTCAGGCGGCGCTAAATTGAAATAAATTCGTGTTTCCATACTTGAATAAATTCGTATGCCGTATGGAAGCAGTCTCCATATTAAATTCGAAATGATTAATTTAATTTGTGTGATCACAACCTTTAGTTACAACTCAATTAGTCTTTACTGATCACACGTGCATTCAAGAGATGAATAATTTCATCCTTCTTGTATAACTGAATGCATATGTGTACAATATGTACTGAAATTCACATTACTGAATTATTCATTGATGTTATCTAAATTATCAGTCAAATTCAATTATTTATCACGGATAAATTAATCATTTGAAAAAGGTGCTACGCAGAAATATTCTATATTATCCTTTTCTGAAAAAGAGATGTTACCAGTGCGAATGTCGTTAATATCGAACAGTTGACGCCTCTTTTCCGCGATGCCGATTGGTCTTTTCGAAGCGCGGTGTGCTTCACTTTTCTTTTAGATTCGTAGTAAATGAAGATTTGTAATTTAGAAATATACATTTGCATACACCAACTATTGAGGTAAAATCTTAAATCTTAGTAGTTAGAATGTAAGTGACAATGATTTTTGTTCCGATACATTTTCTCGAACAGAATTAATCGTTAATTTAAACAATACCAATAAGTCCGCAGAATGATACACAAAACGTAGTAACAGTCACGGAACAAAAGAAGCCACCGAATTCTCAACGTTCGTTGTTTTTCTCTCGGCGCGGTGACGTACGATGTTTTTGCGTACCATCGTGTACCTGAAGGTCGCTGTCACTCGCTCGCCGAACGTCGAGCCGGCAAGCAGTGGCGAGAGTCGCTCCGCGCGTGGTATTACTTTTGCGTTATCGGCTTCCAAGACTCGATCACGATAGATGCAGGGATAAAACACTATTGATTTGCACACCTTCGTCAGTAACAAGTAACGTTCCTCGATTAATTATTAAGTTTCTACAACTTGTAATGAGAAACGCATTGCACGTTGAGACGGCTCTTTACCAACGTATATACATAGATATTTCGCGACACTAACTCATCTAAAATATAAATGTAAATCGTGGTACTTTGTCGCGGTTGCATCTCGTTTACGCACCGCGCTTTTAATTATCTATCGATTTCGTGTAATCGGTACCATTTTCGGGAAAAGAGAGAAATTTGTGCGACTTCGGCGTTCGCGCTGTAATTCGCTCTGTCGTTCTTCGCAGCTCGAACGGCCAGGAAGTAAAGAAAGTCGCTTATCACATTGTGTAAATGTAATCGAAAATTATCTCGATCAACTGTGGTAATTAATAACAACTATAATTTATCGCTGACAATTTCGTTCACATAATTTATTACGAGGATTATAAAATATCGTTTCGTTGCGGACTAAGAACTTCTTCTTTACCGCAGATTATGCTTCCGATGCTCG
>NW_011967206.1:1147013-1155225 GCF_000949405.1 Vollenhovia emeryi | reverse complement strand
TTTTTGCGAGTGAGTGTTGTGTTAGTGCCACAAGGAAATCTGAGAGGAGGAGGAGGCCCAGGTGGCATCGGGCAACGGCGGAAAAATGGTGAGGTAAGTGTCTTACATTTGTATGTCATTTGCTACTTATTCAAAATAAGCATCTGTTCTGTGTTTTTATTTTATTTATTTAAATGATTCCAACGAGGATTCGAATAAGTGTTAGAGATAAAACTATACGTATAAAATTTTGTGAGTTTATATTTTAAAGGAAGACTTTTTGTCTAATTATTTTAATAAATACCTATTTTTTAAATATAAAATATAAAGTATATTTAATACAATAATTTCGATTTTACATAATGAGTTTATAATAATCATATACCTACATATTTGTATTTTTACAGATTACCAAATCTAGTTAACGATGTACAACTCTGCTGTTGCGCAACGTATCAGTGAGTGATAAATTACTGTATATTTTAAATTGACGTTGCGTATTCTTAAAAATGTACAATGCTCAACTACAAATTGTGCGCGTTTCTTCATTTCTATAATAGTATATATAAATTACTCATAATATAGTCTTACTCTCTAAGAATCAATCAGCGAATTATCACTGAAAACGGTGAATAGTCACTGATTCACAGTTATAATTGTACCACTGCGATTTTCAGTGGTTTACGTAAATTACATTTTAGTGGTATACGCCAATGCTCGACTTTGCGAGTTCGACGCCTCTCTGCCATATCGTGAACTGTATTCGCACGGAGAGAATTTTCTTTTAAAATTTACCCTGAAACCCATGTGATCGTGGGACGACATGGCATTTTGAAGAACTTTATGAGAGTTTTTGGAAATTTTACCGTACATTTTACCAGTAAAATGTATACTAACAATAAATATAATTACTAATGAGATGTAAGTTAAAATTTCAGAAACTCATAAAATTCTTCGAAATGCCGCGTTGTCCCACGATCACACAATTCTCAGGAGAAATTTTGAAAGAAAAAATTCTCTCCGTGCGGACACGTGGAAAAAAAAACTCTTTGCAGAAACCTTTGCTTCACATTTTCCCACGCGGCTCTCGCCCTCCTATCAATTGGATTTCCTCTCGGATGTAACCGGGACTCATCTCGCGCGCGAACGAGCGAGCAATCGAACTATTGCGAACGGGGTATCCGCGACGTGAAAGTACGTGCGCGCAACGTACGCGGACGTACGCGTTCGTGGCGATTACGGCGAACGCATAGCTCGCCATTAACCCCGCTTTAGCCGGCAATAACGTACAATTGGATCGGTCGCATGACGATACATGTATCGTTTTACCGCGACACGAAAGCGACGTCTTCGTTTTATGGGGATCTCGCGGGAGATCCCGTCGCCGTGCCGTACAATGTACCCGTAATGGAATAATTAGAGGCGGACCCCAGTGATCCCCGGTTCCTCATTCGCTGACGGCAGCGAGAGATCGGCTTGAAGGCGCTCTTTTTCGAGCGCGCGCTCGCTTTAATCTCGCGCTAGACGAGACTAGGCCTACGAGGGACGACCGCGGGCGGAGCGGGGGTCATTTTAATAATACGACGCCGGCGATAATAACAAATCGCGCTCGCCTTATCGCAGCACTCGCGGAGTCGGACGGCGAGCGATCTGCCCGGCCGTACGGAGGGATCGGCCGTCCGAGCGATTTTACGACAGCGCCCCGACCTAACGAGCCCCACGGGTCGTTTTAATAAGGGCGATGATGCACGCGTCAATCGTGCGAATTTTTATGCGCCGCTCCGTTCGTCTCTTCGTACCGAGAAACGCGCGCGTTTATATTGTTGCAATAATATTTGTGCCTTGTGGTACGATTTGTTCTTGTCCGCATCTGTTTTATAGTAATTTCTCTCTCTCTCTCTCTCTCTCTCTCTCTTGTTTTAATATCTAATTATTATAGATCATTAATTATGATAAGGAGCATATGACGAATAGTGCGATAGTTGACAATGTGTTTGTAATAAGATGGAAAGAACCAGAACACAAGTTAGTTTTTTAAAATATAAATATCGGCAAGTTTAATTTGAAGTCAGACGTTTCGGTTACTAAAGGTAAATCCGAAATGTTGTGATATTTAGCGTGTTTAATCATGTAGTGTCATGGAAACGGGTTACCTTTACTAGCCGAAACGTCTGACTTCAAATTAAACTTGCCGATATTTAAATTTTCAAAAAACTAACTATCGTGTTCTTCGTCCATCCGGGTTGGTCATTTTCAAGGAGATAAATCTACAATTTTCGGAGAACATCACAACTTAAAAGCGTACATAACAAATCGATTGTCCAGATGAACGCGAGAAGTCAACTAAGAACACATTGAATAACTAAACGTACATGCTAATTAGTCATAATTATTATGGCAAAAAGACGTTGACGTCCATCTCTGGGTATCGGTCGGAGAAACTATGTTGGAAGGCATGTCTGTCCGACGCAATGACCACAGTAGAGCTAAGGTCAGGGGCATTAGGCGATATTAAATTACAAAGAAGAACAAGACACGGAGAACATAACAATAAATAAAATAAATATAAAAACGTAGTCAGAATGAGATAAAATTTAAAACAGAGGCAGTTTTATATAAGTATAATATAAATAAGTTCAAGAAAAATATTATAAATAAATAAAAAATGTGAATTAAAATTTGATTGGAAACAATTTTATAAAATATGAATAAATAATTTAAATCGTAAATATCTAATAGATTGAAAAGAGGTGTATTACGAATTCTTTATTAAGCTATCGTGTATCGCATTGAGATTCTCTAGGTAAATAGGTTTTTATTCTGAAAAAATTGTATTTAAAGTAGACAAACTGTATCTACTTTTTTTAAAAAGATTAAATGATTTTCCTATAATAAAATAAGATTCGCGATACACGCGGACATGGTTTTCATTCGTTCACCGCGTTTTACATTAAATGTGATCTGCGATATTAAATTAATGTTTTACACGAAGACATTTAATCGACGATTCTGCGGTAAACTCGGCTCTTCTCCAATGAAAACAGTTCTTCGATTACAAGGTGTAACGTTTACACACTACTTATAGAGTGTGTCCCCGATTTACAATAACATTTAAAGTTCCCGATTCGAATAATTCCAGAATTTCCTCGGACGAAAGTTGGACGTGATATATCTTCACCAACGACCTCGTTGAACTAGAAGTAACTTATGCTTAGAAGTAACGCACGTTTCATGTTAACTGAGACAGTAGCAAAATATTATTCGAGAAATCTCGAATGGAGGCTCGCTCAAATTTCCGCAATTATGCATTGAAGTGTGCAGCCAAATTTTACATTCGATCTGAATCTCAAACGCAGGAGTCTCCTCATAACTTGTCACATTTATGACATTGCTGTTTACAGTAACAATACACTCGGCGTATCGCTCGTAGACTAAATATTTTATTTAAATACGAGAATTCTTGCATCTTTTTCAATGCGAGTCTTACTGTTAGCTGCTTTTCAGAGGCTCTATTCTGTTCTCGGTTACCGACAACTATCGTTAACGACGTTTGCGCAGCTTTTCTATCATGTGAAAAAGCTGCACAAAATACATAGTAATAAATAGGGGCGTATCTTCGGGGAGGCAGGCACTAACCATTCTTATTTTCGACGAGAAAAATAACGGGCTAGAACCTGGGACCTTCCACTTGCCGGGTGAAATGCTCTTCCAGCTGAGCTATCCAGGCCTACGCTCGAAATCCTTCTCGCTTACCTACTTTATTTTACTGAATAAAGCCAACGGCATACGATACTATTTTTACCACTGGATTGTTTACGAGAGCCAATCAGGATCTAATTTTAAATCGCCTGATCTAAAACTCTGCATCCTTATTGGTTCTCGTAAACAATCCAGTAGGAAAAATAATATCGTGTACCGTTGGCTTCAAGTAGGAATAGTACGCTATTCTATTGTTAATGATATCGATAGTTGTCGGTAGCCGAATACAGAATGAACTGATCGTGTTTATATCGTTATCAGAGATACATTATATTATATATTGCGGGACGCTTGTTTGCTAAAGTGAAGATGCTTGGGAAGAGAAGTCCATCAAAACAGACACCTCGTGTGCGAGGCTTTCTATTTGTTTTCAGCGCGCAAACTTTGTACAACTAATCTGAGCGACATTAATATTCCGTAACACTGTCTGTCTCCATTTCAAAAGTTGTTTATTCTAGCATGCCGTAGAACTTCTTGCAGCTACTCCTACGCCCGCTCGATCGTAGTCTTAACTGCAAGCAATGGCTACACAAGAATAGCTATACTTAGAGGCGAGCTTCATGTTTAATTAACATCGCCCAATCGCAAATCGTCTAATAGCTTAGTTAGTTTGCCATTCATAAGTTGTTGCCGTATATTTAAAGTTCTTCATTACTTTATATAGTGATGTGACGACGTAAGTGATTTGACGTAATATTGTAGTGTTCTTAAACGGCTACTGTTGCTCGAAATGTCGATTGGCTTGGATAAATTCCTCAAATATACTTTCGCAGAAAACAAGACGAAAATACTCTTGCAATTCTGACGTTATTGTAATTTTCTTTGGATTGTGCTTAGAAAGGACCTAAACCAAAGGTCGAAACGTCGCACTTTTAATTTATCTTAAACTTGGTTTACCAGTTAAGGTCGACAAAAACTTCCTTATTGTTATCTGCCACTGGCAACCTTAAGAATCTAAATTTTGAAAATACTATTATTAAACAATTTTCATAAAATTATTATTAAAAAGATCCGTCTAATAAAAAGTGACGGATTTATGAAACAGAAAAATAATTAAAGCCGCAGAATAATCGCGACTCCCAAAATACAGGTGAATGACATAAATGGGCTCGACAGAGGCGACGTGTCAAAATAAAAAGTATTCCGCGCTAGGCGGACAAAATTCACGAATATCCTACTCGCGAGGCCGACGGTCAGTCGCGCAAGTGATGTGAACGACGCTTAATCAGCCGCGTCGGTACGCGCGCGCGACGCTAGATGGCACGTTGCGGCGGCGAGTTGGCGGCGGAGCGCATCCACGTTGCTGCGAGGCACGCATGTGCATGTCCGCGCGGGCGCGCGCACCTCGCGCGACGCGCACACACACGCGCGCGCGCGCACACTCGGGTACACCAGCGTGGGGTCCTTGCTCCCTGCCGTATGTGGGTCAGCAGTCTCTCACACACGCCGCTATTCTTGCGTAACCAATGCATGCATACGGCCGCCGCGGACGAGCGCGCGCGGGAGAGCCGCGGCGCACACCGAGACGGAAAGTGCAGCCGATGCACTAACCTACGACGGTCTCCTCTCGAGAGAGGCCGTCCGGCGCTCGGAACTCGGCGTACGTGCGCGCGTGTATGTGCCCCGAGCTTGCCGCGAGTGCAAGAGCGCGGGCCCGTCGTCGGGCGCAGAGCCACGCAAGCTCCGTCTATCTCGGGCGAGCTTTCTTTCGAGCTTTGTACTACTAGTACATTTCGCGGTATTTTCTCGGTGTTTTCTCGCGCGGTGATTCCACATACAAGCCTTTACGCGTCTCTCCGCGTCCGTTTCGGTCGGCTCTAACGGCACTCGATCTCTAATGGACTTTGCTCCGCTTCGCGAATAGCATTTTTGACAAATTCCAGATTAAGTTTTACATGTAATATCTGTTAAATGTAATAGAACGAAATGGTACACTTCTCTTGGAACATCGGGACTTTGCTTTGCCATAATACGATTTGACGCTGTTTTTTTTCCTAAGATACCGGTAGATTTATCTGAGACAATTGTTGGATTATTTTAATGGAAAATATAACGAAATTTGTAACGTATGTCGGCGTCACAAAAATAAATAATGTTAAGTCACATTTTTGCAGAAACGAGATTTTTATATATTTTGAATCAGCTTGACAAACTTTAAAAAGGTATAAAAATCGGTTTTGCAAAAAATATGAGTTGATATTGTTTACCTCTTGCAATAGTTCTGCTGTTAAAATTTTCTGAGGAAAGTATATACATTTTTTTATAAACGCGTATCTACCTTTAATTTTTCTTTTTAAGATATACGCGATCGTAAACGCAAATGAGAGGAGAATGTGACGAAAGTTTATGCTCATGTCGTGTTTTACTTTTAACTTTTTTTATTATATGCGATTAATATTATTTTGTGTCGATATCAAGAATTCATAAACGAACTCTTTCCTACGCTCCTTCACGATCACCGGCACATATAAGACTTGCGTTTTTTGCCTTTCTGGAACGCCAGTGGCCCACTGGCGAAAGCAAAGAAATAATTCGGCCATGAAAGGGTTGAAGAACCTTTTCTCCTTCTTCTTCGAGTATTAAGCTTAAAGCCTGTTTTATCCAGTTCGTTCTGGTACCTTGAGCATTTGGTTTTACTTCATCTTCAGTAGGCTGCTAACCTCGCCGAAGAAAACCTCCAATCTGGAGGGCTAACCCTAAAGGGGTATGTGTGGCAGGATATTCTCAGTGGTTGCCACTTTCCTTCGGGACATTCCGAAGAAAACCAGCGGTGTCCGTCGATTTGAACTCGGATCTTCTCGTTCATTTGTTTACGAAGCAGCGCACATTTCTCTGCGCCACACTCGCCACCCTTTGACCCTCTGAAAGAACCCTCTGACAATCTGAAATCGGTCACGAGTGGCGTGAAACATCTGATTTTCTATGCCGTCGTAGATTTTACCGCTATATGGGGACCGCGGACGGTGAAAGTGACTCTCCCACGCCATGACATCCTAGGTCTGACTCCCCCACTTTTGCACTCGTGTCCGCTTCTCCGTATCTCCTAGGCAGACGATAGTCTCTCTTTTTTTCTTTTCTGTCACGGTTCTCATACGAGGGGTGCCGTGTCGCTAATAGTCCCCGCGCGACGGTGTAATCAAATTCTTAGCCGCGTACACGTGCACGTGTAGCAGCTACGATTCAGATATCGGAGGATCAAGAGGCGATTTATAACTTTACGACTCCTCGATCGTAGGCGGGTAAAAACGGTGGGATATCCTGGGAGATATCGTTTACTCCAGCGGGTATCCACCCGCATTTCGAGCTCTTGCTTCTCTTGGTTTACATGACGTTGTTTTTGTTGTTGAACTTGAAAAATTTATATAAGGAACAGTTTTACAATTTTATTTTGTATGCTTATACACAGCAATACTTTTGTACAAACAAAGGAGAGGGATTCATCTAGCGCGGAAGAAATCTTAGTGTTAGTATGCGTATACGTCGCACGAAATGCATATTTTATTTGTGCTGTTAACATTATTTCTAACATCGTGTCCTATTGTTGTTTTACTCACGTTTTCCGCCGCGCATCTGAAAACATTTGAGTTGCCGTGCAAGTGTATATAGTCTAGTCCAGTGGGCATAATCTTATCTGTTCTCACATAGCACCGTTATGCGAAAAGATAAATTAGCACTTATCTAAGCAGACCCACATGGATAACGACAATGTCTCGTCTTTTAGCATACCTTAAAATTGCTTATCGGCGGAACGGGGTCATCATACACGGTGTTTCATTTCTTAACGGATTTCTTAGCGCTAACGAGGATTCGTATGATGAATACGACCTGGTATTGCGGTGTCAACATCGACACGTGTGTTAACGGATTACAAACGCTATCTGAAATAAAACACTTGACGTATGACAGATTCTACAACGTTATTTTCAATCGTATTTCTCTTGCTCGCGTTGAAACTCTTGCTCGTGGCTTTTGAAACGGAATAGCTTTATCGATGAAATTTACATTCGCGCAATTTATAATTCGTAGCAATTTTGCATGCTCACGGAACATTCTTTTTACTTCAACGAAACGACACAAGTATGTCAACGTGATGAACAAAAGAGCGCTTGACACTTTGGATGCGATATTACTATTTTCGACGTACAGTCGTGGTCAGAAAGGCTGACGTTTTATGGTAAATTTCGAAAATGCAGTCTATCATGCGAGAGATCATAGCTTCTGCTCACGGATGTGCGCAGTGACGCATTATTAGAGCAAAGCAATGATACAAACGTGTATTCCGAAAACTTATTGTAAAAATTCGGAGAACCTTTCTGACCGTACACCCTCAGAAAGGATTTCTGTTACCGAGACAAAAAATATTCTTGACGCATTTATACTTGTCACAACCTCATTTAGTATAAAAATAGGACAATCTCAAACTAAAATCGATAATACTTATTCTCCTCTATCGAATTAAAAAAGATTGACTTAA
>NW_011967206.1:1112725-1145233 GCF_000949405.1 Vollenhovia emeryi | reverse complement strand
TACATCAGCAATCACTGATCCTTCCCGTATAAATTTAGGCAGACGTAGAACACATACACACACATTTTCCATGTATGTATATGCAAAATGTAGAGGGAAAGTTCCCTATCATGAGATAGTAGGTTTTCAACGTCCAAATTCAATCGCAAATCTTTTTTCGCGACGATCGCACGATCTAACAATTAATTTTCCACTAAACAGACTTCAAGGGACAATCAATTCATGGTGGAACCGACAGATGATGCTTTTTAATTTGGCAGAAACTCCGCTATCTCTTATTAGGAGCCTATCTCGTAATAGGGAACTTTCCTCTATAAGTGTGTTGACATGTGCACAAGTTCATGTGGGAAAGCATCGGTGATTCCTAGTGTACATTCTAATGTTTTTAAAAGGATAATAGTTTGCAGAAATAATTTATCTTATTAAAATTCTTTTAAATTCAATTTATGTAAGCTGAAATAGTGCTTTATTACCGTTACGTTAACAGTTGTTTCACATGTTGCCGATACATTAAATCGGTGTATCGACGGCTCAATTCGGTTACTTAAAGGGTCAGATTCCTGATCACTTCGTATCGTCACGATTTGCAGCCAGCTGCTCTCTCGGTCTCTCAGAATCCAATCTCGATCTTGTTCGTCCATCTTTCTTTTTCTCGATGATGGACGAACGAGCGAGTAAGCCTCTGCTTCCGCGAACGTCATAAAGTGGTGAACGACTGATTCACAGAAATAAATTGTGTGCAATATTATCAAATCTTAAAAACCGATAACGTTATCTGTCTGAGTTGTTTTAAGTGTCCATCGAGGAATTTTGTAGAAATTTATTCATAGACAATAACGAAATGACGGGGCGCGTGTTTTAAAATAGACCAAGGCAATTATCATCCGCTCCAAATATCTGACAATGAGTTCTAAGTAACGAAATTGGCTAAATAATTGTATACAATAATTATAGTTTAGTTTGCAGAACTTGTATATTAGTTGAATTTGCAGTCGTAGATTACCCTTACAGAAATGTAATGACTGGGAACGAAAGAAGCACTGAATAATTATTAGAGTTCAGCAATTGAACCACTAGAAATTACTGATGTACAGTAATTTTCTAGTAATTAGTGTATCTCGTAATATTATGCAGTTAAAAAATATACATAAGTAGAGAGAAACATATTACTATATTTCTTTTTACGTAAACACAGCGACAAAATGTTCATCTACCGGGTGACACCCATTCTGTATTGCATGTTTATTAACCGTAGCTCCGCTTAGAGTTGAAACCTCGGCAAGAAAGTTAATACAACGACGATCGCGGCAATGACGCTCGTTTCCGTTAACTTCCGCCGCGGAAGAAAGGATCCTCGCGCTCTCGGCCACGCGGGAGAATCGCCGAGAGTTTTCTCCTTTACGTTTACGCGACAATAGAGCGCCGTCCGCGGAACGGCGGAGACATTGTCTCGCGATTTGTTCTCAGGGCAGAGGCGCGAAAAAGATAACCGCGGCGAATCGTATAGGGAAATGAAGACACCCGGTATGTGTGTGTCAGATGCTCGGGCAGGCAGTGAGAACGGCCAGTGAGAGTCGGTGGCTCGGTACGTTGAACCTCCGTAGTGAAAGTTTCTATTATAGCACTGGCCTTACCTTACTTTTCCTACGGCAAACTCTACCGTGTTGTGTCATAAGCGCGGCGAGTGAGCGTGCGCCACGGTAAAGGATCAAGATCCCATCGCCCGTTTCCCCCGCGATGTGGCGTCGTCAATGCGCGATTTAACGGTACATCGCTAAAAAGCGCGTTCGCGCTCTTCCTCCTCGAGCGGAAGTCGCACCGTTCGTAATCGCATTTGTCAGTTCTTTTCAACGTCGTCGACGGCAATTTTCGTTCACTGTCGTAAACACAAATGACGTAATAGGAATTTTTTTTAAGTATCTAACTTAAAATCGATAATGAACTGTTATTTAAATTTTTACAATTTAAATTGTAAAAATTTTACGATGAATAGAAATGGCGCTATATTTTTTTCCACAATGCAACGAGTGCAAGAAAAGTGGACAACATCATTCGTGTCATTTTCAACGTAGAGGAATGCCGTGGAACTCGGTCTGACTTGTTTAAAGATTTGAAAAAAGTACGACGGATCGAACTCTGCCCGAGATCAATGTCGATCGCGTCGAATCGGTCGAAGCGCGATACGGTTCGCCGATTCGACATTGCGGAAGTTGCGAACGCAGCGCGATTACATGCCCCCCTTTTATTCGCTTAGTCACTTTCCGACTTTCTTCGAGTCTTACGCTGAGTTAGCCGCTGTAAAGCATAGTGATTTAAAGTTCGGTTAATTGAAGTTATTGCTGCATAAATATAAGGCTCGTTACATTCGTCGTACGACAAAGTTTTCAAGCGCGTCGATTGGCTGCAGGATAGAAAAGTTCCCGAGTATCTAGAAATCTTCTAGCCTGTAGCCAATCGACGCGCTTAAAAAATTTGTCGCACGACAAATGTAATAGTACCCTAGCGATGTTTTTTCAAAATAATAAATAAAAAGAATAAACGACGTAGGAAATCTTATAAAGTCGCCAGAAGTAATTAAAAAACTTGAGAGGATTGCTTGACCATGTCTGGCAAATTTTTATGTTCAAAATCACGACGTTTCGACCATTGTTTGTAGTCCTTCTCAAGTGTTAAATTTGCCAGTAAATCAGTACGGTGAAGCAAAGGAGCCGATCATGATTTCACGAACGACAGAACACGGCTGTTTAGAGAATAAATTTTATACGCGAAACATTTAGGAAATTTAAAGATGTGTAAATTGAATTGTTTTTTTATACGAGGCGGAATTCATAAAATATTATATATTTAGTGTATTATTTAAAATATCTTTCTGCGAAATACGTTCGAAATTATTCGGAGGAAATTTTCGATTTATTGACGCTTCTGCAGCGCGATCCGTCTTATATTTCATTCTGTCTTAACTATTATTACATGCCGACGGTTTTGTTTACAATATACTCGAATATAAAATCAACGCGGTAAAACTGCGATTATGTAACCTGATGCACACGAATCGCGGCATACGCAGTGCAGTGTAAAAGCAAAATTAACTTTTCGTTAAATTTAAAAAAAAACGTACGCAAGTCGAGGTGTGGCCACAACACGTATGAAGGCTAAGCACTCCGAGATGCATTCGTGTCAAGGTGTGATTAATTTTTTTTATAATATTATAACACAAGGTGTGATTCATATCCGTGTCATATCGATAGGGCCGTGCGACGATGCGAGCGATTCGTGATTCCGTCGGGACGGCGCGTTCCACGGATTGCAACACGTTGAGGGGCGCATCCGTCAACGCCGATGATAGTTACGACAATGCAGGAAGCGACGGTGGCAAACAACTTAGCACGTGAAAAATCGCGGCTTTTTGCTTATACGCCAAGTCCGCGAATTTACGTACGTTACGATGCCTCTGCTACGCAAAGTACAATTCCAAACGCAGTTTCCTACGGTCGGATTGCACGCGTACGGAAAAAAAAGAATATTCTTCTTTTGAAAATATGTTCGGCTTTAACGTGAAAATCTTGAAACGAGATTATATTGCGTTGGAGGAAGGAAAACTTACTTAAATGGAGCAATTTTTTATAATTCAATCCGGAAAAATACGTGCTTATTATTTAAGAATAATTTTCTTGAATGGAAAGGAAAGCGTATATTGGATAGAAAATAACATATTTTCAAATAGAAGATTATAATAATAAACAATTATTGTCAAAATAATCATATCTATTCTCCAAGTGACAATTATAGTATTTAAACAAGACTATTTTTTTTTCCACGATTTTCTTTGCCCATAGACAAATTTTAATAATCTCGCACTTGAAAGTCCGTCCCTCTACTCTGTTGCGATCTGGAGCAAAAGTTCGTGCGACGTTCCCACCAACCTCGGCGAAACCGATTGCGTAACGTATCGGCGATCGCGTGTAATCTGTCGGAGAAAACGCGGCGAAAAAGGGGATTTATGGCAGAATTTCGGGGTGATTTTCCTTGTTTTCTTCGGGGACGTCGCGCTGATCAGATAAAACAGCATCGACCATCACGGTCATCCGACTGGACACGGGGATTAATATTTATCGGGCATCCTTGTACCACGCGAGAATCAGTCGCGCCGAGATATCGCACGCTCTCCTCCATTGGGGAATAATCACGAAGTGGATGTTCCGCGCGGGAGGACACGATTCTCGATTCGGGCACGGAGTCTCGCGAGACGAGATAAATGAGATTGCGAGCCGATGTTTCGGCGAGGCAGGTATCAGTTTCGCTCTCAGGTGCCCCGTCGCCGAACGGAAGCGAACGCGGAAGCGGCGGCCGCGCAGAGCGCTTTTTCGCGCATTCCGCGTCGACACGCCGCCAGCGCGGACGCAATTGTGATTTGTAATTAGCGAAGCGTGCAATTGTGAAATCGTGTCGCGGTGTTATTGACCCGACGGGGACGCCGACGAGCTGACACCTCGTTGCACCTCGAAAATCAATCCCAGTCCGGCAGAACTTGTCTCGTTACCAGTCGCCGGTTTCTACTTAAACAGTTCCGCGCGGAACGGACAACTTGGGATTGCTGGTGCGAATGGCACCGCGATCATTTACATGAAACTCGCCCTTTGAGCGAAGAGCGAGTACATTGTACGGACGATCCGAATAGAAATCACTCGGGCAATTGTTCTTCATTAATGCATCATATATTTTATTCTATAACTACGATGTGTATACACAGGGAACTAATGTCACAAAATTGCATCTCATCGGATGTCTTAGGGTTGCTTTCCAGCAACGTACACAGGCGACACTGTGTATCACAGTGAATCGCTTTATCTTTGTTGTTTACCATTATTGAACGAGAATAAAACGATATACAGGGTGTCCTAGGAAGATCAATATTTTGAGAGATGATAGTATCGGTCATTTTAAGTGAAAATGTTCATATGAATGTATGTCCCATTCCCCACTGTCGAGATGGAGTTACTTGAATGTGTCGTGTATTCACTTGTTTTCTATACACTTAACCCTTCGTCCTACCTCATAAACGTCTGCGGAAGGAAAACAGAAGAACAGTGAATACACGAGACGAATTGCTCGCTCAAATAATGGATGTTAGTGTCCGTATAAAGGAACGTCACGATGTAGTCAGACGAGCAACACGCCATGTTCACACAAGAGTTTAAAAATGCATTGTTGTTAACGGTGGAATTTTTGAAAATTTATGATCTGTAAAAAATGTATCACTTGAACAATAAATATTAGAAGCAGTACGTAGCATTTCTTTCTTGTCGGTAATTTTGCAACTGTACATTCAAGTAGCTCTATCTCGGAAACAGTGGGGAATGGGACATGTATTCATACGAACATTTTTGCTTAAAACGACCGATACTATCACCTCCCAGAATATTGACCTTTCCTCCTGGGACACCCTGCATATTATTTATTTAATAGATTATACCCAACGCTTTGACCGATTGTGGTCACGTTCACGAGTGTATCAACAAGGCACGGTGTATCTGTAAAATCAGGTGAACACATTTCTTGTAATGTAACCGATTACACGTAAAAAGAAACCGAAAAGAGAGAAGAAAAAAGAAATGCGCAACTAACCTAAGTCAAATCATAAAAGTGCAGCGAACGTCCACCGCTAAGGCATCGGTCACCAGCTCTCTAGAAGTCAATCGGTAGATTATCACTGAAAACAGTGAATAGTCACTGATTTACAGTAACAAGTATACCACTGCAATTTTCAGTAGTATATTTATAACTGCGAATCAGTGACTATTCACTGTTTTCAGTGATAATTCGCGGAGTGACTTTTAGAGAGAGAGAATTCCGTGGTACATAGCACGTCTGTATGGCAAAACGGTTAACAGTAGGACTGAAGTCGAAGGACAATTACAGAGAAGCCAAGTGGCATGTAAGAAAAATTGGATAATAAATGATAAAAATACAAACAAAAAGCCAGACGTTAAAATTCAATTTTTCAACGTCAATGCTATTGTGAGGATAAAATGATTCTCTGTGTCAATCTGTGTCTCTTGCTGGAAAGCATCCTTAATGAACTTCGAAATTTGGCCTGCGTTATTTATTTAAAATCATTTCCCTCGGTGACCAAACGTGTAACAATAATATATTCTACATAATGTTTATTCGTTTTTTCCCCCATTGTCTTCTCGCCGATAATACTGTGATTATTAAGTGTCATGTACTCATTACTACCGTGTGTAATATAACAACCGTCTGAAATATAGTCATTTATAATTCGCGGTAAGATCGTGTTTCAACGAACGCACAGTATTCAAATTTGTCGGGATGAATTTTGTTATGTCGGTCAATGATTCAGATTTCATGGTAGAGAAAGTTTCGTTTCATTGCTGTAAATATAATTTGACGCTACCAAAGTCGCACACAAGTGTTCTTCGTGTGAACTGTCATACGAGGAAGCAACGTGTCTTTTGTAAAAACTTTAATTTCGATGTGCGCGCGCGCGCGCGCGCGATTAAATTTCTAATATAATTTCCGTTCCCCGCTCCGTTGTTCTTACTTCGCCGGACTCGGGCAGAGCCGCGCGAGCAGCGCTGTAGTCAGAATCACGATCGTAAGAGCGAAAATGGTCCTACCTTGGAGGACACTCATCTTCGCGCACACGGAAGAGTGCCGACCTTGGAGAACACTCATCTTCGCGCACATGATATTGTCGTGCTGCGGTGATTCAGAGCAAAGTCAAGCGAACTACGGAAACTCTCTGGGCAGCCGACGCCTCGTGCCAACTCCAATCACAGTCACGCACCAATCTGCGATCCATGCGGCACTTCCAATTCTTTGTTCAAGGATTCGCACGGCTTCGCAAGACGGATATTCCGCGCGTGCCCTTCGACCGTTTTTTGCGCACTTCGCCACTGCCTCGACGTAGTCATCTGTCCAAAGTTTAGAGTCGAAACGGAGCACGACAGGCTACCAGGTGGTTGAACCGACGTGGATCACTTGGAGAGAACGATTGACGATTCCGGACACGGCGAATATCACGTGCGAGACTTCCGCGAGCGCGACACGCCGCGAGGTAGAGGTGGCCCCGCAGGTCCGGAAGAGGACGGCGCGCGGAGAAGCGCGATGTGAACGCGTCGCGCGGCCCAAACTTTTTGGGGCAGCCGGTCGCGAGAGCGTGCGGGCCATGCGATCCGCCAAAGTCGTGGATCCGCCGCCGCGGGTCCGGTAGTGGTGGTACCGGTGACCTCGATACCAACCGAGGCCCTCCAATCCCAACGCCCAATGCCAAAAAACTGACACGCGTCCGTGCGTGCGTGCGTGTACACGCGAGGAACTTTCACTCTCTCGAGCGCTCCTCGCGACGCGAGAAACGACGGTCCTTCGGGAGGGTCGTTTAAGCTTTTCACGAGTTTTTGCTAGAACGGGGGAAGTGAAAATTTGGCCGATGATTAGATCGATTTACGAGCGACATTATCTCTCTTTATGCGAACGACGCTAACGGCATAAACGGGAATAAAAACCCCATGCGCGGGACTTTCTCTTCTTTCGGGACCGACATCGATGAATCACGTTGTCGACGCTTCGAACATTTAAGAGGACGCGGTGTTGATCGGTGAATGTTGAAAAAAGGTGGAGATTTGAAATGATAAAGTTACGTTTGAAAAATCTGGAAAATTTCATTGTCGCACGTCAGATCGTAGGGGAAAAAAGAAGTATGTCTCTTTTAAAAAGAGGTATTTGAAACAGAGAGATAAAAATATCGGAATTATTTAACCGATTAACCGCGAAACAGTACGATTTTTCATTTATATGTGACGTAATATATCTAGTACGTATAATATATTTAATGAAAACGCGGATCTTGAAGAACGGATAGGGTATCTTAATTTTTATTTTTAAAGCGATGATCTCACCTAGAATTATAAGAAAACAGTAAATGCAGTTCTTCACGATTATCGTCTTTTACATCATCGGCTGATGAATGAGAACGACATAGTCCGGCGACAAATTCATACGTTATTGGAAACACCTGAAAAGAACGAAGGTCGAGGAGATGGCAGAATCGCGATAAAACTTCCGTCAAGATAAAGTTATGCCGAGAAACCGGTAATTTTACGATTGCGACTCTTTGCCAAATCATCGATCAATATAGGTACGATTGACTCTTACATTTTTACATCCCTTTTATTTCGCCGCGATCTCAGAAGGTGTGGAGACGCTCGCCTTGTAAAGTGGATTCCTTGCCCAAATACATTTACAAATTTGGATATAATTAAAATTTATTCCGCAAAGCCCATAGTCGTAGAATCTCAATACTTTCGATATCGACGTACTCGCTCTCTAAAAGTCAATCTGTGGATTATCACTGAAAACAGTGAATCAGTGAACATTCTAATTGACTTTCAGACAGCACGAGTCGATAATCTCGCGTATCTACACGGAGAGAATTTTCTCTTAAAATTTACCTTGAAAATCGTGGGACAACGTGGCGTTTCAAGAACTTTATGAGAGGTTTCTGAAATTTTACCATACATTTTTACTTTAGTAAAATGTTATTTGAGTAAGGTAATGTCATACTGTTTGGATACACAATGTTTCCATACATCGTGCAAACGATCGCGCGGCCTGAATCCCGAGCATAGAGAGCCAAATTCCGAATATGGAAACAACGCTCGCGACGAGTACTTTCGAGTCAATTTTTTTCTTATTGCGATTTCACTCTCGATGGCGCGGCTCTTACGCGATAATCGACCGTGCGGCGTCCCCGTCCTCGCGGAAGATGGTCCATCGTGACTCCGAGTGAAAGAGAGACACGTGCAGCCGGACCGCCGGGTGTTTCACTTTTAACCGATAAGAAAGTAACGAAAGTCACTGATGAAAGTTTCGGGCTTGCCCACGGTGAGTGCGGAAGGCAGGAGGCAGCGATGGCGACCTAGATGGACGGACGGACGGACGCTTCTTTGAAAGTAAAAGTAGAAGAACAGGACTTTACGCTATCCCGCCGTCGCTGACAAATCGTCTTTGTATTTTAATTCTTCTCGTCGGGTCTTATATATTAACATTATTTACCGAGTTAATGTGAAATTGATAGTCCATTAAGTGATTAAGGAAATTAAAGAACAAATTTTAAAACGTACTCTTATAAAGTTTACATCGATATATATATTTTTTTTTATTTAAATAATATTCATCATTATGCCCAATCTTTGCTTTGATTACTGTTTTACGAACTTGCATTTGTTGAATTCACTTCGTCATCGTTTCTGATATTTTAACTAGTGCTTTTTGTAGTTTCTTCCATGGGTCCTCTTTGTGTTTACACCCAGTAAAAAGTTTCCTTGAAATGAAACAAGTTTTCTTTGAATTTTTACCTTACTAGACTCTTATTTAATTTCAAAGGAATCATTTCTTTACCTTAACCGAAATGTTATTTGATTGAGGCTGAAATTTCTAAGAAAACTCATATCTATTTCTTCAAATCTAGTAAATGCTTCAGTAGAAGTAAATAAAAATTTAGTACATTCAAAGAAACGTGATTCCAACGTATCTCATCTGTTTAACCTAAATAAATCTTTTTTTCTGTGTGTAGGAAATATAAATTTTAATAAATAAAATAATAGTGATAACAATACAATATCGACTTTAGGATAATTGGAGATAGTTCGTTGTGTGTTTCAATAATTTAATATGCATGTAATTACGATCGATATACTATAAAAACGGTTAATTATTCTAATAAAGTCTGTGCTGACAACAGTATGGGACATCAGAGTAAAATATAAAATATCTATCGTTGGAATAATTATGAGCGGTAGTGTATAAGTGTAGGTATATATACAATTCAGTTCACATAATTATCACTGCATCGTAATGCCGGTACGTCACATACTGTGGTCACTGTGCTTTTAATTGCTGTTTAATTACAGAGGGTTTATTCTAGAATATAACAAATATCCTCTCTTTTTTCTCTCCTCGGTTTCGGTTTGCTCTTTCTCGCGCTGCACTCGTGCAGATACCGGTTTTCGGCGAAACGACACCATCTTACAGGAAGATCGAACTCGGTGAAAACCGTGTCCTTCGAGGAACAGGGTTACATTACGTCACACACGCGCGGATCTTTATTGCCGTGCAATTCGTGCGAATATACCGGCTCCGGTACCACGAGATGGGCCCGTGAAATTCTTGAAGGTGGGGATCTCTGCACATGCAAACCAAGCGAGTACCAAACCGGACACCAATCGCGCATTTTCTTCTTTCGAAGGAGTCAAAATTCGTAAGAGCTAAAAAATATATAGTTTTTTTTACAAATACACGTCGTTTATAAATTTTTTTTTACAAAATTTTAAACCGGTTTATTTCATTCTGACGTCGAATGTTCATTAGCCGCATTTTTTTCGATATTACGATCTTTAATAAAAAATGTATTAACGATATAATATAGTATTACTAATATATTAATATATATTAGTAATTAATATATTAAAATAATAGCAATTAATTAATTTTAAAGATTTAATAATCTAGAATATGCAGTCGATAAGATATATTTATGAAATATGAATCGCGCTACAGTATCACTTCGATATTATGTATACGCTATATCACATAGTTGCATGATGAGATAAAAAGTTAATAATTATTCGAGAACATAATGTTTCAAGGACTTTCGCCGAAACCTGTTTTCAACATGACATTACGAAACTTCAGATGTGAAGAATCTTTTGAATAGCGTTTAGCTATCTATTGTTACAGCGGTACAAAAAGATTACATAACAAATTAGCACTCTGATAATAAAATTAATAATAAATCGTCCGCATACGTAAAGGCAGACTCGGATCGATATTTCCCAGGATTGTGCTAGAACATTTTCTGAACTAGAATATTTCTAATTATACGATATCATAGTTTCGTTTCTTTATCCTTTGCGTTCCTACGTGTTTTCGTCAAGTGTACGACAAGATTTAGTCGCGCTAAGAATTAAAAATTTCGTCTATTGTACATTATTTAATTCTTCCAAGTGTTTCCATCTTTCAAAAAAATTATCTTGCAGCTGACTGTGAGATATAAATGAATAGCCAATACTGCGAAATCGCATATGTTATGTATTTAATCGATTTAAATGATAGGAACAGAATTTCTATCTAAACTGTTAGCGAACGTTAGGAAGAAAGTCTTTCTGTGACATCCGTACGTTATAACGTTTGATTATGATACATAAATAGTTATATTCTTTACAAAGATTGTTCTAGATACCGAAATTCATTTTTATTCAATGTGAATGATTAATAACAAGATAAGAAGGGATATAAAGGGAGTTTAAAATAAAGTGCTCGTTGAAAATCCTAAACCAATGTAAGACTAAAAACAGGCCAATAAATAAAAACAAAAACGAGCACTTTGAAAGACGGAATACTAATACATTGAACGTATATTGAAAAATCATACAAATATTAATATAATACAGAGGAAAGTTCTGTATTATGAGATAGGCTTCTAATATAAGACAGTAGGTTTTCAACGTGTAAATCCAATCACAAATCTTTTTTCGCAACGATTACATGATCTAATAATCAATTTTCCACTGAACAGATTTCACTCGAAGGGCAATAAATTCACGGTGGAACCAACAGATGATGCCTATTGATTTAGCAGAAACCCTGCTACCTCATATTAGGAGCCTATTTCATAACAGGGGACCTTCCTGTCATATATGTACAAATAATGCATGCATTGAATGATTTTGATGAAATATTTCGCCATGAAACCTAAACTTTCCCGAAGGTATTACTAGAGTGTCGCTGCTATAAATTCTGTAGGCTGCAAACAATTTTCTAACATATACACAGAATAGCGATAAATTGTTGCGACACCTAGAAATCTACCTGCGTTAGTAAGATATTGTTTCGAGTGTATTAGGGCGCCAAGAACTTCCATCAGGGTTAATTTTTCCGAAACGTCCGAGCGGTAGGAAATTGCATCTCGACAATTGTTTCTTCGCCGTCGAAAGTAAACGTTACAGACCATTAACGTCGTCAAAATGTTATGCCGTCGAAACGACGACAATCACGATCTGAGCGTTGAAACGCACGGGAGGGGAGAAAAGGATTTCGCGCAGGAGGCGGGGATTTTGAAATCCGGCGAGACAGTCGCGTGGTCATCGACAAGAAATCGATTTTCTGTCCGGCAAGCGGAAACTCGCGGACGTGATTTTCCGAGAATTCTCCTAAGCGCGTATCCTAGAAGGATGGAGCGTAGAATCGGCCGGTGCATTTGTACGTGGCGGTGTGGGCAGTGCTGCAGTCGTTCGTACCAGCACACGCCGTGAGCGGTCGGCCATGGCATACTTACTAATGTCAATCACACCGGCAGGCATGCACCGCCAACGTGTGTGCACGTGTACGTGTGCATGCGTGCGCGAGCGCTTACGGTGTTCCTCGGCTTCACCGGCGGTTTTTTCGATCGCATCGTGGAATGGCTCCTTTTCTTTTTAAATATTTTAAGAAAAGCGGTAAAATTTTCTCCATTTTATTTATTTGCGAGATTAAATATTGAGATTCGCCAGTAGTTAATTAACAGTAAAAGGAATTGTTACTTGTTAGACGACGTTAGATGGTTCATTTGTTTGATTCCGACGTTTCGACCTTGAAAAGGACCACAACCCGTATGGTCGACACGTCGGAATAAAAAAAACCATCTGTCAGCCTAATGTCGTTTGACAATTCTTTTTACTGTTAAATATTGAGATAATTAAACCTTTCGAAATTCTATCAAGATAGGCTAAAAAACAGACGATTTTCTTTTATCTTTAAACTAGATTCGCAAAAACTCGCTCGATCGCTTGCTATTAGAAAAGAATTGATATTCTAACGTTAAAGATAAATTAATTATAAGATGACGGGGAGTCCCGTGCTCTTGTATTATATCGTATTGTTTAACGCGCGCGAGCCATGGGGGTGAGGTTCGATCGCCCGTCGAATCCCGTAGCCTTTCGGCCTTTAACCTTCGTAATTTCCACGACCATCGATACCTTGGGCGGCGGAGTTGCGTCAGTGCAGGCTCTGAACTTGAGTGCCTCTGCGAACGGCGGCACCGTTCGCGGATCGCGCGCGAGGAATTGAAAGGCGTTTCTCGAGATCGGTGTCGACCGTGGTGTCGATAAATAAACGGCCGCGAGATCCCTGAAAAATCGCCGGTCATTATCTCCCGCGTGCTCAAGAATGTTCTTGATCGCGATTCGCGATAAGAACTCACGCGGTTACGTGTCGCGCGCGACTGTACGATTTGTCGATAGGGTTGCTTGTTAGCGTTGCTCGTTAAGATATGTTATGATTGACGCGATAGCTGGATAAACAGCGCAGGCAGAAATCTTACTCCGAGGGAGAAGGACGCATTAAAAATTTGAAATCCAAATTATTATAATTCCTAGGCGCGGCACGATGTAATTTAATATATAATTCATCCTCGTAGCGGACACAAATGTCAGAGTTAATCTAACATATTCCCGCATATAATACACCGTAATGTTCTTTTTTTTTAAATTTTTATACGCAGTAGTAAAGAATATAAGTGCCGAGACAGGACGTTGGTGTCTAAATGATTTTAATTTTTAAATTTATTGCGAAAAATTACCTCGGCCAGGGTTTGAACCCGGACTTTTCCCTCACTAGGCGGGCGCCTCACCAATTCGATCACCGAGGCATGTGGTGATATTTATCGCAATTTTTTTTATTTTAACTTTACGGAGAGAGTTTTCTCTTAAAGTTTATCCTGGAACTCGTGTAATCGTGGGACAACACGGCATTTTGAAGAATTCGATGAGAGCTTTTTGAAATTTTACTATATATTCTACTAGTAAAATTTATACTAAGTATAATTATTAGTAAAATGTATGGTAAAATTTCAAGAAACTCTCACAAGTTCTTGAAAAGGCCATGTTGTCCCGTGATTACTGGATTTTCCGGGTAAATTTGGAAAGAAAATTCTCCCCGTGCAGGACGCATCTAACATTTGTCCCAGGCAATCCAAAGTCAACTTGTTAAGAACGCGCGATTTTCGCAAGTAATTCTGCGCGCTAATAAAATTCAGTGGTATTACAGTTCGAATATAAACGCCGGTCGACGGTTTGCGTAACGCGAATAGGCGCGCGCACAAGGTTTTCCCCATCGCGGATGCAGAATCCGCGGTTTCCGGGAGAACGCGGCCGATATATATCGGTTCCTGGTTCACGTTGACATTCGGCGGCACGACCTGCTAGAAACTGGCGGGCAGCAGTGCGTCAACAAAGCGGTCTAAAACAGCGGTCAATAGGCGCGCGGCGGCCTGCAATCTTCATTTTCGCGAACGGGTCTACGAGCCAACAGCGTTTTCCGCATTGTTCTCCCAGTGGCGCGCTATTTTCGCGTCACCTCGTTCGAAGGAGCAAAATATTATTCGCGGTCGTGTTATATATCAATCACGCAGAAAAGTCCGTCTGGTCTCAACGCCAAGAGATTTTGCCTATGCTAAATATAAACACAGGTATTAAAGTAGTCGCATAAAATTTGGTGACATGAGCTAATATCTTATTATAAAATATCGTGTTAAATGTTAGTGCGCTTGTAAGTAGTATGCCATTAAAAAAAAAATGCATTTTTGTCCCATAAAGTTGTGTCGTTTTCGTAAAAAAAGTAGCGCAACAAGTCTTCTAGCGTGCGGCAATGATGTTAATCGTTGAATTTGTCTTGGCGCATGATTAGCACGTGCAATTCGTGTAATTTAAATGAACGTGTTTATCCTGTAAATACCATAAATGCAGATTGTACCTGTAAATTACTGCGTTCAACCGTGACGTGTGACTAAATGTCTTTTAAATTTGCCATTTCCCTGCCGGAAATAATTCTACAAAACTGTGAAATATAACTGCCAGAATCTAAGAAACTCTACGTAAATTTTAAGTGTTATAAAAATCGACATGAAAAATGCCAGAATTGAAACACTTTTGTTCATTTTTGTAATATTCTACAAGTAAGCAGATGTTTTAATTCTTTAAGATTTTGTTGTTTCTCAAATTTTTGAAACTAGTAAAGTTTCGTACTCATTTTTACAAAATTGTACATTTTCATGAAATACTACTTGCAATAATTTCTTGATTTGAGAACATTGTAATTTGTGGTACGATTTCGTAGATATTTTTACAAAAAAATAACGTTTCAACGAAGATATAAAAATCTCTACAAATTTCTATTTCAAGTCAATTTTTGTAGTTATAGAAATTTTTTCCGTTAGAATTCTCTTGTCCTCAAACGAAAAAACGAGTTTACATTAAAAATATTAATGAAACTTCGTAAAACCGAGAATATCGGAATAATTTTAAACATTTGAAGTTCCTTCGTTTATCAACAGTTTAGACCGTGATCTTCACGATTTTCCTCGATTAAAGCTGACTGTTGTTCTATCGCTGCGATGACGATTTCTCTCGAGAACTCTTGAGGCTGTAAGGCCATAAGGTG
Organism: Vollenhovia emeryi; assembly: GCF_000949405.1. Classification (NCBI taxonomy): domain Eukaryota; kingdom Metazoa; phylum Arthropoda; class Insecta; order Hymenoptera; family Formicidae; genus Vollenhovia; species Vollenhovia emeryi. Next base: position 1,129,738 of record NW_011967206.1, on the reverse strand, counting down.
TCCATGAGAGCCGGCCTCAACGGAGTGTCGACATTGCGAGTCACGGCGAGCGTTTGCCGCACATTATCCGCGATAAACAATCATCTTTATACTACATAATACGCGTACGACAGCACGCACGACGCCTATGCTTTGCTCTGGCAAAACTTTAACAACTGAGCTTTTCTTCGGAAAGTATCAACGACACAAGCATTCTCTATCAGCTCACACAAGAATCAGGACTATAGCTTTCACCAATTACGTGTTAAACAGACTACACTCTTATAGACAGACTGTACACCTACAGAAAAAATTTCCGGATCCAATGCTATTACACTTGAATGTATCATAAAATAGGATCGATATAGCGCCAATCATATTAATTATATAAGAAAAGAATATTTTTATCTTAAATGAAAAATTCTAAATTCTAGAATCGTGCGTTGTAAGATGGAGGGAAAATTTATTCTAAACGCCGGAATATATAAACTTACATTAAGTTACTCTTGTCTCAATATAGTAAGTCGATCTTTTTTAATTCGATAGAGGAGAATAAGAATTATTGATTTTATTTTGATATTGTCTTATTTTTATACTAAATGAGGTTGTGAAAAATATAAATGCGTCTAGAATACTTTTTGTCTCGGTAACAGAAATCCTTTCTGAGGGTGTAAGAGCGATATTACGATTTCGTTGGTTATAACGCGCTCGATAGAATCGACGCTTTCTTCGCGGTCTTCACGCTAATAATATCTGTACAGTTCTCTTTTAACACATCATTAGTACTGTATCTTATTCGAGCCTTATATGGTCGCACAAAATAATGCTGAGGAGTGCGATTGAATACATAGATTGCATACTGAAGTTGCCCGCACCCCCTTTTAGACGTACGCCAAAGCACGAATGTTTTCGATGTTGCAAATACTCGAATATTGAGTAATTTTTATAAATAGACTCTAGTAAAGAGACCAAGTCAATCTCTGCCTTTACTCCAAGTGAAAAGTATTAAAATAGAATAGGGCAGAGATTGAGATGAAATTGAGCCGCGTTAATTTTAACGACTTCTTTCCGTAATTATCAATCGCAAGTTCGTGGCTGCGTCTTTGTAGCCTCGTTCAAAGACAGATCAGGAAGAAGGTTAACCCATATTGGGTAGTGATTTCGCTTCTGAGCTGCGAACGACAAATTCTCACAGTCCGATAGCGAATCGGACGGTCGCTACCGAAACGTTCTCGAGAGTCGCACTTTAGTTGGTCGTGCAGGCGCATTCGCCGATAATGCGATTATCGTGTGATGCACTTCTCGTGAGTCATTAAATCTCTTCGATACGCCGACGCAGCGACTCATGAACCGGCAGTGTCATGCACCTTCCAGAGATTGTGTTTCTCTCTTTCTCTCTCTCTCTCTCTCTTCCTTTCACCGTCCTCTCTCTCTCTCTCTCTCTCTCTCTGTCTTTACTTTTAATGACGAACGTGTATTGGGATACCGGTACTCGTCGCTGCACGTGTCAGGGTCAAATGATGTCATTGGGGATTCTCGAGATGGCATTTCTCGTAATTCGTGATCTTGCCGATCGTTCACGATCCTGCCAATTCGGAAAGAAGAATGTTGCGATGAAATTGGTCAGAAGATGATCGACCGGGACATAGGAAATTTAAATGAGGCAGAAGATTCTTTTTTTCCTAGAATAACGCTGATTCGCATCTTCATGAATAAATGAAAGTAAAAAAAGTCCTGTCTACCGTTGTCTCGAGTGTTTATTTGGAGTTTCCTTTTATTTAGACGGCAGGTAATTTGGCACAAAAGATGCCACAAACCGCATTAATTGCCTTTCACGTTACTCTTAACGTAAATTTCATTCATACTTTGCTGCAATTCACTTCTCGAAATATGTTCGCGGACATACATTGACCAGAAGAAAAAGGTCGATTGACGTCAATTACCAGGAAATTTTTTATTAAAGTAAGAATTTATTTCGCATTTCGCAGCCTTGCAGCGAAACTGTCCTTTACGTCAATTTTCTGCTTAGAGTCATCTGTGCCACTTTCCGGCGATATCGCAGCGTATTCTTGACGTATCAGTGTATACTCAATGTATCAATGGCAAACATTGTTACTTATATCGTGATATTTTTCCACGACGAGCACCGATAGTCAGCGTCACGTTCGTCTATATCGCGTTCTGAGACGGAAGCCTTCGGGATTAAATAATGCCGATGAATGACACTTCTGGTAATTAAAGCTATTTCTGTTTTGTGCAGTTTTGTGAAAATTAACTTATTTCCTGAGTTTGTCTCCAATGATGTTGAATTAAACATTTTTACATTTTTTATTCAGACAATTATGAAATCGTGAAAATTTCTACTCAAGTCATTTGTGACACAAATATATGCACATAAATCGAAAACGCTATTAATTAGGAGAATTCTTGAATAGAGAGCCCGAAATCGGGGTTTGCATGAAGTTACCGATATTTGCAATATCATTTGCAATGCGACGATCATTTGTTTACCAAAGTAACTTGTTAAGTTACTGAATGATTTTAACGAATTTTAGTTTTTGAAATATATAATTAGAAATTGAGTATGATACAAGCGAATATTAGGTGCCGAAGCCTCGAATTAAATACGCATCTAAATAGAAAAGGAATTTTATGTTGAAGGGAGTGACTTGACATTAAACAGTTCCCGCATGCAGAAATACACACGAAAATGTACATAATATTCAATAAAAAAAAAACAAGCATATCAGAGTTAAACGTGGGACTAGTCGGTCTAAAAGAATCTGTGCGCGAATCTGTATGCGCTAGTACGTGCTCGCTGCATTCGCGATTACACTAGCGAGTGTATATTTAGTTGTAGATTGGCATAGGTCGAGGAGAAGAATCCGCTGAGTCGTTATCTGTTTTCTACGCACGTGGCCTCCATAGGTCGGGATCTAGCCGGTTATAATCGGCAGCGCGATTATTACTGGCTAAGACCGAGTGGAAATTGCGGCGGCAGCGTCGCGTTTTCGGGGTCGGATCGCCGCGCACCGAAAACGGCCGGCCACGCCGTTCCCTGCACGGGTGACAATGACTTTCCCGCCACGAAATAATTCACAAACTGCTTATTTTGGCTCGGCGGCCAGTCCGCGGTAATGCACTTTGTCACTGGTGAACTGCATTTCTTCTTCCTTGCAAGCGATTCATATTGCATTTTTGCCATGTCATTTTATTATTTTCTATGCACGAAGAGGATATTCTCTTAAAATTTATCCTGAAAATTACGCAATCGTGGGACAACACGGCATTTCGAAGAACTTTATGAGAGTTTTTTGAAATTTTACCATACACTTTATTAGTAAAATCGAGGGGTAAACCGCTGAGAGCATCGCGGTGTACAGATTTGCGGCATTACTGGGCAATAGTAGGCATTTTTTGGGCATTAGTTTGGGCATTATAAAGATAAAATAAGATAATAAGATGAAGTAATGCCCACTGGGCGTTAGTAGGCATTGGTGTACACGATTATGGTCAGCGGTTTACCCCTCGAGTAAAATGTACGGCAAAATTTCAGAAAACTCGCATAAAGTTCTTGAAACTGCCATGTTGTCCCACGATTACACGATTTTCGGGGTAAATTTTGAGAGAAAATTCTCTCCCCGTGTATCCGTTCTATTGTGAACGAAGTCAAATTGCGACTGCTCGCAAAAATAATCGGCGGACCTTTAGCGGTAATTATAATTTATAGAAAACGATCAATTAGAAATATAACCGTGTGTATGATAATGATATGTGTGCTAGTAAGATATAGTTAAACCCAGAAAACATGCATGTCTAAAAGACATCCTTTAAGACGTCTATTAGGCGTCTAATAGACGTTTTAAAGATGTCTTTTAGACATGCATGTTCTCTGGGAATCGTTTTTCTAATTTTGATGTTGACATTTTCTTGCAAATCATGCTTCGTCACGTATTGCGATTGCAAAGACACTGTTCGAGAAACGACCGTACATCTTACGACATATCCTTCCTTTTAGAAATTTCCTCTTTACTAGATCATGATCTGCAAAGCACTAGCTCAGCTAACTCGGTTGAAATTTTAGATTTTGTCTCATTAAGTAGGTTAAAGGTCAGACGGTTCGTAACTAAAATTTCAGTTTCCCAAAGTAGCAACGGGTGTTCTGTGCCAGAGATTCTCCGAATGTCTGAGAGAAGCAGAGGAGAAAAAGTGTACTGGTTTAGTAATTTTAATCCCTTCTCACGATATAAGCCAAAGTATACTAGACTAGAATAACGAATTAGCAACAGATTATAATGAATTTAAGAAGTTTAACAAAATTGTACAGTATATTAATTTCATATCCCGCGGTATCTTTCTTTTAAGTGCCGTAGGTAAATGAGTAGCTAAATGAGAGATTCGAGTTTCTCATTAATCTCAATATCTACAGAGGAAGGTCCTCTATTATGAGACAAGATTCTAATATGGGATAGTAGATTTTCGACGTGCAAATTCAATTCACAAATCTTACCTCGCAACGATTACACGATCTAACAATCAATTGTCCACTAAACAGAGAATTCACGCCAAGGGCAATAAATTCATGATGGGACCAACAGATGATGCCAATTAACTGAGCAGAAAGTCCGCCGACTCATATTAGGAGCCTATCTCATAATAGGGGACTTTTCTCTATGTCATTCGGGTGCAAGAGGCAAAAGTTAGAATCTCATCGTTCCGAGTCATATCCTATCCATGTCCATCCTGCCTGAAAGTAACTCATTATTTTACTGGGTCCTGCGATGGATGTCGATTGCAGAACCGATTATAGCAACTGCGTCTCAACGATCGTCAATTAAACGGCCGCGATAGATTTTCCGAGCGATATGAGCCACTCTCGTGGCGGCGCCGACAACGATCCACATCGAGGTCCTCGACGGGAATTGGCCATGGTTAATAATTGCCCTCGTGTGCGATATCGCGTGTTATACGAGTAGCTTGTCGGATGGTGCGCGCTCTACGCACATAGAGCGCCGTGCACTCGTGTGGCAGTAGCGTTTGCACCCGACCTATCCCAACCTCCGCCATCGGGAGAGGGCGAGCGCCCAACGTGGACGGGAGGAGGAGGTTGGACTAGGTTGGGAACGTCGACCTGTGGCTCACACATACACACATCCGCCAGAATAACTGACCGTCTTTCCGCGATTCTTAGGTCGCGGTCGTCCTTTGTAAACTGGTTCCGCGGTGGCCGATTCACTTTTCAGTTACATGTGGTTGCAGTCGGTTTTGCGGAAGTTAACAGGAGTGAATAATTTCTCTGCGGAGTTTGAATATGTTCGGTCGTCGAATTCGTTTGTAGAAATTTGCGAGTGGCAGTAAAATCCCTAGCGGAAAAAATTTCTATAAATAACTACAAAAATTGACGTGAAATAGAAATTTGTAGAAATTTTTACGTCTTCGTTGAAACATTAATTTGTTTGTAAAAATATCTACGAAATAGTACCACAAATTACAATGTTTTCAAATCAAGAAATTATTACAAGCAGTATTTCGTGAAAATGTACAATTTTGTCAAAATTAATACAAAACTTTACTAGTTTTAAAAATTTGAGAAACAAAATCTTAAAGAATGAAATTATCTGCTTACTTACTTGTAGAATATTACAAAAATTAACAAAAGTGTTCCAATTCTAGCATTTTCATGTTGATTTTTCTTACTTTAAATTTACGTAGAATTTCTTAGATCCTGGCAGTTATATTTTAGTTTTTGTAGTACATTTTATTTCTTTTGGTAGAATTTTGTAGAATTATTTCCGGCAGGGATTGGAAAAGAGATACAACGAAGTCTGTATTACCATTCCATAATTTACATAGAAATAATTTTAAAAAGTGTCCTTACGCCTAAAAAGTCCTACGTGGTCTGAAAGATAAGTATCACTAATTTACGCAACCTTGCTGGTAATTCGAGTATCACTCGCTTAATGAATCTATCTATGCGTATGGTTTTTAATTTGAAATGCATGCAAGATAAACGTAGCAGAAATAATGCACGTGATATAAATGTATCAGGACGATACATTTTGCGACGTATTTCACATTTTCGTGAAAATGTGTAAAACTGAGGTTTCAAAATTATTGGATCTCATTTAAGAGATTAATATAATCGTAACACAGAGGAAAGTCCTCTATTGTTAGATAGCAGGTTTTCAACGCCCCAAATTCAATCGCAAATCTTTTCTCGCAACGATTGCGCGATCTAACCATGAATTTTCCACTAAACAGATTTCGTCCCAAGGGCAATAAATTCATGGCGGAATCAACTGATGATGCCTATTAATTTAACAGAAACCCCGCTATCCCATATTAGGATCCTATCTCATAATAGGAGACACTTCTCTACTATCATTTATTGAAACACGTAATTAATCGTCAAACTTAATATTTCTGTGACACAGTGAATTTGTGCAACACTTTATGCATCCTCGTTACTAAAAATATGCCTACAAGGTATCGAATTACGTCGAGGTGGAATTCAAACAGTGTCAATGAAATTCGAGGACGATGCATTTCGGTGTGCTTAACGGTCGTGTTAAACATACTGACAGCTAGAGATTGTGTTATTTGTGTACCCTAATTAGGCATATAGACCTCCAACTCAACGTCCGGTCGTAAGCGTGACGAGTTACATGCCAAATACAACTTGACTTGATCCGATGTTTCATCGGCGCCATTGTGCACGTAAGTTCCACTGTAAACGGCAATGCGGCGATGAATAAAGTTCAATGAACGTCCCAAATGCGACGTTATACAGTACCGGTCAAAACTATATCACCTTTCGATTTTTTTCCAGTATAACTAAGTTTTAAAGTGCACGAAACGAAAAATTCGAAAAACATGGTGTATCTTATTACCCTTCGTGTACAAGATGCACCGGTTATCAGGTGTCTACTGTAAAATTTTGAGCATAAACGATGCACTTTGACGAAAGTTATGCTCGGCAAATCTAAAAGTGATATAATTTTTGACCGGTACTGTACGTAGCTCTCGCATATTGCTCGTTCCAAAAATACTCTGTTTTTCAATATCAATTTTGTACCTGAGAGGTCAACTGTCGTAACTGAAGTGTATACAGGAGAGCCGAAAACAGTTTGCATTTCTATAAGTTGTTTTTTAATAATATTTTTACAATATTATGAAGTTTGTTTGAAAATACCTTTTTTAAAGAATAATAAAATTAATAATTAAAACGGCGAGTTGAGATAAAAGTCTCAAAATCGATAATCTTGTAGTTACGACAGTTGTACTTCTTGGGTGCATAACTTGGGATAAAATATTGCAATCTTGAATGGAACAGATTCGCCGCTAAATCATATCACCAGAAATTATTCTCAATGCAATTGATTGAATAGCAGAAAGGAAAAGAATTTTCAAGAAGGTATTCTTTTTCTCCTTGCAGTTGTATTCGTCTTTTAATCGAAGTTGGTCATCTCTAACTCATTTCTAACTATTCCTAATGATAAATGTACTCTCGTTGGATTTGGCTGATTTTGAATTTTTATTTTAAAAGACTGATTTTAAAGTCTTTTAATTACTGCTGGCGAAGATTACCTCTTGTTAGTTTTCTATTTTAAGTTCTCGCGTCCTCCAAAATTTATTGCAATTTCGTGTAACGCATCGTTCGTATTGGGACCGCTGCAGAATTTTGCATCAGTGTTGGCGTGTCTCCGATGCGTCCGATTCACGTGTGATACGCGCGCATCATGGTCACCGAGAAATTACAAACCGCGAGCGAAGTCAGCCTGGATTAGAACCGCTATGGACTATTGCACGCTCGTCCGCTAGAATAAACTTCAGTTTGCATAATACTCGGCTTTCGTGCTTTATACCGCGCGTACTGTTCTTATCGCACCGCTCTCAATCCGTCCAATTTAACGTGACGATATTAAAACGGATGGTCTCTAACGTTCTAATTAACGCCGTACAAACGTATGGTATTGCAACAATGTAGCTATCATAATCATTGAATTTCTCAATCTGTACATTACGTTCGGATACGCGTTGGAAACATTAGAAGCACAACACGGAAAAAATAATGTGGCTACCGTAGCTAAAAACTGCATGTGCTATCTGTAAGTCAATCACTGAATTATCGCTGAAAACAGTAAATAGTCACTGATCTGCAGTTATGAATATACTACTGAAAATTGTAGTGGTAAACTTATAACTGTAAATCACTGACCATTAATTGTTTTCAGTGATAATCCACTGATTGACTTTTAGAAAGTGGTAATTAAATTTCAGTTGTAAAATATGGACAGCTAATATTTAGTTGTAATAGCTAAATATTTTGCTACTGTGCCTATTGTATTGGGTGCGACAGCAAACCACGATTAGTTACGGTAGCAAAAATTTGTTTTCAGTGTATTTCTAATAGACAGAAACCGTCGGACGAAGCATTTGAGAGATTAAAAATTGATTAGTGTTACACACAAATTTGCATCACACGAGGATCAATTTTATTACGAATTTTCGTAAGGCAAGTAATGAAATATATGCGAAGTGAATCTTTGGTGTATTGAATCCGTTTACAGCTCTCAACATGTATGAACATTTCTAATTTTTAATGTTTTATTCATGTCTAACGATATAATTAAATACCTTGTGCCAATTATTGTGTAACGGTCTATATTTAGCCTGGATTTGCGATCTGTACGTTAAAAAGCGTACGCAATTGGCAGAAAATTTCGTTATATAATAAATAATGAATAATAATGATAACCTGGTAAGTTATCATTTTAAATCTAATGACAAAACATATCGACAAGAAACACTTATATGATACACAAATTGATTTATGCTTTGAAAACTACTCGCCTCAAGGCTGTTCGCCTGTGTCTGACTTCATTTCGCATTTAATAAATGTCGAGAAGTACAAGTACAATGTTGCAAACGGCATTTGAACGAGCGTATCGCGATACGTGTTTTTTACGTTAACGCAAGTATTTTGCGGTTAACTTAGTATCATAGTGTGCTCTCAATATTCACGCTCATTACTTTAAAGTCAATATTTGCATACGTTCAATATTCAACGTGTTATTTCTTTTATCGTGTATATTTTCCATGATCCCTTTTACTTCCGATTTTACTGTCACCTGGCAATATCGTTATATTCTGTAATTATTACAGAGATTTCATGAAATTGTTGAAAAAGTCCTAGTACTTCACGGTCAAATGACATGACCGCGATAAGTTGACAATAAAATCGACGTAGGATCGCCGCGAGAAACCTACAATCGATATTACGTATACCACACGGCCGTCTTTATTGTAGATGTTCTCATGCCTCTTAATGGCCCCGGCAAGGTCAGCAGAATTCGTTAAAAAACAATCTCTCTCTCCATCCTCTCTTCCTTGTCTCTCTCGATCTATCTGCGATCGCGTATCCTCAATGCTTGCATCAGCGCGTTGCTTATCCACGAGTCTCGCTCTTCCTGGTCGGCAGGCGAGGCGAGGCACATTCAAGCGGAATTTGGACCTCGTCCTTCGCCTCAGTTTGTCAAACTAATTCACACAAATTTAAGTCTACCGGAAGAAATCACAATCGACCTAGACCTTTCAACGTTGAGCGCGTAAACCATCCGCGATTTGCATTTGATTAGCACTCATTTTATTCGCACGCGCTCCCTCATCAATGACACGCGACTTGTTTACGCGGTAGGTGTGCGATCTGTATCTCGCTCACCGTTAAAGTACCGTTTCCCGCAGAGATGACTGATCTGCACAGTCATTTAGGCTCAGCAAAGCCTACTCTCTAAAAGTCAATCAGTGACGTATCGCTGAAAACAGTGAATAGTCACTGATTTGCAGTTATAAGTATACTTTCAGCTATTCTATAAACGCTGCAAGTTGATTGGCTACACATTTCTCGGTACTAAGAACTTGGATCAAGTTCTAGCATTATGGACACAGGCCTTGACAAATCTCTTAACTCGATTACTACTGAAAATTACAGTAGTATGTTTATAACTGTAAATCAGTGACTATTCACTGTTTTCAGCGATAATCCACCGATTAATTTTTGGAAAGTATGAATCCGAGCTCAACATTTTTGCTTAAAATGATGGATACTATCACCTCCCAAAATATTGACCTTTCCTCCTGAAACACCTTGTTTTTTTCGACATTTTTTCCGACACAAAGACTTCAGTTCGACCTCATTGCTCCCAATTGAGGGGTAAACCGCTGAGGACATTGTGGTGTACAGATTTGCGGCATTACTGGGCATTTTTTGGGCATTAGTTTGGGCGTTAGGCCTAGCTGGGGCATTATAAAGATAAGATAAGATGAAACAAGATAATAAGATGACGTAACGGCCACTGGGCATTGATGTACATGATTTTACCCCTCGCTCTCAATTCAAAAATTATACGAGGCTAAACTCAGGCCAAAATATTGGACTCGGGATATCCCGCCAGATATTTTCGTGAGCAATAGCGCGATAAACGCTTTAAAAAAAGAAAACGGAAGCAAGATGCAATTTAATTTAAGAATAATAAGAATGAGAAAAACACCCATGTATGTTTGATTCGTAGATGGAACGGAATAGAGAATACTAAAGCTCATTGCTTATTTATATCCCTAAGTTAAAGAACTTAAAGCACCGTCAAGTCTATCACACAGTAGGAAAGCACAGACAATGGGAATAGGCAATAGGAGCAGAATTTCCGACGCGTTGGATTTCTGTTCCCTATTCCCTGTACCTGACCAATCACAGTTGAGACTCTGGGACAGGCACGTGGTTTCAAAAAGCGGATGATTGGACAGCACTCCTATTGCCAAGGAATTATTTCTGTTGCCTGTGTTATTCCCTATTCCCATTGCCTGTGCTTTCCTATTGTGTGACAGGCCTTAATGTAACGTATAAATACGTGATAATCGTTTCCCAAAACCTGACTTGCGGGAATACAAGATTATAAACTCGTTAGTACACCGAGTTTCTTCTTTCGTCCGTTCGCGAAAAAATTTGTCATTGGAATTAAGTTTCTAGGACATCTTTTTTTGCGTGTATGTGTCACTTTACACGTCACATCTCGGTGTACTGTACCCACGACTTTTGTAGTCTCCATGGGTTTTACTCCGGAAACAAAACGATGTATCGCCATTCTGTTAACCTTATAGCGCGACAACCGATATAAAGCGAAATGAAATCTTTTGTATATACGTAATGTATTTTATTACAAAATAAAATAATACGTTGATTATTTACGTAACGATAGCCGCAATATCATTAACACGTTAAACGCCGCACGAATTCCAATTAACTTTGCAACATTTGTCACAGAATTACAACATTGGCGGCAGAAGCAAAGCTATTTTGCAAATATCTCTCATTACCTTGTTTAATTGGTTCTCTAACAATGACTCATATCCGTAAATATCGCCTACAATATAAAATACATTTTATACGTATGCGTTTTATACTAACGCACGGCTCACTAGACACGTCAAAATCGAGCCAAGTTAAAAAGTTATCGTAGCTAACACCGAATGAATAGTCAATATATCAAAAGAAATATCGAATAAGCGACATTTTAAATGAAAACTATGTATAAGAAAACCTTCGTTAACCTTCCTTTACCTTTTTTTATGATGTAAAGTATAGGGAAGATCATTTGATATGCACATGAAGTAGAAACATGACAAAAAAAGATTTACAAATTGGGCTACCTACATCTTGCCTTGTGACCCACATTGGCGTTTTCTCATATGTTGTTTAGTTTTAGTTAGGGGTCTTACTTGAAAGTTTATTATGAAGTAGAAAGTTCTAGCAAATCAGCCAATAGGTCTGTTCGTTTTCGAAGTACCAATGCCGCGAGATTCTTTTTTTACTGTAGATAGGTGCAGATGAGTGGCACGTTTATGGGTCGCAAAGATAAACAGGGACGTCAAACACATCTCTAACCGCTTCGTGATTGGACGATTTCCTTGTGTATACACAAATATGCAAGTTTCTCTGCATAATTAAACTTACCGATCGGTTTTCAAAAATATCCATTTTTATTTATTCCAAAACATTAATTCGGCATTTCATTCGTGGGTTCCCAATTCGATGTTTCCACATCGAGGTTGAAAAAACATGGAACAATCGATAATATCGAATGTCGATAAACATCTCTACGGCTCGCTGATAACCCTCCGTTAAAGGTGTCGACCCTTATCTCGCGTTCGAAATCTCCCATTCTCGACACGCGGGCTACCACTGCCAACTGTACCGCGGTACTATCGTAGGTGCGAAGGCACAAGCGGTGCGCCCGTGTCGTCTTACGTCTTACGACTTACATCTTTTTCCGCTTAAGACATCCGAGATATGAACAGGTGGCTGCGAGCGCGAGCTCCACGAAATTCGGCACCGACGAGGGGGACCGTCGGGATAAGCACGTGGTCACCGCGCGACGTCGATGACGAGCGACCCAAGGTGGCTGGTGTCGCCGGTATCGGGGAGAACCGGTGGTTCGCCTCGTCACCACAAACTCTGGTACCACGCGCGCACACCAACACGCACAGATTCTTCGCCTCCTCCGACCGCGCGCACCGGACGCTTCAGTCGGAAACGCGTCTCCGCCGCCTGGTCCGTTTTCTCAAGCACTTACACGCGCACTTGTTCCTCATTTGTCCAACACTTCCGGCACCATGCGCCACCCTCGCAGCCGCCGCCGCCGCTGCCGCCGCCGCCGCCGTCGTTGGTTTTACAAGTCAGGAACACGATTTTTCTCGTGCCCAAAAGCGAGTCCTTTATGTCGTTAATTACGTCGGGGGAAGCGGAATATTATTTAAAGCCGAGTAATATTAGAAGCTAGACATTAGACGATAATTGCGCTGGACGTATAGGCTTTATCGAGATCTGTAAATAATCTATAAATAATTCTCTTCTTTCCAGACGGCTCGGACGATCTCATCTAGACGGAAAGGCAGTGGAACGAGTATTGGGCACGCGCTCGAGGCGTATCGGATATATCGGTAAGTAGGTTATCTTTTGTCCCAATAGTAATAGCGATAGCTCGTCTATTATGCCGCCTGTTCCCGGCTTTCCGGTTCCTCCGCGTCACGAAACGATAACGGTTTCGTTACCGGGTCCGCTCGCTCGCTCGCCTTTTTCCTCCTTTCCTCGCGGGGCAGCCTCGGCGATTCGTCGACGACGTTTCCCCACGACGCCGGTCCGACTTCTCGCCCCGACAACCTCCCCCGGTTCTACGCTCCCTATTTATTCTTGCCTTCAATCAGCGATCATCGACCGCGCGGGCGCGATGGAGACGAGGATCGTCACAGCCTCGAAATACTCGACACGAGCGCGTCTCTGAGCGATCAATGCGGAATGCGGAGCCGATTTCGCCGAGCACGCACTCGATCATTCCCCATCGAATCGATATCGTGCCCGCTCATGCAGATAACGCTTAATTCATTACATTAATGTTATCTTGGAGACCGTCACGTGACGACTCTCCTCCGTGGATCAATAACACTGCACGATCGTTCGAGTCTACGATCGTGGCCACTCGTTTAGGGACAATCGACGCTCCCTCGCTCGTCGTTGATGAATCCTTCGTGGTTCTTCCGCAAGATCGAGTCTCGAGTATCGTTCGAGGAATTCTTCTGCGTTTGCTTTTAACGGAGCGTCAATCTTGCCGGTGACTCGCTCGTCGAAGATCGATTTCCTCTCTTCTCGCGAAACTCTCTGCGATCGCGCGTTTAAGTTCACGCGTGCGTGGACCAAGGCGGCAGTCGCGGTCGAATGGCGATTAGGTAATACAATCGCTCTTTTCCCTCTTTTATTTCATACGCGACTCGTTTAGCAGGAAGCCGCGTCGACACCTCGGCGCGCGGTTAGCGAACCGCGACTACACGTCTCGCGGATGGTTCCCGAGACCATTTTCTTCAACAGCAGGGAAATAATCGAAGTCGTTGCTCGTCGTGGCTCGGTTTCACAACAGTCGTATCAACTGAAGATCATTCTTTCTTTCTCATAAGTGCGAATTGGCCGCGGCAGATCAGTTTCGCTCCTCCCTCGGGGGGGAAAAAAATGGCAGTGTCTCGTTAAATTCGGAAGCGGCAGTGTTTTGTGGTCGCGAGCGGAGCGTCCGCGTTGAGGTCGCTTCCGGTCTCTTCTTTCGTCGGACTCGTGCGCCGTTTCGGGGACACGCGATCCGCCGCGCATGCCCGACCCGGAAAGGACCCGCGTGTGACTTTGGCCGTGGTCGTCGAGCTTGCTGCTCGCGGGGGAGAAGAAATCACGACGGCGGGCAAGGCAAGAGCCTTCGATCGGACGCGCTTAGGTCGGCTCGCTATTAATTGGCAGTGTTTCCGTTTTCGAGATCGGCCCGGTCACGTTGCTGGCGCGCGTCCGGGCGTCATCATCCGCCGCCGATTTACCGATGCGAGGAGGCACCGTTTGCGCGACGCGCACAGCTTAACCCGCGATGAATCTAAATGCACATGGCGTAGCGTTCTCCGCGCGGCGAGGTTTACGTAAACGGTGAGCGAAGGAGAAAGAGAGAAAACCACGCGACCAGAAGGATTCGCGGGACGGAGAAGGAGAGAGAGAGAGAGAGAGAGATAGGCAGAAATCGCGCGGCGTTGAATATTCTCGCTCGATGGCACTTCCGGTTCGAGAGTTCGCGCACTTTCTCTCCCGAGCGGCGCGAGCGAGCCGACGCGACGCGAGTTGTATTCTCCCGCCGCGAGACTCGGCGACCGATCGATCGACTATCTCAATCTGACGGCCGAAAATCTGGCCGTGACGCGAGGAAGGTGCTCCGGCCCGCCGAGATCGGCCGTCGACGACCGCGCTTCGTCGATCAGGTGACCGGGCCAGTCGCACGTGGACCAGTTCGGAGCCGCGTCGCCTTCGGGACCTTCTCCGAATTTAATGATCGGCCTCGTTGGAGCACACGACGTCGGAGCGGGACGACGATCGCGTGCACTCGGGGGCAACGTCCGCGGCCGACGATTCGAGAAATGTCCGAGTGCGCGAGCTTCGATCTCGCGCGCTACCAGCGCGTCTCCTCTTCGCCCAGCGGCGAGGCACAGGCGCTCCTTGTCGCTCCACCCCGCGTGCACCACCTCCTACTTGGCCGACCTTCCGAATTGACGCGCGGCACTCCGTGACCTCCGCGGAAAAAGTGGAGCGGGGGATTCGGCCGGGTCGGTGTGCGGACGTCACACTCGGGTGGCGCGCCGAAACCGGGCGGCAGGTTGTCGTAGGTCACACACGCACGTACACACACACGCGTAAGCGAGCGGGCACAGACACATGCGGGACGGGTGAGCGGTTCGCTCCGCCGCCTTTCACGGGACCAGCCGCTTCCGGTTCCTCTTTCTTTCTTTCTCTCTCTTTCTCTCTCCCTCTCTTTTCTCTCCTTTCCTCTCGATGCACGTACACGTGGGGACCTACACTGCGTGCGCAGACCGCGCGAGCAGAGACGAGGGTGTCGCGATTCGAAATTTGGCGTAATCGATGCCGATCGCCGTCACGTTGTCCGCACCAGCACTGGGGTTCTTCACCACCTGGATCCGTCGCGCGCGGCACGGTAGCCCTTGGAGGTTCGCGCGCGTCTTCTTCGTCCTCGCCGCCGTCGGGCCGCGTGCGTGCGTCGCCGCGGAGACGCGCCGTCCGTACGCGTGTGCGTCGCGCGTGCTTGTCCGTCGCGCGTGTACGCGCGCGAGCATGAAACGTTTGTCACCGCCGTCGTGCCGAGAGGAGGTGTAAAGCCCGCCGAGTATGTGTCGAGCTTCGGAGTTGGCTTCGACAAAGTAGGGCGACGACTGGGACAGCGGCCACGGGCACCGGCGCTGCCTCGCTCGCGCTCACCGACGACGAGCGAGAACCCGCGGCGCGCCGCGCGGTGGAGGAGCCGTGGAAGTGGAAGAGAGAACCCTCCTCGTAAAACGGCAGCAACCGCGCTGCGCTCTACGTTCTCCAGTAGGGGAACTTCTGACGCCGCGCCACGCCGCCATCCGCATCCGAGCCGAGCCGAGCCTGAGCCGTTCGCGTCGTGACTCTCTATCACGCTATTCACGCGCGTCAGACGGACAAGAGCGTCGCGACGCGGCGGACTTGGGCGAGACGTAGTCGTGAATCGTGTACACGGAGAGAATTTTCTCTCATTTACCCTGAAAATCGTGTGATCGTGGGACAACGTGGTATTTTCAAGGCCTTTATGAGAGGTTTTCGGAACTTTACCATACATTTTACCGGTACTATGTATGCCAAGTATAATTATCAGGGTTGGGAAAGTTACTTTACGAAAGTATCTAGCTACAGATACAGTTGTTTCCCTATAAATGTAACTGGTTACAGTTACAAGTTACCAATTCTGAAAAGTAACGCGTTACAGTTACAGTTACTCAAACCGATCGTTACTTTGCAGTCACTTTCTTACAATGAAAATAAAAATATCAAATCTGCATTCAAATTGTAGAGCGTCGATAAAGGCGTTTATGCGCAAATGCAAGGTAGTAGTTATCGAAAAAATTTAACTGAGTTAAGTTACAGTTAACTTGGACCAAGTTCTAGCATTGTGGACGCAGGCCTTTACAGATGAAGAGAAAGTAACGGAGTTAAGTTAGAGTTACCAAAAAAAAGTAACTGTAACTTTGTTATAAGTAACGAGTTACCTCCCAACCCTGATAATTACTCATAAAATATATGGTAAAATTTAAAAACCACTCATAAAATTCTTCGAAAAGTTGTCCCATGATTACATGATTTTTAGAATAAATTTTAAGAAAACATTCTCTCCGTGTAGGTACGACAGACCAAAGGCGTTTTAGTTCCCGAGGAGGCGAATGATAAATGATAATATGACTGAAAGCGCGATAATAAAATATAGGGCACAATGTTGATAAGATATTGTACGCAATACTTGAACTTCCAAAGATTCAATTAGTAGTAAAGCCAACGGCATATCATACTATTTTCCCTACTCGATTGCTTACAAGAACCAATAAGGATGCAGAGTTTTGGATCAGGGTTGGCTTTAGATCAGGTGACTTAAGAGG
>NW_011967206.1:1110318-1112094 GCF_000949405.1 Vollenhovia emeryi | reverse complement strand
TTTAGCATCCCCTTAAGGGGATGTTGGAGTAATTCTGCACTTTTGGCACCTTTTGTTCTTAGAACTACCAATTCGTGAAAACATTTGTGTAATATACAAATTATGTGGCTTTTGTGTACAGTCCGACAGTGTCCCACTATTCAGAGTAAGTGAAAGAACAGCACGGCATTATTGAAATTAAGTTTAGAAGCTTAACAAAAAATCTATTCACTCGAATAAGTTATAGGTTATAGGTTAGGTAACCTATAACTTATTCGAGTGAATAGACTTCTTGTTAAGCTCCTAAACTTAATTTCAATAATGCCGTGCTGTTTTTTTCACTTACTCTGAATAGTGGGACACTGTCGGTTCGTATACAAAAGCCACACAGTTTGTATATTACACAAATGTTTTCACGAATTGACAGTTCTAAGAGCAAAAGGTGCCAAAAGTGCAGAATCACTCCAGCATCCCTTTAAGGCTAAATCCTGTTTGGCTAAGCAATCCAGTAGAAAAAATAGTATCGTGTACCGGTGGCTTAAATTAGAGACCCTCAAGGGAGAGTCTGGAAACTCAACGTTCAGCTTCTGATTGGTGCCGATCATTATGCGTCGAAATAGTACTAGGAACGTTTTGGATGTGTTTAACAGTATTTTAGTAACAAATCTTCTAAAATAAATAACAATATTTTAGATATTTTAAATTGTCGCAATTTAAAAGACAAAATTATAACTGGATATACTATATTTAGATTACGAATATCGAACAAAAAGAAATTAAAGCGTGCATATAATAGCAAAGCAATGGTGACACATTGTAATCTTAATTAAGTAATATAACTTCATTGTTTTCTATATTTGGTTGTTATCATTTAGAAAATTTCAAAATTTCTTATAAAAGTTATTAGATTTGACACATGGCGAACGTTTTCTAGACTCTCCCTTGAGGGTCTCTAGCGTGAGTTATTAAAGAGCTGTTTATTGGCGCTTTGAGAATCTACAGGTTCTTCGAGCCAACGTTTGTCTAGTTTGATTATACACTCGATAATTTGACTGTGCATTCTGATTTAATGAGATTTTCTGAAGAAACCTGTCGATATACCTGCGATTTCACACCCATCGCATAAAATACTGTGTTTCAACGTTGCGACCTTCCCCCTTCGCGCAGCAACGCGGATGATGCTCCATTTTCGCGGTCAGCTGACTGGCGCTCGCTCGATTATCGAGCCGCTCGATAACTGCGGGATATTTCGGTGAAATACTTCGGACACCTCCTCTCACATCAGTCGGCCGCGAGGAGGATGTTATGTAGTCTGGATACCCGATAATTAATTTTTCGTTTATTTAATAATTATTTTTTTTAACAGAAACTTTTGTACACGTGCGCTTGACTCTTCGCGTCGATGCTTGTCAGTGGGTTTTAGCTGATTTGTTTTCCAATAGATATAAAATAACAAAGTGACATTGATCCACATGTGCGATTTCAAAATATACAGCTGACATTCTTAGCTTACGTATTGAGGACGATCAATTTATTTAACGTACTTCAGGTTTAAAATACATGTAAAGTAAGTACTACTCTATTAAAAATGTAACTGAGTTAAGTTACAGTTAACTTGGACCAAGTTCTAGCATCGTGGACACAGGCCTTTGCAGATAAAGAGAAAGCAACGAAGTTAAGTTAGAGTTATGCGCCGGCAAATCCGCGATATTAAAATGTTATTCGATATTTTGATGGCAGCAGCAATTCCATCCGTGAAATTCAATTCTATGTGTGTGTGTGTGTGTGTGTGTGTGT
>NW_011967206.1:1056557-1110129 GCF_000949405.1 Vollenhovia emeryi | reverse complement strand
CTCCATATTTCACGTATCGTCAATAAAACTTTTAACATTATATTTTCGTATCTTTCGCACAGGTTGCTAGAGAACTTGCAGTCGATGCGTTATTTTAACTTTGCAAGTAGAAAATTATTTTGCCGTAGGGCACATTATTTTGCAATAAGCAAGTTTATAATAATTCAATTTATACATTTAATTGTACGCACGTGATTATTAATCTTAGTTTATTTATTTACTCCAGTCATTATTTAAGTAAAAGGCCTGTGTCCACGATGCTGGAACTCGGACCAAGTTCCAGCGTCGTGGACACAGGCCTTAAAATATAAATTAAAACGGGGAAACTCATAATCAACCTGACCAGCCAATTCCATTATTTGTTTAATACAACGTTTCGACCTTATTTTTGGGTCCTTATCAAGTAATACTAAGTGAATCATCGTCGTCACATAAGACAGAGTCGAATTATAAAAATGCATGTACATGTGAGCACTGTGGCTGCTAGGCTCGAACTTAAAATATGCTGTTTGTTCTAACTTGTTTGGGGTATCTGGGGGAGTATTCGCATTCTCACGATTTGCGTCTGACAATTTCCGCTCTTTGCCAATTCGCCTTTTGTTCTCCCCCATCGGCGGGGATTCGTCTGAAAGAAAGAAGTTAACCGTTGTGTTCGAAATCGAAAGAGAAAGCCACATGCTCGCGAGTAATATACCCGTGACAATTGTTCTGCACGCGTTCCTGTTATTCTTTTACGGTCTAGGCCACGGTGTTCGATAACCGAAAAACTTTCACCGTTCGAATCGTGCCTCGTAGCCCGTAGCCACGCGCGATCCTATGGTTTCCCCGCGACACGTGTCCCCAAACGCAGCGCCTCTCGATCTCGATCTCGATCTTTCCGATCGGTTCGTTGCGCAAGAATCCCATTGAAATTTGTTCGTATATTTGTCCACTCGAGAACAGCTTACCGTGACTCCTCGCTCTTACGATACTACGTGCACGCGCATTTCGGTATACATCGCGCAGTGATCCGTTTGCTGTCGTCTTTGTGGAACGAAGCCGTGTTCTAGAATAGCACCAGCCGACACAGAATAGCGTACAAAGCGCGCGGCGCATAGAGCTGGATATACCTATCATTGTAGCAACATCTCATTTTGCGAATATTTTCCTTACAATAAAAGCAGTGTTTTTCTAAAATAGTACATAGTGAGGGCGTTTATATTAAAATACGTATTGCAACACGCAAGACTTATTTTAGAAATGAATTTTTTGATAAATTTGAAATTTATTTGAGAGAGAGAGAGAGAGAGAGCCAGAGAAAGTGGTATAAACGTCCAAAATTTGCATCGTCGTATCAAAAATCGGTTTTAATAGAAAGGATACATTAATACATTTTATAGTTATATAACTTTAGAATGTTCGCAATAAATAAAATTTTAACTGCGAAAATCTCTCTCGTTAATTGCTGTAAAATCTCTCATTAATTAATAATTTAATATTTAAATCAGACAATTCGAGAAATCTTTGTGAATATACTATAAAGCATTATAAAAGTCAAATTATATCAACAGATAGTATATTTGTCATAGTTACATTCGGTTAATTCTTGAGCTATTTGCAGTTGGTGCAATTATTCTCCTAATTCCAAATATAGATATTTGGAAGTGATAATATTAAGGCTATTAACTTTTGCACGCTTATAGATTTAAGCGTAACTTTCTGAAATGTAGTATTTCAGGTAATTGTAAAGTAGTAAATGATAGTGCGCTGCTTGAACAATATTCTATACCTAGAAGTGTATCAATTTACTCTGCTGATACATACATTTTGATCTCGTATAATACAATGAAATTTATAACGGCATTGACACTGCACGGAAAGAATTTTCTCTTAAATCCTGAAAATCACGTAATCGTTGGACAACGTGGCATTGCGAGGAATTTTATGAGGGTTTTTTGAAATTTCACCATACATTTTACTAGTGAAATGCCACGTTGTCCCACGATTACATAATTTTCAGGGTAAATTTTAAGAGCAAATTCTCTCCGTGTATAGTGAAATAAACGGCGTCGTGAATGGTAAATCAGCGTTTTGCTGCTTAAACGTGAATATTTAACAAATATTCGGCGAGTCAGAAATATCCCACGAAGACCAATTAACGACAACGACTGGAGAAAGGCGATTACTGACCGAACGCTTAATTTCACGATCTCGCGTAACATGCCGTCTCAAAGAGAAAAAGAAATAGTTCACGCGGCACGATAACATTCGTCATCGGTCGGGACGAGATTTACGATCGAACATTCTTTTTTCTCAAGGACCCGAGTGCGAGCGGCGTATCTGCAGCCTCCCGCGGAATGAAATCGAGTCCTTGCCTTCGCGTCTTCCGCGGAGGACAGTCCTGCCGGTATAGGTCCTGCCGCGAAAGACCCGACGAAGGCTGACCGCTAGGATAACTCCTTGGAGCCTTGTGTAAGCCACAAGGATCCTACGCGACGTTACCCTGACCTCAAAAAATACCGGCACTTTTTTTCTCTCTCTCTCCTTCTCGCTCTATAATCGCCATAATTACGTTTGCTCGTAGATAAGTCTGCCGAGGTGATTGCTAGACTTAGATGGTATATGGGCAAAAATTTATTATTTGCATCTTTTTTGCATGCCGCGCGACTGCGTGTATCTTGTTCCGTCTTGCAGTTTTTGTAATATTACGATTGGTCTGCTTTTTTTTTTATCAAATAGCTGATGAATTGTGAGATTATTTAGTAACATGTTTTAGGGATAAAATCTCATCTCTACACACACGGAATTTTCGCTTAAAATTTACCCTGAAAACCATGAGATCGTGGGACAACGTGGCAAATTTTGAACAACTTTATAGAGCTTTTTGAAATTTTATTATACACTCTACTAGTAAAATTTATACTAAGTATAATTATTAGTAAAATGTATGGTAAAATTTCAAAAAGAATTCTAAGAATCTTCGAAACGCCACGTTGTCCCACGATTACATGATTTTCAGGATAAATTGTAAGAGAAAATTCTCTCTGTGTACATATCGAAGGTAATTCATTTTAACAAGTACATAAAAAAATATTAGAATATATTATAATTTAATTTTTACTATTTTTTTTCAGATTACGCATTGTTATCATTCGACGCCGCATTCATCGCATCTGTGTAAGTTAAACTTGGTTATTTTTCAAACATAGAAATCTTTTTAAGTTGCCAATAATAAATGACAATAATCAAACTTTTTAGTCGACATTAATCGGCCAGTGTTTTAATACAGAAAATATATTGTGAAAAATATTATCTCGGCCAGCGTTTGAACCTGGACCTCCCTACTCTCTAGGCGGGCGTCTCACCAATTCGACCACTGAGGTATGCGGTAATATTTGTCGCAATAATTAAAGTCGAAAAATAGACGCGAAGATATCATCTTTGTGCTGTTCTTGCGACAAATATTACCGCATGCCTCGGTGGTCGAATTGGTAAGACGCCCGCCTAGAGAGTGGGATGTCCAGGTTGAAACCCAGACCGAGGTAATATTTTTCGCAACAAATTTTCTGCACTAAAACATCGGCCGATTAATGTCGACAAAGAAAGCTCGATTATTGTTGATTATTTTTATCCTTCTACTTTCTGCAAACACTTTTATCTCGGACGGTTCATTGCTCCGTCAAAAAGTGCCTTATTATGCGCACACGAAGATCACGCGTCGCGTAAAACAGCGTATCGATACTCGCGCTCGCGATTCTAATCATAATCGAAACGTTGCGCGGCCAAATGAGCGAGGAGTGTTCCTGGTCGCGATCCCAGTTGATGACCTTTCAGCGCGCAACCGTTTGTAATAGAGCTCGGGTCATTCGGCCGGTCTCCTCGCCGTTCCGGCGCATATTTGGGTCGACTATTGTTCGTCGCCCTGAGAAACAATCTATTTCCGGTATTGAATACTTTCGTTGTTATGAAGTATCACCAGCACCTATCGTCGTCGTCGACGTTCCGAGAAGAACGCGAGTAGCTCGCTCTTCTCTTTTCGTCATAGGAAGTGTGTCAGTCGCTCAGTTCCGCTATTAGTCTTAGCGCTTCTATTAGGCGGGAGAAAGCACGAATTATGCGCTCTTAAAATCCTTAACGAACCTCTTTTTCGCCCTCGTTAAACAGCCGCGGTGGTAGGTACATAATCGCAGACGTTGTCTCGCGATGCGATTACGTTCGGGATTATTCAACTTTCTTCTTTTAACCGTCGGCTATTGTACAAAATCTGATTGCGGCGCGAATGTATCGTAAAGCAACGTGAATATGCGAGAATATACCAGGAAGAGATTATTTGCTCTTACAATTAGTCGTAAAAAGAAAAGATCAAATAAAAATGTAAACTAATTTGTACGAAAAAAAGAAACAAATCCGCTTGAATCAAACGTTAACGTCACGGGCTGCCACAAACTAAATAATTCACTCAATTGTATTTGCAATGGATCTTAATTTTAATCACTGAACTAAATATCCAGATTATTAGAAAATATCCAGATTATCGGATGTCTCTCATTCATTAATACTGATGTTGTTTCAACCAAATTTTATTTCAATTACACTGATGCAACAAGATCAGTCTAATTTAAATAAAATACATAATTTTTTCCGTGTACATACATAAGTCCATTGACTTTAAGAAATGGAGAAGAGAGTCGACATTTTATAAAAATATGTCAAAGTACCACAATTTAAGCCGAATTCCATTTTAATGAAAAATAAGCGCGCTTAATTTACTTGATATTAAATTCAAATTAATGTAGAACGGGTTTCGAATGTTCCGACAATGCCGTCAACGTAATGAATTCCGGGTATGTGCGGTATCGACTACCGCCGCGTGATTATATCACCACAAGAATATTGATGATGGCGGAAGTGGAAGAAAGTTCGCCCGATCAGACTGAAGGCTCGTCCGATCAAGACCGTGCGACACTCGTTTCGTGGGAAGACAGAACCCCGGTATATACGGGCGTTTCACTCTCGACGGGCCGCTTGGATAACGGGCCTCTCCGCTCCGCCGCGGCGGTGGCGGAGGCAGGCACCGCAGCGAGAAAGAAGGGAAAGTAGTTCTGTAAGTCAGTGGGGCTTGCGGTACCCCGCACACGGACGTCCAACGGTTGTTAAAGCGACGGACTCGGGCCCGCCGCGATCGACCAACTGATCCCCTCGTCGGGCAACGGTAATCTGGACGAACCGCTCTTCAAACAATCGCTCCAAAAAAAAAAGATCTTTCTAGGTACGAAAAAAACAACTGAGATATGTAAATGAACGGTCGATACTGCGAAATCTCGATTGAAACAGAAACAGAATTTCTGTCTGAACTGCTAGCGAGTGTTGGAAAGTCTTTCTGCGACGCCCATCCATTATAACGTTTGATTATGATACATGAACAGTCCTTACAAAGATTGTTCTAGCTATGGCACCGAAATTCATTTTTATCCAATGATTAATATTTAGTCATGAAACCTGAAATTTGCCAGAAGGTTTACTGGAATGTTGTTGCTATAAATTTTGTAGGCTACAGTTTTCTAACAGATACACAAAATAGCGATGAATTTTTGTTGCGACACCTAGGAATCTACCTGCAAGATATTTTTTTGAGTGATCGGAGGGATTTTTTTTCCCGCATCACTTTAAGTCCGCACACTTGAAAAGAAAGTGGTACACGGAAGAAATGCTGTTGAATTAAACAAAATGAAGTTGCTCGAATTAAAAGTGTACGTCACGGGCCACAAACATAAATAATTTGCTCAATTGTATTTGCTATGGATCTTTGTTGACTGCAGCCAAGTGTTGCGCCAAAAGAAGTGAGTTTTTAGACGAAAGCAGTTTCGCTCTAGCAGAAAGAAAGTAGATGCAATTATTAATAAAACGATACCGCGCGTAACACTTGAAAGGATCCCGATCCGTGATGTAATAACGTTTCCAAGATTTACTGTTATCTACATGAAAATACGCCACTCGAAATAGGTTTCGATCTCAACGTAATCTGTTTGCCCGTTTATGAGCCGCACGTCCGTGCGTGCAGAGATTACGCGTATATGCAATTAGATAATCAGGCAACGGGACTAAGAAAGGCGTGAGAAAATGCATATCGACCGCACCGTCGTACGTGCATTTCCAAAGACCAGTTTTCTAATAAAGTAAACGGAGCGCAATCGTCGTCGTTGGAACGTTTTAATTGAATTTACAGAAACGTTAATTGTACACTTAGAATTTTCCATAAGGCACGATTGAGGTGGGGCAGCTGTTGTTCGTCGACAACGTCGACAACAAATTAGATATTACAAGGCGGCGATGAAAATTCAATATCTCGAAGGAACATTCGTATTGAACGTTTAATAGCAAATAACTAATCGATGGTAATTGTCTTCGTCGAACCGTTTTAACTGCGGTTTCAGATAGATTACGTAAAGTCGAAGATATCTGCGGTGACACGTTATTTCGTGTACCAATCGATGGCGGACCGATCAAACAAGTATGCCGGTAACGTGTAACGGATACTACTTGTTATGTAACGGCGTTTACAAGAGCGCGTTACACGATACTGAAACTGCAAAATAATTACTGTAACTCGACGAAACGCGAACGCGAGGAAAACGAAACTGCGCGTCGTGCGACGCGAAGTCGTCGGTCGGAGAAATCGGCGCTTCCGCCTGCATTAGCGGTCTTTTCCAGCGAGACCAATTTCAGATTCCGCCTTTCACACAGCCGGACAGAGCGACAATTATTTCAAGATTATCGTACGTAACCGACGCCGGCAACGTGTTCGGATTAGAAGTTATCGATGCGGAGTTAAAACCTGTTTACGTATATCGCTCGTAATAAGTCAAAGTTACACACTCGTGATTGCGAAATACGTTAGGACACGTATGCACTTGTGCACACGCAGCTTGACATTTAAATGAGAAAAGTACATCTCCAGGTTCACTCGCATTGAGAAATTTTTTCTACGACTTAATTGTGTGACTAACAGCACAATGCTACAAGTCATTTATTTTATTTTGCGCTATGTCAGGAAACTGCTCGACGTAAAATCTTTTTTTTTACCGTAAAAACACTAGTAGATCTGTAAAGAAAAAAAGAATTGTGAGTCTTAATTTTTATTTCGAACCTAACAACTTTGTATCGTATATAACGATTAATTAAATTAACGACTAATTCCTTGGGAGAGTTTTTCGATTACATAAAAGTTTTATATTCGACCTCCATCGTTGCTACGCGTATGCTTTAATTATAGTATCGATGTATCATTGTCGTACAATGAACGTGAGATCCGTAACTAATTTTTGATTTGGTTGAAAAGTGACGTGACTAATTTCTGCTTAGAAATTAACGCAAACGTGCGTGCATTGATTTTACGCGGTCAACATTGGTAAACACTGCCGTGAAACAAAAAGTGGTCCTCGCCCGGTTGTCCGGTATAAAGGCTTTCTGGGTCAAGAATCAAGTTCTTTGATAGCGATCGTTTTAATCGTTTTATCCTTTCGTCATGCTGCGATACTTTTTCCAATCTGACGATTTCTAAATTCAGCAACAGACGCGCGACCGTGTGTGGCTTGCATGTATTGTGAATTATATTAAAAGTTTTGTGCAAAAATGAAAAAAGATACTACGCAGAGATTGAAGAATGCAACCAGCCATATAATCTAGGAAATTTTTTAACAGTTGAAATGTTGTTGAATTAATTACGCGCCACTATGTTTAATCAGGAAATTAAAAAAAAATCTTTATAAGCCTTTAATGTATTTATTTATTTTGTCAAATTGTTTAGTGCAACTTGAAGATCTAATCAGTTCATTGTTTATGAGCGGTAATATTTGCGTTGCTGCAATTTTGATTAATAACGTAATTACGTTTAGGCAAATATTTATAACCTGCATTCTAATTAATATCGGCATAGAATTGATAATAGCATTAATTTCAACCAGCTAATTACCAATGAAAATGATGGGGGGGGTTTCCGTATTAGAAATGTAAAATCACCCCGAATGACATTGTGCTAATGCAATGTCAATATCAAAAGTTACCGTTTACTTAATCGGGTGATCGTTACTCGTCGTCGAGCATACAAATGAAACGTTCGGTCGATCTACTCGTTCGTTCCTCGGGTGTTTTGAGAATTGACAAGTCAATCAAGGATTATCCTTAGGATCGCAACGATTCGTGCCGTTGTTCAGCGTGGAAATCTATTCGATTCGTAAAAATACCATGAGAGAATCGAATCGTTCACAATGTAACTATTATTTCTTCATTGCGCTAGCACACTATGGAACGGGATTGGACATAAAGACGATGGCGTCACTCGTCGGAATGATTTCTCGGGAGAACATTAGCATATTTTTGTATAACATAAAGAAATTAAACAAAATAACGGTTGGTTTTTCCAACCTCTTGATAAGCTAACTAGTAGTTAAATTATATTTCTACAGAAAAAATTTCCGGATCCAATGCTATTACACTTGAATGTATCATAAAATAGGATCGATATAGCGCCAATCGTATTTATTATAGAGAGAGAGAGAGAGAGAGAGAGAGAGAGAGAGAGAGAGAGAAAGGAATATTTTAATCCTAAATGAAAAATTCTAAAATCTAGAATTTCTTTTGTCGAATATCGTGGTGCGAACTTCGTGCGTTGTAAGATGGAGGGAAAATTTATTCTAAACGCAAGAATATATAAACTTACATTTATATAAGTTACTCTTGTCTCAATATAGTAAGTCGATCTTTTTTAATTCGATAGAGGAGAATAAGAATTATTGATTTTATTTTGATATCGTCTTATTTTTATACTAAATGAGGTTGTGAGAAATATAAATGAGTCAAGAATATTTTTTGTCTCGGCAACAGAAATCCTTTCTGAGGGTGTATCTTTGTTTAATTCGAGGGACAAATAAAGACGTACATATAATTTAACTATTAGTTAATTTATCGAAAGATTGGAACAACCAGCCCCAAGTAATTAAAATTGAAATATAAATAATTGGAACAACAACTGCTTAATTACTAGAAGACGGATTGTTCGACCAGTTATGTTACTCGAATAAATTGTTATTCAATTAAGAATCACTTTTACAAATAAGTGTTTATCTTCAAGCAGTAATTCTCCAAACATTTATTCGTGCCTTACGAATCTTTTAAGTTATTTGCCAATTACTTAGGCGAAATTGTGTTTAAAGTTAAGTTATGAACACTCCTGCAGGGATTTACTAACAATAAGATGCATGCAAACATGCGAGTTGTGTGTGTGTATTTGTAAAGGCATATGCACGCAAATAATACGAACAGCAGTTTCACTGCCAGGCAGCAATAAGCGTAGGTTGTTCATCGTTGCCGTTGTACATTGCACGTTGGAGAAATCGCCTGCTCAGGCCTAGCTCGGTCTTAGACGTAGACACGGGAATCGAGAGGCATAAGAGAACGAGTGTGTGAGAAGCAAGGATACGAATAGGCAAATCGTGTCTCTCAAAGTCTAAGAAAATGAACGAACTGTAGCGTCCCAGATCGACGAGACCGATGTTTACCGAGGAGTTTCTAAGCCACGTCCCAAGCTCTCGAAAAACGCGGTCAGTCATCCACTTGAAAAACAAATGGCGATTTTAATTCTGAGAAATAAATTGAGAAGTTATATGCTGATTGCGAATCAAGTCTTTATATTCTGTAAAATGTGAGGAATATATTTCTGTGAACTACGTGCTTAAAGTGTATTTTGAATGTAAAAAAATTAATATTTTGTAACTTAGAATTAGATTGTTGAGCACGAGAATCATATATAGCTCAATTGAGGTTATATCTTTGGCACAAGCTATATTACGCTGCCAAATGGACCGCGATGTCAACGCCAATTTCGCATTCCATTACTGAAACGACGTTTACCTCCTCTAATTTCACATCTTTATTGTAAATCGCGAATCGGGCATTCAAGCAGATGCGAGCCTTTCGCAAACGTTATCGAAATGACATAATCAGAAGGGAACTTTCCGCACGAATTAAATGAGTGGCTGATAGTGAAAACGTAAATTTTTCTTGATCGCTACCTACAACAAATATTGAATCTATATATAGTAAAAAATGGTAAGAGTTTTTAGAGATATACGGGTGTACATATATTGTCAAGATTTTGAAAATAATTGTCTCAGTTATCATATATTAAAATTGCTAAGTAAATTCCTAATTTTGGATTTATATTTCTACTTTTATAAATATAAAAGACCACAGATAGGAGAGAAATTGAAACGTGAAAGATTAAAATTATATACTGAATCGTCTGGTTCAAATTTGATCTACTTACTATCCATTTGATTTACTTATAGTATCACCTAAATCGAGTCCCTATTTATTTGCGTATCTCTTTTTATGTTAAAATTTGTTCAATTTAACATTTAGCCGAGAAATACGATTTGCGTACCTGTCTCTTTGCCTCTCTTTAAAAACAGGTCTGCAAATTATGTCAATATCTCTGAATTAATTGGCCAAGATTTATCGTGCCTGAAATATTTTCAACTACTGCCGCTGAAACGAAAGTTAGATAAGTTACATGCGTCCGAAAACGGAAAGTGACGATTATAATAATATATTATTATAAGTGAGAATAACTAAACGCAGTGACGTCGATCTGCGAGTCTGAAGACGTTTCTGGGGGACGCGGGCGTATGAAATATGTTTCCTTCGCTCATTATCACTCGAGAGACCGAGGATTTCCGTGTTCGGCCTGACCTTTCTCTTCGCCACTATTTTCCTATTCCCGGGTCGAGTGTGGTGAACGAGTGGCATCCGGGCTCGGGAAGGGAGGTATCTAAGATCGGTAAGCTGCGTCCCCGGCGGCGCGGGACGGTTTATTCCCGATATCTGACCGAGAAGCATTCGATCAGTGGAAACTCATGCTACGACGTTCTGGACTAGATAGCCATTGTTGTGTCGATGCTATATGTTTCTTGTTTCGACGACTTTATCGTAAAGATTTTATCAAGACTCGCACCAAGGTGCCTCTCTAATACCATTGCACCGTTCTTGGAAGAACACGGGTTCTAATTGTTCGAATTTCTTAGAGTCCTCGACAAATAATCGTTTTCTCTGAATATTACAAAACTGCAGGCATGAATTTCAAGGCGGAGTTCTGACGTAGCTGCCGAGGGGGAAAACCGCTGAGGGCATTGTGGTGTACAGATTTGCGGCATTACTGAATATTACTAGGCATTTTTGGGCAGTAGTTTGGGCATTAGACCTTGCTGGGGTATTATGAAGATGAAATAAGATAACAAGATAAAGTAATGCCCATTGGCATTAGTGGGCATTGGTGTACAAGATTTTGGTCGGCGGTTTCGCCCTCGGTAGATAAAACGCTAACGTGAGAAACAGATGTTAGGCGTGTAATTAATTATTACATCGAGAATTTAATTATTTAGAGAAGCAAAAATATATTCACTCACGCTACAACAACTCATTTCTCATTGCGTGTTAGTCTTTCGTTAAATTTCCGATCCACGTGCTCAAACGAAATTACCTTTAAAGTAGAAAAGGTAGGAAATATATATAATCGGATTAAATATATTTTTGTTCCCGTATATTGAGCAAATTTTGCGCGGCGGGGTTGAACGACCTCTTTAAGCGTGTGTTTAGCACGGTTGAATGACCTCAGCGGCGGCGGTGGCGGCGGCGGTGGCGGCGGCGGCGGCGGCGTCGGCGGCGTCGGCGGCGGTGGCGGCGACGGTCGCGACTTGCGGCTTGATTTTTTTAAACAATGGGGAAAGTCTTGCGAAAGCAACCTACGTCGGTAAGGCGAATAATCGCGGCGGAAGCGAGTCGCGCGCGCGCGCTTGTGCACACAGAGCGGAGGACAAGCCAAAGGAGGAGAGAATCCTTTCGTTTTCGCCGCGTGCGGGCCGCTTACTCCCGTGACTCGTGTACACATATGTGCGCACGCTTCTCGTACGCACATTACGGCCTTTCACCGTCGCGCTCGCCGCGAAATTGCGCTTTAGGGGGGGACGTGCCTCTGGTCGCGTTACGAAATCGAGTCCTCGACGCCTTCGGCCGGAATTCGGCTGAGGGAAGGTCAAGGGCTGACCGGTTGGCCGGCCGGCCGGCCTGGCCATCGGCTTTCACTAGAAACTTCCCCGATCTCGCCGGCCGTTAGCCGCTTAGGCTTCTATTTTCTAAACAATGTAGTTGCAGGGCTCCCCTCATTGTTCGCGCTGTCATGCGTTCTTTACCGCTCACGTTAACTTCCGGAATTAAATTGAATTGTCCATTAAGTCAGGACCCTTGTGATATAAACCGAATGGAAACGAGAACGCCAAATCATTATTTGGAAGGTGGTCCAATAATTTTTATAATTAATTTGTGAATTTATATATCGTTTTTCCAACCTGTCCTGCGCGCCGTTACCGTCGGGCATATAACACAGGTTTACGTTAGGCGGAATCGTTGTCGTCAGCAAATTCACGCATTGTAAATCGATAAACGATTTCTAATTGTTTAAAAATGCTATACTTAGCATTCAATACAATACAAATTAATCCTTCGCACGTTATTTAGAGGTGAAGTTATTAATTACAATTCTGTATAAGTAATGGGCATTAATTAGTGAAAATGCTGCGGAATGAAGAATTATGCGATGTCCAGAAGTGAAAAACTGGCATACGAGTGGAGCATTATTAACATTATTTGTACGCGTTTGCCCAACAAGTGCGACGACAATTTTTGTCTCTCAAACCGAGGGAGTTTATGGCTTCAATGTATCATAATTGCTTTAATTGCACGGTGTGCAATAATTGTTACGAGAATGTATGTTGAAAGTAGGCGTTTATGCAGCGATGGCTGGCCGAACGGTATTCTTCAACGATTAATTTCTGTCATATTTTTGTTTCGCACTGTGTACTTCAATATTCGTTAATGCCGCACACATTTACAACGGCTAGCACAGCTCGGAATGCCCGGTCAGCGAGCATTTAGCATTCGCAAATGACGATAAAACCACCGCATTCTGATGCTTGGCGTTCACGGTTGCATACCGGAGCAGTCATTAGAATGCAAGAAAATTTCGAAACTCAAACTGGACAGCCTTGAAAAAGGTTTTCCTTCTAACGCGTGTAATTCATGCGTTATAAACTTTCAGAGATTCAAGGTTGATCCCGACAAGTCATTTCTAGGCTCGACAAATTACGTTGTGTTTAGTCAATATCGCTTAGTTCTTTCCTCCTCTCTTTCGAAGTAAGTTTATTCGCTGGGTTACTCGCATAATTTCTATATCACTACAAAAATCATGTCATCTCACGGCTGTGAAAGTAGACGTAAACTCGTAAAAATTTTTAACTCTCAGGAACTGTAATATCTGCGTTTAAAAATAAAAATGGGTTACATGTCTCGCACGGAGCAAGATTAATATCGTACAAAACAACCCGGAGTAGTCGAGTGTAAAAGAATAAATGATAGGGCATTTAAAGAGTTCTTGATGATTACAGATAACGTCTACTCTTTTTGTCGACCTACTACCGCGTTACGAAATAACACGCGTATTAAGGTATTAAATAAGAATTGCGACGCTCGATCGCAAGTGAAAAGAGGCGCGCAAGTTTGCGACAACTTCATCGGAGTGTATTGTGCTTTGCTTTGTTCTTCCAGTACTCAAGCCTAATCTACAACGTATTTTCTGCGTCTAGAAACATTCTATTTTATATAAACAAATTAAAACGCTTAAACGGTCATTCCACTTTAACGGCCCACAAACTATGCTTATCTTTAACAATTTTTTATCACAGTAAATACACCATACAATGAAATAAATCTCTTTGGGTTTTATTAGGGCACTCTTAAATAACACAAAAAAAATGTTTGTAATAATTTTAATAATTTTTTAATTTTAATTTTTGACACGCTATTCGAACGGT
The DNA here is from genome assembly GCF_000949405.1 of Vollenhovia emeryi. Lineage (NCBI taxonomy): Eukaryota > Metazoa > Arthropoda > Insecta > Hymenoptera > Formicidae > Vollenhovia > Vollenhovia emeryi. The sequence goes on along the minus strand of NW_011967206.1, from coordinate 1,096,228 downwards.
GTAGAAAACGCTTAATTAAAAAATTGTTTAAATTATGACATTTTTTGGTGCTATTTAAGAGTGCCCTAATTAAAGCCCAAGAGGATTCATTTCATTGTATGGTGTATTTACTGTAGAAAGAAATTGCTTAAGATATCATAGTTTTTGGGCCGTTAAAGTGGAATAACCCCTTAAAAAATTTGTCAACAATGTACGATTATACAATGTATAATATACAATTGATCAACTTGCGCAAATTTGTTAAACGTATTTATTGGCTACAAAATAGAATGTTTCTAGACGCAGAGAGAGCACAATGTAGATTAGGTTTCAGGGTCAAAGAGGAGGAAGAGTGAAAGAGGCCGCCGATTGTTAATCCGTGTATCAGCCGTAATTTCGCTTTTCTTTTTCCTTCCTCTCTCCGTCTGTACCTCTGTTCCAGTGGCTCGCACTTCGCATCTTACGTTAGTTCGGCCGAGACCCCTTCATTCACGCTTATTGTCTTCGGTTCTCTGAATGAGACTGGGCCGCGCGCCGGTGCATCCACGAGAAACGATTGTTTTCACATTCGTTCGTTCGCACGATATCTGTATACCCGTACGCGGCGACCAATACAGGCGTGCGTCCGCGCGTAAATACGCGTCGAGCGAGCGTGTCGATTCCTACGTGCGAACTATGCTCGTAGGATCGATTGCGTAAATGTAGGAAGCGCCGATGCATTCACCTTTTACGCGAGGCAGCCTTGCCCCAGCAGTGGCTCTCAGTTGGCCTGTCCGTTTCGCGCGGATAGACTTGGATGCTTAGATACGTAATGTGAGGAAACTAGCGGACGCTCTTTTGTTTCAAGTTCTATGACGATGTTTATCTCAGCACAAACCGAGAAAGACATCTTTTCACTTTCAAAAGGTCCTACGTATGTGTAACTAGATTTTAAATTCAAATGGTCTTATAATAACTGAAATTTTCAAAGAAAACTCAAGGTGACTAAACTGGAGGTAATTAAACTATGGAAATCAAACCAGACATTTCTTTATGGATTTGCTTTCCTAAGTCTTGCAGGATTTCCCGTCGTTAGTTGTCTGAAAATCCGGTGGATATTTTCATGGAGAAAATCCCGACGTGACCAGAATATCTGTTGTAACGAGAAGATTCGGTTCGGGAAATTTCACATTGTTATTTCTATGTTCTGTATTACGCAGATGAAATACCGGTGGAATACAAAATCCGAAAGCGAGTTCAAGACGGACGCGCGTGCTGATATTTCGAGCGCGTTAGCGTATCGAGTAGACTCTCGAAAATGTTCAAGTGAAGACGCCAAGGGACATTGTCGCCACTGAGAGCCTTCTCGCGAGCCGCGAGGCCGGTAACTTTCTCTTCGTGTTTTCGTTGTCGGCCGATATATCGCGTATCATGGGTTAGGTGTAGATAATAGCCATGCTGCCCACCATTTATGAGTCAACTGTCGTCAATGCGTTAATGATGAAGTGAGTATCGGCGCTACGTCATCTCATCTCGGCAGATTAGGCGTCCCGTCATCGTAGAAAACGCAGCCGTAATAAAACGATTGTGAGAATTGCCAGGGCTGCTTCTTCCGTATTTTTGCCGGTTTCCAACTGTCCACTTAAATCTACGACACTTCTGTGTACAAATAATAAGACTTTAACAATATGTTAAGAACTAATGTACATATTTGCCGACAATCAGTCATTTTAACCGTGACTCTGACTTCTTATTAAGTTCTGATTAAATTCTAAATAGGTACAATCTTCGTTGTATAGGGTGTAAGTAAGAACAAACAGGCCCGAAACAGCAAGCCTGAACATTTTTCAGGCTTTTTATAACATGACGCAGCATTATATTAGGTTGTCAGCTTCAAATAGACCCCAGACTCTAGCGGAATTTCTCCGAAGCTGCTTAGGCCCGGGGTATACATTTTTTGTTCGCGTTTTGAGTAAAGCCTTTAATACTACGTGACGGAGAGAGTTTGAACCATTTAGCAAATAAAGCGGACCCTTCAACACTCAATCGGAAACATTGAATAGAGAGGATTTACAAGTTTGGCGTCTTAGAAGGAAAAAAGGGAAGCAAATCCACAACAAACTTACTGCAGCACGAATACAAATGTTCAGTGGTCGAAACGGTAGGTCCGAAAGTTCAAGGAAGATTAATTAACGGGTTAAGAAGCCCATCATCTCTTGTCGAGTCGAGAGGAAAAAATCGATCTAATAAAGAAACGTCTATGGAAGTCCAGAGCGTGGAGCGTGAACGAGTTTATTCGCAAAGTTGATGCAAAATCCGATTTCGTACACGATGTTCCGACCAAAATATTGCGACTGAAGAAGCTGATGTGTGCCCGGGTGCTCCACAATCTCACAGAAAACCAGAAAAACAAGACCGTCTTGAACTTATCTAAAGATTCACAAATAGATTTAATATCGCCAGTATTTTAACACCAACGATACGCAATTTTCAAATGACCTACACTGGCCAATTTTTTAATCTAAAAAACACTACAACGTCCCAGATTTGGACCCTTTTCAACTAATGTTCGCACAATTGTTAATGATCTCATATCGTTTGTTCGGCCAATATCACTATGTTAGTAAGATATTAGTCAATCATTTTTTTAAACTAATATCTTACTAACATAGTAATATTGGCCAAACAAACGATATGAGATCATTAACAATTGTGTGAACAGATTACTGACGACCGTCGTTCAAAATTCTCCTATTTAATTTCACGTCTCCAAAGTCATAATAATATTAGCCATTGACATTGATTGAGCTCGCGAATTATTTACGCTGTGCATTTAATTCGCTAACGTTCTTATCTCGACAATCACGTAATAATAAGTCTTGACAAATGACCGCGGAAGCCACGGCACGTCACTTATCTCGCGCCTGTGAGCTTTAAAATCACCGTTTCCCTTCTATTCTACGCCATTGTTTTCGCCCCTTCCCCTCGTCATTCCTACCCTACCGTTACCCCTCTCGCGTGACAGGGAGAGGGAGAACTCATCCCTCGTTGGAGGGGCGGCACAGTGACGTCATTGAGATAGGGGTGGAAGCGGCGGCGGGGCGCGGGACGGAACGTACGAAGGGTGGTGGAAGATCGTGGGGCGGTCGGTAGGGGTTGCCGGGTGATGGCAATAGGGTGAATGACCGACCTAGACTCGAAGTCAGGGGTGTGCAATGTATGAAACTACCCGTAATAGCAACCCTCCTTCAAAGCGATCTGCAAGGGTAGGCTTTACACCCTCTCTTCCTTCGCTTCGCCCTGTGCTCTCTACTCGGTGCTATGTATATCTCTGTGAATGTGTGCGTGTATTCGTTACGTGGGAAAGATCGGGCGTGTAACTCACGAGGGTTGTGGCCGCACGGCGAGCGCAGGAGAGTGTGCCAAAAACACATTTTTTTACGTAACATTGAACACACGTCAAAGTCGTTGATGTTAAAGAGCGAGCGAGTGAAGACGGGAGGTTCGTTCACGCTGTCGGGATTCACGAAACTCGATTTTTTTCGCCTCGATATCTTATGCAAGCTGCTGCAATCGTGTAAAAAAATCTTCTAAGGTTTGATTGTATAATTGAATGTTATCGCAGAGTAAAATCAAGTTTTGGCAATTTTATATAATTTTTTTTCATAGTTAAATTACGCGCAATGAAATTGCACAAATTAAATTTTACAATATTTATGGAATTTCTTATCTCTATGTTAGAGCACAGTCCAAGAATTTAATTTGGGTGCTCTTGTATATATTTGCGAACGTTTAGTTATATGATTATTCGGCCTGACAATTTATGGCCGGATTTTATCGCGACGAGTCCACATTTTCGATTGCGTGGACGCGTCTCATCCAACGATGTCGAAATTTCATGCCACGAGCCTAGAATTGCGTCTCGCGGAGGTCAGAAGATCATCGATGCAGATTCGCGTTTCTGACTGCGCCGATGACTCCGTGTCCTAGAAAGATAAAGGCCGTTCCCCGGCCAGTAAAGCTGCCGCTGGGTTTATAAACTCAGGGGTGAGTTTCTCGAGTGCACGGCACGGGGTAATGCGATCGATAGATGACCAAAAATAGGATCCACATCCAACCAAGTTCTTCATGCCAGCAGTTCTCGTTCCGGAGGTCGGTCATTTGAATTCTCGCCGTGTCGAAAATCTCGTATTTTATTTTCGTTTAACTTAAACGGCTTTTATTAATTCTGAACTATTTCTCGATTACATTGGAGAACAGGTACACGTTTGGAACGCGCAAACTAGATAAGATCGCCAAAAATAAAATTGTCTGCCAATCGAGGCTTCTGTCGTGCAAAAATGAATGAATAGTAATTATAATCTTATCGCGAATTTGTCATACTAAAATTATAAACCGATATATTTGTTATATAACGAGAAAAATCTTGTTGCGTGCAATTTTTATCTCTTTGTAAAATCTCTTTAGATTTCCCTCCGATTCAGATATGAAAAAATATTTTATAGATTGCACGATAGAAATTATAAAATCCGCGCAGTGAATTTTAATACTGTAAATGTCGGGACATTTTCCATTAATTATAAATAAATATAGTAATCAATCTCGCGCTTGGTAATTTGATAATTACGTTGAAATCTAATTCCGCAGTCCCGTCTGCTCTAATCTTGACAAATATTCTGCAATAATTATTTCTTCGGCAATACGAGGGATTTCAAAGATACAGCTAATCGTAAGATGAAAGTGCGCACAAATCCGGAAGTGTTAACTGGTTCGTGAATATCCGCGTATAAAAGCCGCGAGAGCGCTTTGTCAAACGAAAAATTTGCGAGATTTCCGGAAAAAAAACTTCTCGCCCGTCGGCAAAAGTAAACCGCCGAATTTATTCATGTTGGAAAAGATCTCCGGTTCACGTTTTGGGTTGTTGCATGCACGAGGGTTAGGCTGTTCTCCGTGGCGTTACTGCCACACCACGTGGCTCGTATTGATCTTCGGCCAGCACGATGGAAAGGGGCGGGAGAGGGAGAGGTGGGGAGAAAGGGGAGGATAGGGGGTTGCTCAATGTGTTCTCTCCATCGAAGCCTCCCTCTGTCGCTTTCTCTCTCTCATTCCTCTCTTTCGCCCCTTTTCGTTTACCCTCTCCTCTTTCTGACGCCCTCTCTTTCTCGACTACTCTACATCCCTCTCTCTCGTCGCAGAGGGTAGCAGCCTAGTGCCCCTGCCTTTCGGTCGTTCACCCTTCGTATACACTCGATACCGATTCTCACTATCTTCGTCCGCTCGTCCCGCGAAAGCTCCTTTCTCCCTCCCTCCCTCTCTATCCTCCCCCCCCCCTCTCTCTCTCTCACTCTGTATTCTTCTCTCTTTTTCCAGATCCATGGGTTCTTTTTTTCTCTACTTTCGTTCGATTGCAAAATTACCGATCTCCACAATTGTACTTGACCCTTCGAGCCGCAAATAGAAAATTAAGGAACAGGCGCGTGTTGAAAAAATAATGGAAGGAAGCGACACACCGTTTTCAGAAACGTTTCAGGACTGTCGGTGCAATTCTAGATGTCGGTGTGCGTATCGTGCAAAGAATAATTTAAATAAGGTGTGACCGAAGCGCGCGCGCATTTATTTTTTCTTATTGTCATACGACTAGAGGGAACGACTACCTTGATATCACGCTAGTAATAATTTCGAAATTATGAATCACGAAAGTTAATAATATAAAAAATGCTAAATTTGAAATGTAATTAAGGAAGATTTGGCGCACAGCTAATCGTTAATAAGCGTTAAGAAGGATTTTATTTCGAATTTAGATTTTCGAGTAACAGAAAATGGGAAAAGTTTCCGTGATTTTTGTTAATACGAAACTCTAACATAATTTCCTGGTCATTTCTATGTACAATTGTGGAATAATTCGATTATTCCTTACTCGAAATTGTAATCATGCGAAGTCGGGAACTTGTTCAGAATAACTCGCGCCTTATTTGCGATAAAACTTGATCTTACTTTACTTACGATCACCTCGAATAGCACTGGACGTGCAAAGGTCGTAAATCTAAAGTCGTGCGAAATACAAATCTCATGGATGACGCAGGCTTACCTGAAACACAAAGACAGAAAAAAAGTGTTAAAACGTGTAAGAAAAGAGGAATTAGAAGAGAGAGCTCGCTTTTTCAAGAGCGCGCGCGCGTGCTCCGAAATTAGAAAGCGACTTTTTCATCCGTCGTTCCTTCCTGCGATCTCGCCCTTCGCGAAAGGTTAAGGTTATAAGAAACAGTCAAGATATTACGACAGGGGTATGCACGTGCATGCACGCGTGTCCTCGGTGCGTGACGTGTCGCTGTGGTAATTTTAATCATCAAACGTCGGTCGAGCCATCAATCTTGTTTCGACGACACTTTTTTATCCTCCCCTTTTTTAAAAATCGATTACGGAAGAAAACAGTCTGATACTGATTGTTAAAAGAACAATATAATATAAAGATCATCTTTTGCTCTAAATTAAAATATGTTTAAATAATATTTTTTTATATTATTTTTATTTTAAATTAATTCTCAGTACACAAGCAAAGAAATTCAAAAAAGTATAATGGAATTTAAGAGGAAAATTAATATACACTACTAATTTTCTTTTTAAATTATTATGTATGTACAATTAATCTATGCTATGTTAAGATTAAGGGTTTTGTAATAGCTACTTACAAATATATTTTGTCTTGCGAAATAGTAAAATTTAATAAAATTTGCTCCAACCGACGAGGACTATATAAGTAGCATTGGTGATATTAGAGGCTGAGAATAACACATTCAATAATCAACTAATAAGAATATTCTTAAATGTCGCCAGCAGTAATTAACAACATCAGCGTTTTCTTGGCCGTATCTGGCAATTTTAATAATACAGAAAACTTATTGCGAAAAATTACCCCAGTCAGGGTTTGAACCTGGACTTCCCTACATGCTAGGCGGGCGTCTCACCAATTCGATCACCGAGGTACAAGTTACAAGTGCATTTTATCAAATGCAGCAACGAGAATATTGTTAGTACAGTCAAGTTCGAAGAACTTGTATCTTGTCTTTTGCGACGCTAAATGTGCTCGCGAAATTGTAATCGATCGGTCGCATTTACATCGCCATTACTTCGACCATGCTGTTTTCCTTTATCAGCCAGCGTGAGTGCCACTTTAAGTGCATTCGATTCCGTATCGTATCGGTGAAACCGAACCGTTCCCTATTCGTTGGTCGCTACTTAAAGGGAGAGTCACCCTCGGGAGAGCAGGAGGTTAAAACGTTTCGTAGCACCCTCTTCCGTAGAGACGTGTCGCAAATCCACGGCGAAAAATCGACGAAATAATGGAAGGAGGACGTAAATGTGTGAAACTTTACTAAACATTTATAGCAGTCCATAAAGTGTTCACCAAGTTAACGAGAGGAAAAAAAATTCCAATGAGAATTTCAATTTATTAAATAAAAGATAAAACTTTTTTTTTTCAAATTAATGCGCGTTAAATAATAATTTCTTTCTATATTTGAATGACTTCATTGCTAAAAACAGATAAATGTTTTAAGATTCAAGCGAATCAGTATTAAATCGGCGCGGTCAATAAAGAACAATATTGATATAAATCTTCTTCAGGGAAGACGCCCGCGAGTGCTATGACTTTCGAACTCAGCACAATACTACAAGTTTTTCATATTATCGGGGTAATTCGATGATTAATTGTGCCAATCATTAATTAGACGCTGGTGGACGGTACCAAATGTCGAAGAGGCGACTTTCAAAGCGTCCTGATTCATATGTCTTCTTGGGAGAAAGGGCGTCGTCCCTCTCGTGATAAATCAATCAAGATCATTGACCTTAGAAGAGGATAAGTTCTTATCATTCTAGGGCTACGTGATGGAGATGGAACGAAAATGATACGAAAGATTCATTGCGACTTGCGATTTTGTACCTCTGATTCGAGTCTATTTCGTCGCGAATATATCGAGAAAGAGCACATCAACTCGTACAATTAAATAGAAACAAAGCTTCTTGTTGACCTAACTGGCAATATAATTAATTAAACGTTACAATGTTACGACGTTTCGACTCAAGTATCAGGTCCTTATCGAGTAACGAAACTGCATACCAACATGTCGCAATTTTATGAAGATGGTAAGAAAATGCGGAATACAAGTAAAAAGGACGTATATAGAAAGTTACCTCGTGCATAGAAGTAGAGAAGATACTTGGGGGGGGGGGGGAGAACATAAAAATGGTTTTTAAAAAAAATAAAAGATATGTAGAAAGTTACCTCGTGCATATACAATGTATGTTCGCGGAACATAAATTTTAGCAGACTCACAAGTCATTGTCAACGAAGGAAATCGTCGGGAAAATTATTTTAACTTAAATGAGCACGTTCGAGCATTGTAAAAGTCCGAATTGAATCATAGGTAAACCGAATTGAACTGAATCATAGGTAAAACCTAACCCAAGAAAACAGCACGATGACAAATATGACCTACAGCGCTTTGATCGCACAATCGTATAATATATTTAAGTTCTCTGTGTCGGTTTCTAAGTTAATTGTATTGCTTGTTTGTTTTTATAAAGAACATTTCAACGATCTTACGTTTTCTAATATTAAATCACTATGTAAAAAATATAGCATATCGTATAATTACGATTGAAGACGACCTGAAGATGATGTTAAACATTGTCATGAAATTCGATACTTCTTCGTTTGAACGTCAACGCCATTAATTTCGTGAAAATAACCACATGAATGTCGTAATCTTAATTTTCTGAGAACATGAGTGAATCGATTGCTTTGCACAAGCAGTCAATTTGATCGCGGAGTAAAATATCGTCACCTTTTACGCGTGTCACTAAACATTATAAATAAACATGTCATACATTTTCTTGTCCTGTATATTAATTCAAGGAGTATTACGCTGATACAAAATGTTCACTGTGCACACCAGTCTTATTAGGAACTCTTGCCAATATCACGTTCCTGCGATATACGTGTAACGCTTTAATTTTGTTAATAAATTCGGTAAATTCGTATCTTCCGATCCTTCAATCGCGGGCTCGAGCCTTGAATTGTTCTCGCATGGAAATATCACGATTTTTCGTTGCGATCTCACTGGATAACAAGAGGAGCCCGCAATTAGGCCACGCCTAGCCTACTTTCCGCGCGGAGGTCGTTCACCCTCAGTCGAGAGGGTGTATTCTCGCCATCTGGCGTGCTCGCCTGCCTTCCGCCGGTCGGCTCTGCACCTGCGCGCCGCGCAAAGCGCCCCACGTGGCCGCGCGCCACGTGGTGGTCGGCGAGAGAGAAGCGGCACCTCCGTCAGGCACTCCGATGTAATCGACGAGGGTGGTGGTCGCACCACGCCGGAAAAAGACAGTCTTCGTCGAGGGGATGAGTATCGACCAAGGGCAAGGGCGAGGGCATGCGTATACGACGCACAGGTTTCCGGAAAGATAAATCGAAGGCCCATCAGAACAGCCCCGCCTCGCCGCGTCGTCACCCCTTCTTTAGGCACAAACCTGCCTTTCCTTGTTATTCACAGGCACAAATAACCACCGTCCATGCCGCACGTTCTGGCACTATCGAGCGAGAATAAACGAATAAAGTGACGTGACATCCTAACGCTATTGTGTAGAGAGAAATGTACAATGTATAATAGAAACGCTGATAGGATTTTTATTAATTGACAGGCAAAATCGGAATGCTTGAGAGATCATTCTTGGAACTCTTATCAGGTTTTTCATCTTTCGAGTCCAGCTGCACTTTAATATTGAAATTATTTTGATCTACGCCTTCGAGGATTTGAACAAGTATATAAAAGGGATATGAAACTATTTACTTACATTTAGAATATAATTTTCGCTTGAGTTTGTTAATAGAAGCCACTCAGTTTTAAGAGAAACATTATTTAGAAAAAACTTATAAACGATGCTTTTTATTTCTGTAATTAATGTATACCTACACTTATTTGTTGGATACAGGATACATCAGTTTTGCTGTTATTTTTTACCTTACGCAATCTGCAGTCAATATAAGTTTTTGTCAGAGAGTCATATTTATCGAGTTTTCATATACTTTTTTAATTAAACTTCAAACTAAAAAACTTCTACGTTAAAATTTTATATAAAATCCATTCAAAGTTAATTGAAATACTGTACAGTCCTCTTGTGCGATTTACCTCGCAAAGTTTTTGTCTTTAATGTTAATTAGCCCGAAATCACGAATGTATTATAAGAAATTAATTTCGAATTGGCCCAAGAACATTTCGTTCGAGAATAATATCCGACGCTTTTTATAAATTACTTTTACACGGTTTTCTTCCGAGGAAAGTGAAACGGGAGTGGTTGACACTTCCAGAAAATCGTGCATCGGAGGGTTAGACGCGAACACGGAAATTGATGTCCCCTTTCTACCTCACTTCCGGCGGGCAGAGGGGAGGGGGTGGCGTTCGTACGCGCAAGAGGCTTATGCGCACGTTTAAATTGGCTCGGCACCGTTTTGGACAGCCCTGACTATTCGTATCGAGCGGCAATGCCAAGGGCAAGGGCGCCCTTCCCCCACCCTTCCGACGACCCTGTGCCGACACCCCCTTCGCCTCTGTTCGTTCTCTTCCTCTTCCGTTTGATACGCACGCATACATGCGCACGAACGGCGCATACTCGACTTACAAGCCGTTCGTTATGCGCAGGGATGCGTATTTACGGAAATTATGGTTCACGTGAAGATTTTTTTCTACGAATTTTCCGAGAGGTCTGTCACTCTCCAAGGAATTTAATCTGCTGTAAATTTTCTCGAAAATATGGCAAGTTTTGGGAAAAGCTAGAAATCCAATGTGACAAAGTGAGCAATTTTGTTTATGTATTATACTCTGAATATTTTTATTGCTTTAAATTGTTTAAAAACCCGTGATAATGAGATAGAGATAAATTGATCAAGCCCTGGCTGAGGTAATATTTTTCGCAATAAATTAAAAAATAAGAAATATTTAGATACTAGTAACATCCTGTCACGACTCTTTGGTCTTTATTTCTTCGAATTGGTGTTTGCCACATGAGAGCCTTACGAATTTTATTGAATCGTTAAATTCATCTAATTTCGTGACTTATGGAAAGGTTTCACACACGATTCCGTACTTACTATCTTTTATTTGTTATATTATACTTTCCCTACATTTCCTCATAATTATTTTGATTATTTAAATAATTATGATATGTAAACGCAAGTGTAATTTTTCGATTAATTGTCCAAAGCAGGTCGTCAAACGAATATATTAACATTCTAACATTCACGCTGTGCATTAAGTAAATCTTTCGGGTCGTTAGAAGGCTGCGTTTGGGATCGATTTTCGCGAGGGTCGCTTTCGTGAATGCTCTCGCTTACAGTAAGACACTGTATCCTTTAAACAGGGCAATCCGCCATTTTGTGGCCGCCTGCAAGTCGCCGAAGTCATGCGGTGAACTCAAGTTTGCACGTTGAAATACATTGATTTATGTATAATTCAATTATTCTCAATAAAAAAAAACACATTGACATGAATGTAGTTAAATTAACTTTTTTACGGCATATTAATTAATTACGACTTTTACAGTCTTTATTTATTTACATCTCTAAATTTTATAGTTCCCTCTCTTTTTGACTCTAACTCTTATAATCCTCCTAATATTCCTATTATTACCATTAGACTGTTTATTGCGACAAATATTACCACATGCCTCAGTGGTCGAATTGGTGAGACGCCTGCCTAGAGTGTAGGGAGGTCCAGGTTCAAAACCTGGCAGAGGTAATATTTTTCGCAATCAATTTCTCTAATTAGAATTTGCCAGTTGTGTTGTTTATTAATTTTCCTACATTGGTTAATTATTTACTGGTGACAATAAGTCTTTGTTCTTGTAACTCCTATAAGTTGCAATAACACACATTTAGGCTGATATTACATTTGTCGTACGACATACATTTTAAGATTAAAAGAAAAAGCGGATATCGAGGTACACGTGTCTGCAATATAAAACTAATTCTATGCTCTGCGTGCAGGCGCATAATTGCCATTTCACCTTTCGTACGGCATAACGATTTGTCTCGTAGATAATATATTTCAACTTCTAATTCGTAGCAACTTCCGGGGTGGGGGGTGCGGGAAAACGGGCGAAAAAGCGGCGGGAGAGAGCGACGGCGTTGGAGCCGTGGCGGCAGGGACGCCGGTAGAGAGAAGGTGAATTTAATCGAGTACGACAACAAGGAAAGGAGTTTGCCGGTGGTGAAGGGGGGACCGAGAGGAGAGGAGAGCTCCTCGCCGCGGCGGAGAAAGCCGCGTTCGGCCTCGCGGGGTTAACGTACTCTCGACGTTATACCGCGACTAACGATGATGTTTCTCTACCATTACGTAAACGCAGCAGCGGCCGCCGCGCTGCGCCGCACCGCGTTCTGCATTCTGCCAAGACTGAAAAGCCCCGCTTTTGTAACGGGTTCAGCGTTGCGCTGGACCAACCCGAGTACCGGTCTGTTCGTCCGGCTCTAAGGGGTAATGTTAGGTTCAACGTGTAGCTGGAGACATTGCAATTCTACGCTTTATTTCTTTTATTGCTGACTGAACGGTATATTATTATATGCAACACATAAAAAGCGATTAAAGTTGTTGACATTTCATACATTCAACGTTTTATTTTCTTTTTTTAAAATATCTTAATCAAATTTATTGGCGAGTGCGGCGCAGAGAAATGTGCGCTGCTTACTAAACAAATGAACGAAGAGATCCGAGTTGAAATCCACTCAAGCCCGTATCAGACTACGGATTGAGATTGAGATTAGATTGAAATTTGACCACTCAGAGTAAAAGTCACTAAACTTCAGATTAGTAAACTTTACTCTGATTGGTCAAATTTGAATATAATTTCAATCTCAACCCGTAGTCTGACACGGGTTTTACGGGCACTGCTGGGTTTTTCGGACGCTACCTCTCGGAAGGAAGTGGCAACCACCGAGAGTATCCTACCACACATACACCTTTAGAGGTATGACCCTCCAGGTTGGAGGTTCCCTTCGACAAGATTAGCAGCCTACCGAAGATGAATTAAACCAGATGCTCAAAGTAAGAATGAACTGGATAAAACAGGCTTCAAGCCTAATTAACACGAGGAAGAATCAAATTTGTTATTTCTTGAATGTCTTAAATATTTAGTAAAATTATTCTTTATAAGGCAGACACGACCGTCGCTCACAAATGAATAGCGGAAATTTACGCGTCATCTAGATATGCATGACATGGTGAATCGAAGTGTTAACGAGCGTGCTTAAAGATGAATGAAAAAAAGATATGGTACTGCAACATCTAGCGGAGAAAGATCAAACGACTCGCTCGATTCCACGTTGATCTCAGCGAGGGGAATTTGAATGGCGAGAAAATTAGATTTTACAGCGGTCGGGGCTCTCTGGCGGGCAGCGAGTAACACAAACGGCGTCTTATATCCGTCGAGCGCACGTCTGGTCCAGCAACGTTCCAGCAACCGGCCGGACCGGAAGCAGTATACACTGTTGGTGCTTCTTCAAAGCGATCGCTATTCGCGGATGGCGATACCTGGCGGTAGTCGCGGATTATTAATAGAGCCACCGGGTGGCGAGATTTTGGCTAGGAAACTGCCAGCAGAGACGCGTTATTCTGCGTTACGACCCCGGGTCTGTGTTGCTTGAAGTAAGACGGGCGGGGAGGACGCGCGTAAATTATGGCATGGTTAGACTAACCGTCCGACGCTGCGCGCGTTTGCGCTGGTGATTAATGATATAAATTGCGCCGGATTCAGATTGATATCGGTATCTCTTTGACGTAATAATAATAGCCTCCAGTGTTGCGACGTTAGAAGGAATTCTGGATACGAGTGTATAGTCTACTCGATTCATTTCCAACGATCTTTTCATTTTAAATATTGTTTCACAAGCTATTATGACGTGACGCCCAGCTGTTATCCAGCGTCAACTGCGAGGGGTAAACCGCTGACCAAAATCATATACACCAATGCCCAGTGGACATTATTTTATCTGATTATCTTATTTTATCTTGATTTATCTTTTTTATCTTTCTAGATTCTTTATAATGTCTCAACAAGGTCAAAGAACATCCCTTAATCCAAAAGTCCAAAAGATGCCTACTAGTGCCGCAAATCTGTACACCGCAATCAAAGACTTCTATACCTGGACTGCTAACTCCTCAAATTCAAGTGATTCCAATTCTTACCTAGAAATGTCGCGAAAGGTACCAATAATTGCACATGCACGCGCGCACACACATGTGCTCCAGCATGCATGCGCCCATCGGTACCTTTCGCCACGTATGCGCAATATTCTGGGTTTAGATTTTACATAAGTTTAACTAAGGAGTTAGCAGTCTAGGTATAGAAGTCCGTGACCACAATGCCCTCAGCGGTTTACGTATGAAGTATGTATAAGGAGTACGAACACAGCCTATCTAAACGTTTAACTTGCTCGAGGCCAAAAATGGTGAACAGCCAAGGGTTCACTTCTCCGCCACTTGCGGCGTTGTCGTCGCACTGCGTCGGATAGTTCAATAGATTAAAGTGAGGAGAGACATAACAGTGCAAGTGAGAAAGCAGATATTAACCTCAAAGCAATGCGATTGCCGCGACCCCTAACTCTCCACATTTTTGCGGCCATATTGAAAAGCTACGTTCGTACTCCTTACACATAAGGTTTCATAGGTTTACCCTTCGATCGCTGTTAATGTTACGTTCGTTGATGATTTGTCAATTTTTGCTTAACTGAAATCTAGCACATCTAAATCTTAGCGAATTAAGCTGAAACCAACGAAATCCGGGTAGTAGAGTTTGTCCTACCTTCGGTTACAAATAAATCTTTATGCAAATTACTTATTCACCTTCGAACTTTTTACTTATTCAAATATCTAGAGACCAATTAATATCGTGTTGGTTTGAGGTGTACTTAACAATTGCGGATTTGCTACGAAAGTTTAAGATTACGAAAGCATCGAACTCGACGAGGAGTCGCGAAAGAGCAAAAAAACGTCACAAGAGGAGCCTCCAATTAATTTTAAGGAAATTATCTTAATTGATTCATTAAATTATTATCCATGGCAATTCAGCGAATCGGCCGTTTCTCGTCCCTGAGAGAGATATCCGTCGCTGCTCGCCGGCGGCGGACGTGCGAAAAGCAGGAAGCGAGTTTGAGAACCGCTGGGCAAAGAGAAAGTTGCGACCGACATATTTCGCGGGTTCGCACAACCGTACGACGTGTATGTCCGCGGCTCTTACGGGGCCTAGAAGACACGATACGCGAAGGACAAAGAAGTCGAGCGCAGCGCGGCGTTGAAAAAAAAAAGAGCGAGGTAGAGGCGCTAATGACTTCATTCGCCCCGCGAACGAGTCTGATCGGATCGACCGAGATGTTACGAGTCGCTGCAGCAATCGTCGCCGTCGGTGCGACTTCCTTCGCAAAGTAGAGATTTCCGTCAATTTCTTCGTTTAACTTCCGAGCGGGAAGGGAACCCTCCCACCCCATTTTCCTTTTAGCTAAGTCTCGCAATAGATCTGACAAGAATAAAATTAATTATTTCAATGAGATTTTTTAAGCAAATGACAAGATAAGTGGCCCATTCGCCGTCTCTAAATTTAATTCGCGAGAGCTTCCTGTCGAAACGAAAAGATTCTTGTATTTATAGATTTTCAATCGGTTATCATCATTAAAACCTATAATTATAAAACCATGTTTCAATACTGCACGTTTCTAGAATCAGATTTCAAGTTACGATAATTAAATATCATACAATTACTTAATACCAAAATTATTATTTCACTTGAGATCAATCCCTAGTAGCACAGTGCATTGACCAAACATTGGTTAAACATTGACCCAATGTTTGGTTGTATTGGGCCAATGTTTAGCCAATGCACTGTGCTATTAGGGATCGAAGAAGATGAATACTGTTATTCTCTTAAAATTAAAGCTGGCGTGGAAGCCCTCGTCTTTACGCTGGACAGTTAATCACTCGAAAATTAAAGGTTTCGACATCTTCGCCGAGGGCCAAAACTTCCTCGGCCGAAGAATCGGTAGAAAAAAGGTTTTAACCATGAAGACTAGAGATAAGGAGGCTCAACTTATATAGACGGATACGCCAGATTCTGAGCGCAAAAGTGGTTGTCGTCGCTAGTACGAAATCCTAATCGAGATGTCGTTTCAATTCCACGTAGCGTAGAGCCCCTCTAATCAAAGTCTGGCCAACAGGCAGTTTCGGCAAAATGATGCGAGAGAGAGAAAGAAATATTTCCGAAACTGGCCTATTGGCCGGACTCTAATTAGAGGGACTCTAACGTAGCGCTTTCACGTACACGGTGTGTGTGTGTGTGTGTGTGTGTGTGTGTGTGCGTGCGTGCGTGCGTGCGTGCGTGCGTGTGGGTGGGTGGGTGGGTGTTCACATTTTTATCATCTTTATTTACATCTATATACATCGACGAGTTCAGCTTCTATAGAAGTCTGCGATGGTACACACCTACGTACACCTTGAAACTCAGTGATTTGTACAGATGAGAAAAATGATAATAAAAATGCAGGTCTAGGCATTAATAAATAAGACTGTGACGGACAGTGAAGGATAGAATGGTTGCGACACTTTTTTTTAATAAGTTTAGGAACCTGCATTTAGATTGAGGGTTACGTTTCAAAATCTTCTTCTCTACTAGACAAAGGTTAATACAATCTACCCATTTATTCCCTTCCGACTAATCCGACGTCCGATTATCAACAATTTGTCGATCACCAGCACCGCTGGTGTACACACTTTGAACTACCATATAAACCAGATTTTGGTCTTATTCTCGAAAACACAAGTTGAGTCTTCTGTGTAGCTATCATAGAATGTTCGGAATTGTTCAATTATTACCTAGATTTCTATTGTGTTTTCTAGGGGAAACGGAATGCGATCGAAATTCATCCCGAACATTTCCGTGATACCCCGATCTCTAGTCTTCATGGTTTTAACGCACCACACGCGGAATAAGTAAACCCGGTCGAGCGGGAGATGCGCCGCGTCGGGTAGCGGTACTTCGCGTTCGCGCCGTCACTTTCGCTGCGCCGCGCTCGCTCTCGCCTCGTCATTTCCATTCAGCGGTAAACGGGTTCTTAGAGATGGACTTGATCAGACGGATGAACGGGTCGGAAACGGTCTCGCTTTTACGACCCACGGAGTTAATTCACGCGCAAATCGCTTTCAAATTTACCTTGCGATTCACCGGAAACCTCCTCTCGCGTACCTTGATTCAGGAAGTCGACTCTATTGATCCTAATATATTTTTTTATTCGACCGATGATCCGCGAGACTTTGTAGCTTGGCAAGGTAAAATCCTTCGTTTGCGCGGACGTAATTTCTTAACGCGCGCCAATATTGGTACGTGATCGAATACTGCCGGAACAGCGACATGTAGCGGCTCATCATAGATGCAGTCGTGCGCATCGAGCACAAGATAGCGGTTATGCCCGATGAGAAATTCGCGAAGCGAAACGAGCGAGAACGATATACACTTCGTTCACCGTCACTTTCGCTGCGCTTCGGAGAATCCTCCATTCCCGTTCGACGGTCACGCGTGCGTGTCTAAGCGCGTGACGTGCATATGGGGTCGTCATTGAAGGAATAATCCGCATTGCACGTATGTGGAACACAAGATAGTATCGTGCGCGGTGGCGCGGTCGTAAAAGAAACGACGATACCGATGGAGCATAAGGTGGGCGCGCATTTTTGGTAAAACAATAATCTTGCCTGTAACATCAAACTCTCAGCAATAATACGCGGTGAGAATTTTTTTTCCAAATTTACTCTGAAAATCATGTAATCGTGGGACAACGTGGCCTTCTCAAAAATCTTATGAGTTTCTTTTGAAATTTTACCATACATTTAACTAGTAAAATGTTTAATATTTGTCGCAATAACAGTATAAAGATGTTATAAAAATATTATCATATGCCTCGGTGGTCGAATTGGTGAGACGCTCGCCTAGAGTTTAGGGAGGTCCAAGTTCAAATCCTGGCTGAGATAATATTTTTCGCAATAAATTTTCTGTATTATGAAAAATGTCAGGTATGGTCAAGAAAACACTGATGTTGTTATGTTTTTTTAATTCAACAGCATTTCTCTCCGAGCAGTAAAATGTATGGTAAAATTTCAAAGGACTCTCATAAAATTTTTCGAAATGCCGTGTTGTCCCATGATTACATGATTTTTCAAGATAAATTGTAAAAGACAATTTTCTCTCCGTGTATCCCTAGTAGAAATGTATACAGTTTCTCTAGACACCCTTCCAGTTACTGTCTAGTATTACTGCATTCTCATTAGTTCTAACAATACTGCGTAGGAAATGAACAAGAACTTGATAGAGTTTTATTTGTCAGTGCTGAAGCAGTTTTCCTGGCAAAAATATATGCAGCTTGCTTAGACATTTGCCCAGCCAGTTATTGTCTAGTATTAATAGAGTATTATTTATTAAAATACTTATTATTTCGTTCTTGTTCAGTAATTGGGTTCAGATTTTGCGCATCTTTTATGTACAGTAACTGTAAGAAAAGCGTTACATCTGATTGGGATTCCAAGTAGTTTTACTTCTCAGTTACTAGACCAAAGTTAATACAACTGTCCAGCAACTGCTAAAAAAATGCATGACATTTCCACTAGGGATACATGTTTAATGTAATTTAATCTACAATATCTGTTTAACAGTTGTCGAAGAAATTTAAACCGCTGTAAAAATTGCAACTGCGTTTCAAAAATCGCCATTAAAAACTTTATCCTATTAATAATAAGCGGGTTTGAGGTAGCAATTTCAAATCTGATAACACGCGATCGGTCGATCGAAGTGGCCGGCGCGAATCGTTTATCGCTTTCGCATATCGGCGAGTCACGGCGGCGCGTTGCGCAGGCACGAATGCAAGTGCAAGGTAGTGCAACGGCACCCCGGCAGCCCGCCCGGTAGAGGTGAGCGAAAGTTTCTTACGTCAGTCATGCAGGCACATAACGCGCGCATAAATGAGCCATCGATGATATGCGCCGCGTCGGGAATCTCGGCTCTTTCACCTTTGGACGAGCGTCTTTGCGTTTTAGACGTTACAGCACCGTCGCCAGATCGACGTGGCGTCCGCTTGGAAAACCGCCGGTGGTCGACGAGGAAGCGTTCTCCGAGAGATCCGCGCTGAAATTATAAATGGCTCCCGCTATCTCGATGCCGCTGCGCTTGCTCTCCGCCGTTTCAGAGGCGCGACGCGAGGCGCAACGGTAGCGGCATATAATAAAGCGAGAGATCTCTCGGTTGTTGTCGAGGAAGTGCCACCGGAGAGAGGCCTCAGGCCTGGCCGATCGAGAAAGGTGCCGCTCGGCCGCGTGCGAAACGAGCCGGAGGGGGCAGGCTCGTGATCTGGAAACTGTGCGTTTTGCTTTCGTTCGCGATGCAGGAAGAGAGGCCCCGTTTCGATTATTACGAGTGCTACGGCGCTCCAGAATATAGCGGGAACGTATGATGAAATGAGAAATGTTACTAGAAAATGCACGCAATTCCTACTTGTATGTTACTGGCGGTCAAACAAGGGATTATGTAAAATATGTAAACGCGTAACACGCGTGCCGACGTAGAAGACGGTGTTACCATTTTAGTGGAACGGATATATGTATGTAAATCTGGGTAATTCAACCAGACAACAGAAAGGGGACTTTTGCTCGAAATTGAGTCAACGCTGAAACACAAATTTTAGCTACCGTAGCTAACCATGGTTTGCTAACAATATCTTGCTGCCGTAACTACAAATGTCTAAACCACGGCAAACGGTTTGCTGCCGCACCTAATACAATAGGCGCAGTAGCAAAATATTTAGCTATCACAACTCAATATTAGCTGTCCATATTTTACAACTGAAAGTTAGTTGCCACATGCAGTTTTTAGCTGCGGCAGCTACATTTTTCTTTACGTGCACGTAGAGCGGCCCATAATAATAGGGAATGTGTCTTCGGGTAGATAGGCACTAATTGTAAGACGCGCCACTCATTAATTTTCAACAAAAAAATTTTATCGCTTAGGATTTTTCCCCAATTTTAATTAAGGGACGCCGTCGACTCGACTCAACGACCCGTCGCTCGACGCGAATGCGGGGCACACTTGCGCGCCGATTGTGAACGGTGCTTAAAATGACCCGTCACGAAGCAACGACCCGGAAGCGATAACTGCGCGCGAGGTCGAACCCACGGTCGATAAGGAGGTCGGGCGCGTACACACGGAGCGTAGCGGGGCGAGTTTTTCCAGGGTGGTATATCCGTCGTTTTGCATGTGGTGGCCCGACACGCCGCGTGTGTGCATGTCGCGTAATCGATGCAATCTTAGACAACGGCGATGCGTTTCCGACCGTGCAGCGATGACACGATAAGCCGCACGAAATCTGATGCATTATTATTTCACGTGCGATAGCGGCGAGGAGCGGCCTAAAACGGTTCGCCGGGCAAATATGCGGGGCGGCGAATTAATTTTCGAGCTGTACACCCCAAGTGTGATCCACGCGCAGAGCAATTTCTCGAACGGATCGCGGACGCTCTCCTTCGACTAAAAAAAGACGCTCTCGAGAGTTTGTGTGTCTTGCCTCGCGACGCGAGACAGAGAATTCGAAAATGCACTTAGTCTCGATACAATTGTACGTCGTTGTGACGTGAACGCCGCCCGACAGACACACTCGCAGCGTGGCGTAATGGTTTTAGAAATTGTGGCCGGCATGCGATAATTAATTTCGCGCGAAGCAGCGATATCCGGACTTGATGCTTCCGCAATTGCCACACTTACAAAAATGTTTCTCTCATTTCCTCAATTTTGTAAAAGTTGCAGAATTTTATCGAGAAATTTTGATCGAGCATATCGGAAAGCGTTCAGCGCGCACCCCCACAGAAAAAACTTTCCGGATCCAATGCTATTACACTTGAATGTATCATAAAATAGGATCGATGTAGCGCCAATTATACTTATTATACATAGAGAAAGGAGTATTTTAATCTTAAATGGAAAAACTCCAAAATCTCAAATAAAATAATAGTATGCATCTTTTGTCGAATGTCGTGGCGCCAACTTCGTGCGTTGTAAGATGGAGGGAAAATTTATTCTAAACGCAAGAATACATAAACTTACATTTATATAAGTTACTCTCAATATAGTAAGTCAATCTTTTTTTAATTCGATAGAGTAGAATAAGTTATTAATTTTATTTTCATATCGTCTTATTTTTATACTAAATGAGTTTGTGAGAAATATAAATGCGTCAAGAATATTTTTTATCTCAGTAACAGAAATCCTCTCTGAGGGTGCACGTAGCTGCTTAATCAGTGTCTCGTATTGGAATCTTATATGTACAATTACCGAAAATTCACGATAACCGGTGCTAACGATAAGCGGGCAGGATGAGAAAAACAATATTCCCCACCGTAGCTAATCTTAGTTTGCTAAAAACATTTTGCTGTCATCACTGTAAAGTTCTAAAGCACAGCAAACGGTTTGCTGTCGCGCCTAATACAATAGGCGCAGTAGCGAAATATTTAGCTGTCGCAACTAAACTTTAGCTGTCTACATTTTACAACTGAAATTCAGCGGCCACGTGCAGTTTTTAGCTACATTTTTCTTTCCGTGCGCTGTTGGCCGCGAGGCACTCTTTCTCTCTTTCTCGCGCGCGCGCGCGCGGTGTGAACGCGGCTTAAACGTGGCATAAACGCGTCGTGTTGCAATGGCCCAGAAGCGGTAGCTAGGCGAAGGGTCAAAAACACCGAGCGGCACAGTTTCTAGGCCATGCGCTGCTATCTATAAACCCTTGTGTGAGCTTCAGCCCCCGCTTCTCTCTCCCGCCTTGCTCTTTCCACCTCCCGCCTTCCCGTGCTAACCCTCCCACACTCGTTGAACCCTACCTACACCATCCACAGGACACGGCACTTATACCACTACGCTCTCCCCCCCCCCCGCCCCCGTCCCCCTGCGCCTATATCCGTACTCTCTTTCTAGTTCTCCTTCTCCGTCCTCGTCGCGCTCTTCCAGCAACCAGCAATCTCTCACTTTCTCTCGGCGGTACCAACGAACGCCGGCCCGCTCTATTACAGCGGTGTCTTCGGCTTCGGTATAAAGAGCACACGGAGACTCGAAATAGAGTCGGCTTTGATATCTCCGTTTCCGCGAAGCGGTCGCTCCGGCCGGATTTTGGCCGTGACTTGGCCGGCGAAAAGGTGTAATTTGCGTCCTCGAGATATTCGGCGTTCGTCCCATACGTGAATTTCAGCGCTCCGCGCTTTCTTAATCTTCATACCCTCAGTTTATTACGCAACGCGCGAGCTCGTGGAAATAGATTGCACGTCGTTTGTATTAAAAACCGTTAACGGTGAATGGAGACTTTTCAAAATTACGCGTGAAAATTAAATTAGTTTGCTAAAAATGATAAAAAGCTGATCAAGCTGTATACTTTATTTTATATAATTTCGCAATTTATTAGAAAGATTAGTAATAGTCAATATATCTTTAATTCATGTGTATGAGCTCTTAATGACAGACATTAATCCCGAGTCTTTTTCATTACGTCTACATTTTTTTTTTCAGAAATATAAAATTTGAATGAACAAATTACTTCGCGTATGCCTAATTTCGAACTAATATTGGAAATGACTAATCTTCCTACCTGGCATTTTTTAATAATGCAGAAAATTTATTGCGAAAAATATTACCTCAGCCAGGGTTTGAACCTGGACCTCCCTACGCTCTAGGCGGGCGTTTCACCAATTCGACCACCGAGGTATATGATAATACAATATTTGTCGCAATAACAGTATAAAGATGTTGTCTACGTGTCTATTTCGACTTTTTTAAATCTGCGCGCCGATAAGGCTTAGTCGTACGCAGAAATGTCGAATACGCGATTTTTAAGTTCCCCCCTCCCCCAATTGCGTGGGAAACATCATGGTTTTAGGTCAATGGTGAATAATCAACTAATAAAAATTCTTATTAGTCGAATTGGTGAGACGCCCGCCCAGAGTGTAGGGAGGTCCAGGTTTAAACCCTGGTTGAGGTAATATTTTTCGCCATAAATTTTCTGTATTATTAAAAAAATGTCGGGTATGGCCAAGAAAACACTGACGTTGTTCCTGTAACAGTCGAAATATCGATACCTTCAAATTTGCCACTGTGTCATCATTATCGTTGCCTTTGTTACGATTTCCAGCTGCCGATTTTCGCATCACGCTCTGCAAGCGTATCGCGCTTTGTAGACTGTCCGGATAGGGCGAACGATAGGGGTATCAATTCGGCGTCAATTCGTGCTCGTGGAGAAAGGACGTCGGGGACGAGCGACTGATCGGCGCGACGACCGAAAATG
The DNA here is from genome assembly GCF_000949405.1 of Vollenhovia emeryi. NCBI lineage: Eukaryota > Metazoa > Arthropoda > Insecta > Hymenoptera > Formicidae > Vollenhovia > Vollenhovia emeryi. Next base: position 1,072,881 of record NW_011967206.1, on the reverse strand, counting down.
GACCACGCCCGCGATGCCGGTCCGGCTCCGAGCGATTCGGCATTTAAACTTGACAATGGGGGGCCGTGGAATGCTCTTGAATGGGAAAAATAATGCGATACGCATGCACGCGCCATTACCTGGACCTTCTCGGCGCCTTACGCAACCAATCTTCACCCGTGCCCGCGTTCGCACGAAAGTATCGCGCAGGCCGGCGACCGATCGCTCTCTCTTCCGCGAAGGTTCTCATCGTCGCGCAGCACCACGTGCTGCGATCGCGATCGGAAAATTTTAAAAATACTCCGCCGATGTAAGTTCGTGTCTCTCGCATTGACAACGAAATTTTAGAAATGCGATCGACATTTCCGCAAGAAGAATACCAGTAGATATGAATAGTATACAAAAGCGAGACGAACATTGCTATAAAATATTCAAGACGTTTCGCAACACGTGAAACTCACGTCGGAGAATTTCTTTGGCGGATTTAGAGTTTCTACCGAGGGGTAAACCGCCGAGGGCATTGTGGTGTACACATCCTCAGAAAGGATTTCTGTTAATAAGACAAAAAATATTCTTGACGCATTTATATTTCTCACAGCCTCATTTAGTATAAAAATAAGACAATATCGAAATAAAGTAATATCGAATTAAAAAAGATTGACTTGCTGTATTGAGACAAGAGCAGCTTATATAAATATAAGTTAATATATTCTTGCGGTTAGAATAAATTTTCCCTCCATCTTACAACGCACGAAGTTGACACCACGATATTCGACAAAAGAAATTCTAGATTTTAGAATTTTTCATTTAGGATTAAAATATTCCTTTCTCTCTGTCTATAATAAATACGATTGGCGCTATATCGATCCTATTTTATGATACATTGAAGTGTAATGGCATTGGATCCGGAAATTTTTTCTGTGGGTGCAGGTTTGCGGCATTACTGGGCATTGCTAGGCATTTTTTGAGCATTTGTTTGAGCATAAAGCCTTGCTGGGACATTAGAAAAATAAAATAAACAAGATGAATAAGACAAAGTAAGATTGGGCCATTAGTAGGCATTGGTGCACACGATTTTGGCCAGCACCCCTCGGTTTCTACATCTTCTACGAGCAGTGTGAAACAGTTTGAGCGCCGAGTATATGGAATTTTGCTTGCAAGCATTACACGGCGCGAGAAAATTAATTAGTTTGCGTCAATTAAATTAACAATATGTATTATTTCGCGAGGGGCAATTATGTTCGTTGTCATAAACGCCTGATTATCGATAATTTCAGCGGTACATCTGGTGCAGAAACGATTGGCGTTTTCGCAAAAACATCAACCATCTGCATAATTGTGGCGCGCTTTGACATCAATTCGTGCTCTTCATTAGTTTATTAATATACCGGGTAATTCATTCGAAGGCCAACGTTGCGACTACAGTGTGAAATTATAAAGAGCCTCTCGTTGTTGAATCTCTCAGGCATCTCGCGAAAAACGATGCTGTACATGAGAAATGAAATTTTTCTGAAGGCTTCTCGATGCACACAACGTATTCGTAACACAATTTCAGCCTACTTTAACGCGCCCGCGTACATCCACGCTGCTGCTCGTAACAGCTATCTTTACTCGGTTTAACACTCCGGACCAACGACTTTCACTCGGTAGGAGACTCACTTCCTGAACATGCAAGTCAACCGGGCGCCATTACGCGATCGAGCCAGGGTGAAAAATGAAAAATCGTTTCACGAATGTTCTTATTTTCAACACACTTCGTGGCGTGACATTTCTACGTAGATATTTATCTTAAAACTAGAACACGACAGCTAACATACAGCAGTGTAGCAAACTGCTGTGATTTGTATACACGCAGATGTACATAAATTAAATGATTGTTACACAAAAATAAGTATAGATATAAAAAATGTGCATATATGTAGATAAATTTTTGAAATTTCCATGAGAAATTGTTTAAAAAAATTCATCCTTTCAAAAGTCTTAAAACAATTTCGCTTTTTTAAATTGCCCGTTACTCATTATAATAAGCAAAAAACCAAATTAAATTGTTCACGAGAAAAAATGTAGTTGCCGTGGCTAAAAACTGCATGCAACTAAATTTCAGGTAAACTATGGATAGCTAATATCGAGGGGAAAACCGCTGAGGGCATTGTGGTGTACAGATTTGCGGCATTACTGGGCATTATTACGCACTTTTGGGGCATTAGTTTGGGCATTAGGCCTTGCTGGGGCATTATAAAAAGATATAATAAGATAAAATAAGAGAAAACAAGATAAATAAGATAAAATAAGATAATAAGATAAAATAATGCCAACTGGGCACTAGTGTACTAGATTTTGGTCAGCGGTTTCCCCCTCGGCTAATATTTAGTTGTGATAGCTAATATTTTGCTAACGTGCCTATTGCGTTAGGTGCGACAGCAAACCGTTTGCTGTGCTTTAGAAGTTAATGCAGTAAAATATTTTTAGCAAATCATGATTAGCTACGGTAGCGAAAATTTTTTTTCAGCGTTTTAAAGGACTTTTGAAAGGACTCTCTAAAGAACTTTTAATATGATATGAAAACCTGATGAAATTTCGATATGAAAACCTGAACTCTCAAAAACTGTTTGTGTGTGACATTTTCCAGCCTTTTGAAATATTGACTTTCAAATTGCCGATGACAACTAAAGAAACGCGATTAAAAACGGTGTAACGAATAGGTAAAACAATTTCGCTAACGACGTTGCAATCATCGATGACGAGGCTTTATCTTATTTTGGTATCGCTTGTCCTTATATAACATTCCATGACCGATGATTCAAGCGGAATAGGGTAGGCGTAGCCGTAGGAGTGCAGGCACGACGTTTAAGGCCTATCTTCACCGCGACTGATTGTGAGTGAAATCGAGAGTGGAATCAAAAGAGTGAGATTTATTCAAAACTATTCTTTCGCTGTAGCCGTTCTCTCCGGCTCTCTCATTTGTGAGCCGCGTGCGCACCTCGTCTATGGGATTCACGAAACAGCGCCCACGGACTAAAAACGGCCGGGTCACTTCATTTCCCGTTGCATAACGCAATTAAACGGTTATTTAACACGGCGAGTGGTGGCAACGCAGTCGATCGGAGGGTGGGAAAAACGAGAGAGACGACACTTGACAGCGGGCTGGACGCGCGGAGCCGGGAAACGTTTTATCCCGCGATTTTGTTATCCCGGTTGTTCTATCATAATTAATAAAATTGACGGTAATCTGTAAAATTACACGCGGCTCTCCTAATGCCGTTTTACGTAACGCACGCTCGACCGTGCATCGGTTGCATAACGAAAGCGGTTGAACGATCGGCCGAAGGAAGCGTGGATTTGCTGTACCTTATTTGTGAAACATCGAATCTACCCCGTTTTATTTGCACGGCAAGCAAAATGATTGGATTATTATGTCGCGATAACGAGGTGGGTTTAACTCCCGATTCGTTCTTCAATTATTGCGCGTTCACGTAAAATATTGCTCGCGTGTACTTAATCCTACCCAGGGAATATAATATATGTCATTATAATTTATTCTGAAAGTAACAGACGGTGTCGCAGTATCCTTTTATTTGTGCGACATGCACGGGAACTGCAGAATAGATGCGCACAGATATGAAGGATCGAAAGACGTATTTACAAAAGTGAATAAAAAAAAACCGCGAGCCTAGTATTAATAACGCTCCAAAAAACGCTAATGTTAACAATGCATCAGAAGTGTCGTATTCGTAAGTGCTTTACAATGTTTGTCAAATTTAATTATGATATCCAAATTTGATTGCATCGGCGAACTCGATTTCGCCACCGGTACTGCGGTCGAGCCGTTCTGAATAACCGAATCAAGTCGTGCAATAATATATTTATTAAAAAAATAATAATAACAAGCCGATGTTACGCACGGCTTATCTGCAGGGAACCGTAGAATGGTTCGATTGTGTAGCATATGAAATTTCACTAAACTGCGGAAATGTCGGAGAACGTTTTACGAGCGTACGATTCGCACAATTTGAAATTGTTAGATGAAAGTCCCCTATTACGAGGCAGGCCTCTAATATGAGATAGCAGGCTCTCGACATCCAAATTCAATCATAAATCTTTTCTCGCAACGATTGCGCGATCTAACAGTGGATTTTCCGCTAAACAAATTTCACCCCGAGGGCAATAAATTCATGGTGGAACCAACAGATGACGCCTATTAATTCAGCCGAAACCCGCTATCTCATATTAGGAGCCTGTCTCATAATAGAGGACTCTCCTCTACAGTTTTCGCTATTTCTATTTCTCAACAAGAAAATCTTAATCGTTCCGTTATTTAGTCACTGTAGGAGCGAGCCCTTTCGTCGGGAAACGGACAATAATTTTCTGTTAAATCTCTCAAGCCCTCGCGAACATACACTCATACGAAAGCTGCGTATCTCAAAAACAATTGCAATTTATCACAAAGAGATAATCGGATCGGAAAGGATCAAGATGCAGCTCGGCGCGATGGCGGTTGAGCTTCACTGTCCGGTACAAATAAATTCCTCTGTACGTCATTACGGTAGATCGACCGATCTGGCAGAGTTACGTGGCCGAGAGGACACGAGAGGGAGTACAAAGGGGAGGGGAGGGGAAAAGGAGGAGGAGGAGGAGGAGGAGGTGGAGGAGGAGGTGAACGGACAGATTCGATGGGCGGAGGGTGGGGTGTCCGGGTGATGGAGGTACACGAAGACGAAACAGAAGGTCTCGATACGCGAGATTGTGCCGCTCGCATAGGTCATTTCCTCGTCGGATAACCCAATTAGAGGGATTATTTAACGCTCTAGTCGCGCGGCCGGGCGACTCCCTCCCGCTCCACCCTCTCCTTTCCCTGCTGCTACCACCTTCCTACCTACTTTCACGGTGTGCCAGCTCGGAAGGCGCGGTGGGTTTCGCAAGGGGAAGGGCGAGGGCGGGAAAACACGCGGTGGAACAGGTACCGCGGACTTATAGTGGGTGTTGGTAAAGGTACCTATTTCTGTATCTAGGTACCCGAGGCCGCCTCCAGCCACGCGATCTTAGAGATCTCGCGATTACTATCGAGCATGAACTTCCCTCGTGGAAACCTCGCTCCGAGGTTTTGCATACGCAGTCGGATAACAATAAATATACCGGATCGAGAACGTTGGTTTCTCGTTTTTACCGATACGCCAGTTCGCGCGGGAAAGAAACGGACAGCTTTTTAATCTCTCGCCATCTAGCGTTCGATCTAGCGCTTAACACTTTTAACCGAAGCCCGCGGTGATTAATCGTCACGACGACTGTACTTTTTCGCGCGATAACTCGCGAATTAATGGAATCCGCGATCTCGGATTCCCCGCAACAAAAACGAGCGACAACCACGAAGAGGATCGGGATATCTGGAAGACAGCGAGGGGGCGGCGAGGGAGCGGGAGGACCGACAATCAGCCGATGAGATTACGTCGTACCGCGCATATACACGCACACTTTACTTACACGCGCGAGCGTTCACGGCGAGCTGGCAAACGCGAGTGCGCGTTGGGCCATTCCCTATGCCCGTCCAGGGTTACCCGCGGTCGTTGTGTTCGAAAACTTTGGCAATAAACTTACGCGGGGCCTCGGGTGCGAGCGCGAGCGCGCGGCGACCTGGCCACGCCGCGATGGCAGTGGCAGCGCGCCGCCGCGCCGCCAGGATAGTTTCACTAGTTGCATAACTCTAATTGGCTGGCCACTGACGGCCGCTACTACTGTTGTCCGCCGCCGCGATGGCCGGCAAGCGACGGGGACCTGTCGCGTCGCCGCGCCGCTCCTGGATATTCGAGCGGATTCCTTTTTCCTTCAATAATTATTTAACCCTCTGAAGCATACGTGTTCCCTTTCAGTCAACTTTTCTGAAATTTAAGAGTCGCTGATCGCGATTCTGATGTCGGAATTACAAAGTTCAAATGATTTTCAGGCGCCACGTTGGATCCGCCATCATGAATTTTGTAATATAATTCTGATTAATCTGAATAATTCTGACCTCATATGCATTACTTTAATTTATTATCTTATTTTAGCTTACTTTATCTTGTTCTATCTTATTTCATCTTTATACTTCCCCAGCGAGGCCTAATGCTAAACAAATGTCTAGTAATGTCCAGTATGCCCCTAATAATACCCAGTAATGCCGCAAATCTGTACACCACAATGTCCTCAGCGGTTTCCCCCTCGGTTGTTTCGTTAGAAGAAAATCTACTTGAAATTAAATTAAAGGGGAGAAGAGTCAAATATTATACGTAATAATAAGTGAATATTATTTTATTCACAACTTATTAGTATAGTTGACTCTTTCTCCCCTTAATTTGCATTGCACTAACCGAGCTTAAGGTTTCCTTTTAATTTCCTCGAGATTAATTATAGGAAATCGTCAGACGCCTCGAAACCACCTTAAAAATTGTACCCCGCGACATTTTAATACAGACGCGCAGATAATTGAATCTATATTTATCGAGGCTCGAGGTGCTCAGTTTGAGTGAACTTTATAATTATCCGTCATTAAAATTAAGGCTCGGGTTGCAATTTGCCGCGAATCGGGAATTATCGCGCGTATACCTCGTCGCATTAAATCGAACGTGATGCCATTCTCTTTCCACCCGCCGAGTTTTTATTTCGAGGGATTTACAATTGGGCGGTATCGCTGATTGCAATTTCGGTCCGAGGCGAGTCGGGTGATCGACCGAGGCTTCGGCGCGCATCTATGTACAATCGACAGGTAGCCGATAGTTTCACCAGTTACTTACGTAATCGATAGCGTGCCAGCTACCGTCAAACGAACCGATCGTTTTGCAATGCAACAACAAAGTGATTGGTACGGTCGGAATTCACGTCGCTGGGCGAGACAATGGTTGAATTTCTCGAGGAAAGTCGCGATTTGTTGAAATTATCCTTCGCTTCGTATGGATTTAGTAGATTTTTAATGCCACGAGATCCGCACGTCGGATAAAGTGCAAAGTTTAGCAGAGATCAGCAATCTATAATACATTTTTCGAGGTGGAAACCGCTGACCAAAATCTTGTACACCAATGCCCCCAGTGGGCATTACTTTATCTTTATTATCTTATTTTATCTTTATAATGCCCCAGCAAGGCGTAATACCCAAACTAATGCCCAAGAAATGCCTAGTAATGCCGCAAATCTGTACACCACAATGCCCTCAACGGTTTCCCCCTCGACATTTTTATTCTCGAGACTTTTCGACTCAAATTACATCTATCAATTTCGCCATCGAATTCATCCTCGTCCATTTACATTGTTTCGTAAAGCACGGTATTTATGAGCGTTACTCCGATAGAATTCCATTATTTACACGCGTACACGTGCGTCGTTTACGCACGGAATATCCGAGCGCGTAATTCAAATAGTACAGAAGATCGCGCACTTTTTGCACATTTTTATCCCTTTAATCTGTCTACACTGCCGGCATTTCAATGTTCCTCGCGTAAGCCGGACGGCCATCGCCACGCGGGCTCTCGACACTCATTACCAGCCGCCAACTAGTGGGTGTTATCTCACTTTCGACGAGAATGCTCGCGTATCCACTGGCACATTGACACTCTCGTACGCCACCGGCGCAGGCTTGTATTGGCCGACCGATAGGATTGCGCAAACGTCATCGAAAAGTTCATGATACAAAGTCACGTTACGAAAATGGCGCGGCGCGGCGCGCCTCGCGCTGCACGTCGCATGGCCAGGTATGCGCGAGCGGAGAGCGCACGCGGGAATGTATCGGTGAATGTTAATGCCAATTCGAACACGCCGGTAATAATAATATCAGCGAGCACGGCCGCGCGACGGCCTTTCCCCGGCTCGTCGTGACACCCGCTCTCATTTGCATCCGTCGCACGCCGCGCCGGGCGGCCGCGAGCCTCGCTAATTACTCGTAATTGCGTTGACCCTCGATCGACGACGGACTCTTAATTCGGAGCTTAGAATACCCGCGACTCTCGATTTTGAATTCAATCTGGAATTGACAACAGCCAACGTTCGTTCACGTTTCAAGCCTCGATCAAAGCTGACAGTCGAATTTTTTTGTTTTAGATACAAAGCTGCAAACATTTTCCGAGTCTATATAACTTTTTTAAATTTTGGTTTAGCTTTTTGCAAAGATGCGTGTATTGTAAATCGTTTCAGGATCAATTTTGCAAGCGTTGTAAATTCGTTGTTTCGCAAAGTCACCGGTTTCGGTCCGATTGTCTGAGCGACGCTTTCTATCGAGCGCGGTTTATTTTTAGGGAACGCTGTCATTTGTTATGATTGTTTAGTTTTTTATTTTGCATTGCTCTCATCGCGAAATATACGTTGCAGATCTGCACGTTCAATAAACTCTACAATATTGGGAAAGAGCCTACCGTTTCATTCAGCAATTGATTACAGCTGTTTTAATAAACGGCTTATCTTTTATTGTAATACAAGAGATGTTCGTTAATGATAGTACTTTTTTTTTATCTCGATAGCGATATGTAATTTCGTGAAATCGCAAAATTATCGTGGCCCAAGTGCATGTGACATTTGCGATGCGAATGAGACGCGCAAATGAAATAAACTTTGGCGCGCGACTCGCTGTGTAGTATCGACAATTTTACATAATAGCAATGAATGGGTTTAGTTAACTCAGTTGACGTGTCTCTTTCGTTATCGCGCTATTCAGTTAATTTTTCCGTCCGCCGGAAGTACGATTTTATCAATTTATATAATTTACCATCGTCCATTTTCTGTCCAGTTCGCGGAAAATCGCATAAAGCGACGTTCGGTATTGAATTTAACACAGTACATGGTCATACAGTAAAGCCAACGGCACACGATACTATCTTTCCTACTGGATTGCTTGCGAGAGCCAATCAGGATTTAGTCTTAAGTTAGCCCGTTTTAAAACTCCGTATCCTTGGTGGTTCTTGCAGGAAATCCAGTAGGAAAAATAGTATCGTGTGCCGTTGGCTTAAGATTCTTGCTCTCTAAAAGTCCACCAGTGGACTGTCACTGTAAACAGTGAATAGTCACTGAGGTTAAAAAGTACTTTTCACAACTTTTTTTAAACTGGCACCATTTTGTAATTTTTAAATAAAAATTCTTAATTGAGGTTCGGGACGTAGCGGAGCCTGAATGATAAAAGTCATTAACGCAGCGGGCTTGCATCTTTTTTGACACGCCACTCGAACGGTGTAGAAAACGCATTAAGAAATTGTTTAAATTATGACAACCATTTTTTTGTGTTATTTAAGAGTGCCCTACTAAATCCCAAAAAGATTAATTTCATTGTATGGTATATTTATTGTGAAAAAAATTGTTAAAGATCAGCATAATTTTTGGGCCGTTAAACTGGAATGACCCCTTAACTAAAGTAAATCGGTGACTATTCACTGTTTTCAGCGATAATCCACCGATTGACTTTTGGAGAGTAAATATCTCTGACTTTAATCAGAGACCCAACGTTTTTGATAACGTACACTTTATAATATTGACATTTGCTTTCGGCAACAATATTTTGGAATTGCAAAATGGCATCAAACTTTTTGTAAAGAATTCTCAAATTCGTTCCTTTCCTTCCGTTTTAATTTACCGCTTTATTTGGCGTTTCACTATGTTGCAAGAATGTAAAATCTTGTCTCGTGGCAGGGACTTATGATGGAGTTGTTCATTGATAGTGTATTCTATCGAACCCGCATCGTACGGTTAAAACGCGGGTGGCTTTTACCGCACCATCGTACCATCTGTAAAACTTCATCTCGAACAAGATCAGGGACAAGTCAAGTGCACCGCGACAGTAACATACATCTTAATTCATCGCGAATGCACGTCAAGTCCGGCGAACCGCCTGGACGAAACAAATTCCGTGAAAAGTTTTATCTTCAATCAAACTGGCAAAGATTTTAAACACGTGCTGTTATATTCGCTATGTTAGGCGAAGCGCGCGGTGATCTTGTACGCAGACTAAACGAACGTGAACGAATGTGGAAATCCTCAGAATACGAATATAAACGAAGTAAACTCTTAAAACAATTCTCAACAAGTCCTCTTTCAGTTTCGGCTGAGTGCCCACAAATTTTTTTAATTTCTAACGTACATTTTATAACGACACACACTCTGTTCATTTAGTATGTTAAATTTAGATTTCTCACTCTCTCTTTGTGGCTTTCACCATTTGGAGACTCATGTGAACATGTCGGATGATAACTCTAGATGACAGTATTTAAGCGTCGAACATATTTATCTATAGGTTTTATTCTTATTATTCCCAATGCTAATTAATTTAAGTTTTAAGTTTTATATTTTCTTTATATTTGTTAATTTTATGTAACACCTTATATAATTCTTTGATCTTAGCCTCACTGAGGATGACCCGAAAATGGGTCAAAACGTTTGAAGATCGATTTATAAATTCAATAAAAAGTTTCACTTTGGATATTTTCACACGAATACCTGCGTTTGGCCCTCGCATTGGCCCTCTTCCCCCCAAATTTCTTAAAACAGTAGTCCAGTCTCTTTGAGTGGTGCATTAATTTTTGTTTTACTAAACAATGACCGAACAATGGCTTCTAGAGATATCAGAAACCAATATAGATCCTAGAAGTATTTATGTATACTTTACGATCAATATAATATACAGTAATTTACATGATACGAAACCATAAATTTACTATTTACACAATACGCGTAAACACGCAACATGATCGAACTTAGTTATCGGTGCTGTCACAATCTGTCCGACTTGCATCATTGAGATGTCGTAATCCCTGGTATATATTTCTTACATTTTATTTGCAAGAGCGGAATAAACATGAGACGTGCACTTCACATGATGTCTTGATCTCGTTTTACCTTGTGTACTTCGTGCAACGCGAAGCCGGCGATGTCTCAGGTTCGACCGTTAAGATAAAGTGACAGTAAACTGATTTACGATTTGCGTATGCAAAAGCCTCGCATAATTCAATGATCGACGATTGCAAACAAGTGAGTGATGAATTTACAGATTTATCTGCAGCTTGTAGTATAAACCGAGTCCTTCTTTTTAATTACAAATTAAAATAGCGCAAGAAAAAAAAAGAGGATTCATTGGAGTTTGATGTAGTAAGATTATCATACAAAGTACCGAATGTGAGCCTTTCTCTTTATCGATTTTTGCGAACAAGAGCAACCTTGAAAGAATTGAATTAACTCTTCGACTAAGAAAACTATACTATCTAAAACTCAATCAGTGAATTATTCAGTGCTATACTTATAACGGTGAATCAGTGAATATTGAACAGTGAATATTCACTGTTATCAAGTCGTCAAGTACTCTCTAAAAGTTAATCTACTGATTAAGTACTCAGTGGATTAACTTTTAGAGAGTGCTTGACGTGAGCCATCAACTGATTAAATTTTCATTAGAATTGTGACATCAAGTTGCATATCCAATTCTTTTAAATTATGTTTATTCATCAACTATTATTGCAGGTTCTGCTCCTCATTTGCTACTGTTTCCTATTAGTAACTAATTTCTTATTAATTTAGTATTCTTGAGAGCTTAATTTCAGATAAATTAAAAAATTCTCTATAACAATTCACAAATTATATTCGGGCAGTTTTGTTGCGAAAAGGGCGATCCCAGATTGATTAGAAAATCCGTAGATAAAAAAATGACTCGATACGAGACAGCGGCGTATGTACGTATGCGTGTATGTGATACAATATTCAGTACATAAAAAATACACAAAATGTACACACATATAGAGTGCACAAAAAAAATAATCAATGAGGTTAATTATGCAAATAGGCTTCTCACGTCATTTTTTTATGCGGTGTCTCTTTGATCCCCCCTCCCCCTCCTTTTCTACGGCATCGGGACGGCAATCAGCGATACGCGTTCGCAACGGCAAGCTCCTCGCACCTCGGCTCCGTGCACGCGTTTTTTGCAGCAGGCGTGCACCATGCGCTCGCGCACGGCCGTGCGTTCCGCTTGCCAGCGTTAAGAGAGCGAACGATTCACCTCCCGTGGCCTAAATAAACAACCGAGAATACATCGACCCGAACGCGAGCCTAGCCGTCGCTCCGCTCGGAAACTCGTCGTCGACTTGGTGCGCTCACACGACGGCGCGAGACGCGCGGACGGATTCAATGCTGCCGCATCGTTGCGCCCGATGCAGCAATACGACGATAGCCGATATAGCCGACGGCCGGAAGAATCCGACGTGGTGACAGCCGGTGCAGATTATGTTGCTCGGCAAGGATTGAATTCGATATGATTTCGATGCGTTCCCTCCCAGCCCTCTGTCTCAATGCCGCAGACGAATTGGCCACGTTGACAGCAACAATAATTGACGTTCTTCTGCGACATCGAAAGATCATCGATTGTATCGGTTTCAACCCAAGTTTTCACTCTTTACAAGTTGTAATGTCAAAGTCGACGAACTTTTTGGCGCAAATAATTGTTCCAATCATTATGACGTGGTGTGGCTTTCGCGTGTTTTCAAAATAGACGTTGTCCGCGGTGTCATTTTCCGTTCGTATAAAATGAATATATAATCGAAACATATATTCATGTATTAATTAAGAATGAGATAATAGCAAATTAATACTACGATTAAAAATAATATTAGAAAGATAATACAATGGAAAATATTAAGTATAATATAAGAATGAGACAATAGCACTGAGAAATTTCTCTCGGTGAGTTTTACGGATATTTCCAATATTGAGTTTTAATATACCACAAGTTAATATAAATTACATAAAAATAATAATACAAATAAAAAATCAATATACATATACAGGGTGTTATCTAATACCCGCCTCACCTCTTATTTACGGATAGACCGGATTAGACTGAGTCGAAAAGTCCTCTACCATTTTGCAATTTTCGCGATAGTTTACGAGTTATTAATTATTAAAGATCGCTGTCTTAGCCCACTCTACCGTCCAATTTAAGCTCGCGGGACGGCCGCATCTCGCAGCGCGCTTTAATTGGGTGGTAGGCGGGGCTAAGACAAAAATTTTTAAGAATTAATAACTCGTTAATTATTGCGAAAATCGCAAAATGATAGAGGACTTTTCGACTCGGTCTAATCCGCTCTATTCGTAAATAAGAAGCGAGGCGGGTATTACATAACACCCTGTACATATTTTTTACAAAAAATTAATACTATGATAAAAAATAATATTAGAAAGATAATACAATGGGAAATAATTTAATAATAATATATGTATGTAATATTAATATCCGCATACGATTTCAGTAAAAAAATGAGATGTATTTTATACTTTATTGCTGTAATCTGTTATGATTAAGGGTCTCCACGGTCGCAATTCCATTCGTACAAAAGGTTAATGGCGACCCTCGAACGCGCTAATAAGCGTGAAAGGAATACTGCCTCTTTCTCCGCGATGCGCAGTTCGTTGCGTAAGCTGCGCTCTCGCTGTTCGCGGGCTAGAAAGCGCCACTGGCATTAAACTTCGCTATCGCATTCGCGCGCCCATTTTTCCGCCTACTTTTGCGGAGTATCGGCGAATTTTTACTTGGCCTACTTCGCCTTATCGTACTACAGTAAAGCTGTAGGAAGGCTCGGCCGGGCAATTCGTGTCCCTCTCCTTTCCTCGGCCGCCACCGCCGCCGCCTCGTCGTCGTCTACGCCTTGTCATTGAAAGTGTTCAAGATCTAGTGCAGAACGCAGCTGCATATTGTGCTGGCTGCACACGCCACGCAAGACGTCCCTCGCGAGACGAGATTATTATCGAGCAACCACGCTCGATGATTCCTTGCGCCTACAGCGAAGAATCGCGATCGCGCGCTTGGACCGGACAGGAATTAGGAACGAACGCTCCTAGCAACATGAAATGCACGCGGAAAGAAAAATTTTGTATCAACAAAAAAGTCAGTATAATTGAAATTAAAATCGTTGAAACAATATCAGTATTAATAAATGAAAAACGGATAGTTGTATTAATAATCCGGATATTTAGTTCAATGCTTAAAATTAAAGTCTATAGCAATTGAATGAATTATTTATGTTTGTGGCGGCCCGCGACGTCAACGTTTAATTCAAGCAACTTAAATTATTTTTCAATTCAATAGCATTTGTTTTCCACGCGCATAAATTTGTCGACAACGCGACGATCGTTATGTAGTTTTAATTTCAAACTCAATTTCCGATCTCACATTTTGTGAAAACGATTTTGTCGCACGCTGTTTTACGACGTCGAGAATTATTTTCGATGTACGGTCTCTCGGTCGAAGAGATAAGAGCGAATGCAAATAGAATCGCGTTGCTGCCTCGTCTGAAATTCTCACGGAATATTTGGCCTAAATGTCGTAATGGGTAATCCGCCGTCCCGAATTATGCTTCCCGCGATGTAGAGCAGGCGGGTGATAAAATCTCGTGCTTCGTGTTAGAAACCTTGCGACCGATCGTTACGTAACGATGTCTACGTCTGCAGGATTTTTTCCCAAGTTTACGAGGAACCAGAAAATTGTTATATGTCACGAAACGGAGCGAAATGGAAACGCTGATACCTCGTCATTTTCACTGCAGTCGTGGATCAGAAGCGTCACGTCTTATTACATTGTACCTGGCGCAATTTGATGATATCATTACTTTTGTAGAGAAGATAAAAATGTTTTTTTCTAACAAAATCTATCCATTAAAACTTATAGTCAACCAAACTGTCATATTCCTTTGTTTGTATAATACAACGTTTTGGCCCTATCTTTTGGGTCCTTATCAAGTAGTACTGCAAATCAACACACGCAATTATAAGATTTTGTAAGTTAATAAGTAAAACGACTGGAAGCTAAGAAACGAGCCTATTATAATAAAATCTATCCAAATAATTAAATTATATAATTCTTGATTGGGATAGCGCTTACACTTGGTTAGTCTTTTGTTTACCTTTTTGTTTTATAAAAAGGTTTTTTATATGTACATAACATAAAGATTTTATTTTACATATGCACACAAAATCTAAAATAATTAATATATATTACATGAAGAGCCGTTTTTATTGAAATAGAAATGTTATATTTGACTGCCTCGGGTGTGAAAACATATCCTACTCGAGACATATGGAAATATAAGAGCCGGAAACTGTTCTCTAACTATACCTAACATCTAACATCTCGTCATTATTCAAATTGCACTTCAATTTACACCCAGTTCGCTTTACCCGATCCCGTTCATCCCTCGCCCGCGAACACACCGCCGTCGGGGATCACCGAGCTGGTGCGCGGCTCATTCCGCGAAATATTACGTAACGTTTAATGTAAAGAAAAGCGCAACTTGACTGTGACCTACAGCGGTCGCGAGTAGCAAGTACACGGCGGAATCCTTGTCTGCCTTCTTTAAGTCGGCGGAGAAACGGCGCCGACCTCAGTGCCAGGGGTATGCATATACATCGAGGCTATCCCCCGGCAACGACTTCTGGATCGAGATTCCTATTCGTCATAGATGAACGTTTTTTCCTCCGTCGCATAGCGCGCGCGCGACTCAAGGATTCCAAACACCGCCTGACCCAGATCTTCGTTAAACTTCGACCGAGCAGCCGCGTAAACAGGTCGGTTCTAGCTCAGCGATTCTCCTCTTACGCCGTGCAGAGCGAGAACGAGAATGTCGCTGTAACTATATGCGACGACGCGGAAAATTCACATGGCTATTCTTCGCGATTTCATCTCGCGACGACTGTCGTCGGATCTAGGATTTTTACAGCGTTTTATTAGATCTGTTTCCGACATTAAAATTAAAATTTATCTAATTTGACAGCTAAATTCATACGTCACGGTCTTGATTGCGACCGAACGTAGCGTGTGTGTAGATCGAGTCTTATTTTTGATATTTTATCACACACAGGTATTTCACGTACGCGCGACGAGCACTGCGTCGCGTTTGTGTGCGAATTTCTAGACTTACAGAGCGCCGCATTCGCCATACAGGATGTTTCGCAAACGCGATACCGACATACCAACGGCGAGACTTTGTTCTTCGAGTAAGTTGCGCGAGGACTTTGTGCGCGTGGCGCGAGTTCCTTGTCCGTCACACGTTATAAATTAGCGGCCACAAGGTTATCATTTTTCTACTTCTTGCAAGTCCACCTTGCGCACGAGCAATGACTCCTTGCCTTGTGCGCAATTGTTGAATCATCGTATAATATCCTTCGACCTTACTCGGTAGAAGGAAAAACGGCACGTCTTGTAACCGATAATTAAAGACTTTACATACTGCCTTTATAGATTATTATTACTGTGCGCGTTGCGATATACATCTTTCGTACGCCGCCGGAGACTACAGGGATTCTAACGTCTTTGGTTATATAAAGGCCTGTGTCCACTGATGCTAGAACTTGGTCCAAGTTCTAG
>NW_011967206.1:1027086-1055740 GCF_000949405.1 Vollenhovia emeryi | reverse complement strand
CATCGTGGACGCAGGCCTTAACGCGCACCCTCAGAAAGGATTTGTTACCGAGACAAAAATATTCTTGACATTTATATTTCTCACAACCTCATTTGGTATAAAAATTAGAGCATATCAAAATTAAATCAATAATTCTAATTCTCCTCTGTCGAATTAAAAAAGACTGACTCACTGTATTGAGACAAAAGTAATTTGTATAAATGTATAAAGTTTATATATTCTGGCGTTTAGGATAAATTTTCCCTCCATCTTACAACGCACGAAGTTGGCACCACAATATTCGACAAAAGACGATTCTAGATTTTAGAATTTTTCATTTAAGATGAAAATATTCCTTTCTCTGTAATGAATATGATTGGCGCCATATCGAGACTATTTTATGATACATTCAAGTGTAATAGCATTGGATCCGGAAATTTTTTCTCTGGGCGCGGTATTAAAAACGTATACAGTGCCGCGACGAATGTTCGCACGCAAAGGTAAGCCTATGTACGTTAGAACCGTAGGAATCCTCGTCCAGGTGACGAAGTCATTTAACAAACTGCAAGCTCATCATACGCGAATAAAACTCGCTGCCAATAACTGGACGTCGCGTAGAATGTAGCGCGGCCGGCACTCATGTATATTTAACAACCAGTTCCTTGAACAATGTGGCAAATGCTCATTGTCGATACGTTCGCGATTGCATTAACGATTGCGACGCCGCGCAATTGATAGTTAATACGATTTCGGTTGCGCAACGGCGCGGCGCAATTATAAACGCGCGTGTGAATCGTGGAAAGAAATCTCCGACGATCGTGGAAAAGGATTCCACCCTTTACCAAGCGGCCATCGACAATCCCCGTCATTCGCATCGCCGCCTTGCACCGTCGGTCCACGAAGAGACTTGCGGGAGAGAGCAGCCCTTCGTCAATCGGATCGCAAGTAGAGCGTGCACATCGCGCACGAGAGAGGACCCTTTGGCTCGCAACTCGCACGTTCGCCAAGGATCCCTTCGTGTGAACTCGTCGCTGAAAGCTCCAAGCTTTGCACTCATTATCGCGCAACCACGTCGATAAACAGTGTATTGGCTTTTTATGTCCGTGTTTAGTAATGGAAAGAAGTGTAATCGACATCGGAATAGGCTTTTCATCTTGTAAATGTAACTTCACGGCATATTTTTACACGGATAAACATGATAATAAAAAAAAATAGGACGATTGCTACTTTAATAAGAAATATTATTCGCTATCTCTCAATGGACGTCGGCGTATTTTTAGTGACAAGATAAATTCGTGGAAGTTATTTACGAAGGTAAAAATATTTGAAACAAATACGGGGGGTAGTTTTATTCTATTATGGCGCAACGCGCACTTTTTATGCTCAATCGTATCTGCGAATAAAACTTTTATTTGCTCGTATAAATAAGTGCTCGTAGTCTCATAACAACATAGCATAAGCTGTATTTAAAATTATTAGTTCGGTGGAACTCATTTATTATGTCGTTCTAGCTTTGGCTGGCTTTACGTGTACCATTACATCCCTTTTAATGTAACGAAGTACATGAGGTATCTGTGTGTCTCCGCGAAGTAAGCGCAAAGAGACGGTATTTATTTAAGATTGAGAAGCCTTATTCCCGTAAATTCCAGATATCCTAACTGATTAAATTGAACCCTCCAGCGGCCCTTTCGCTCTTTCCAAGAGGAAATCCAGCTACCGTGGAATCCGGACGACCTACTCCATCCCTGGTGAGTCTTCGTCGCTATCCCTATCACTATCGTAGTTTAAAGAGAGCGTATGCATGTGTGCACGGCACGCCTGCACCATTTCTCTCTCTCTCCTCTTATCCTTCTCTTTTCCTCCGTGCACGATGCACGCGTACATACCGCATATGCACGCACGTAACGTAGTTGAGCGACGCGGCATAAGGAGGGGCTGCCGCTGCCTGGAGGTGGAAGGATGGAGGGAGGAGGAGGGTTAGGTAGTGTAGTATCGGTCATTACCTCCGCCGCGAGTAACTGGGTCAGTCGTCACACAGCGCCTCTGTCGGTTCCCTCACACCGGTTGCACGTTTTGCAGCGTTCTGTCTCTCTCTCTCTTTCCCCTCCCCCAACCGCCCTCCTTCGTTCCCTCGCCCTCGTCTTCATCGCACACGATTCCCTCCCTCTCGCACATCCGCACATCGCGCGTTCCCTCACGCGCTTTGCCTCCCCTTGCGCCCTCCCCCTCCCCCGCCCCTTCCCCCGGGCACCTCTCGACACCCTCGTCGGTCGAAACCTTCCGCGCGATCCTCGAAGCGGCCCGATGGAGGTCAGACCTTGGATCCGAGGCGCGAGCCGTGCGGAAAAGATCCCCCCCCCCCCCTCGCCCTCGCTGCATCCGCGCGCAACTCGTGTCCTCTGCTCTTGCCCCCGGGAGACGCGATGATTTTCATATCGCTCGTTTTGTGGGGGGAAAGAGAAAGAGAGTCTCGCGGTCTTCGCTTCGGGCTCGGAGAAACGACTTCCGCGGGAGTAACGCGGAATTGCGAGCGTGTCGGTTATTCGCGAACGGCCGACAGAAATGAGAGCGGCGCGTGACGTTTGCGTTATACAGAGGGTGTTTGAGAGGGAGCCGATAAAATATTTGTTTATACACACTATGGACATTGTTCCGCGTTTATGTGAAGATTTAACGAACGATATCGAGGCATTATTTCACATATTAATTTCGACGAAAATTGACTATACATTCAAGACAAATCGTTCGTTTCTTCACTAAATAAATTAGAAGATATTTTAATTGATATATTTTTCTGTTATTTAGAATGATGATAAATTAGGAACTAGCTTCCATTTATGTACTTGTACATGGGAAAGAATTAAGTTGCTTGAATTAAACGTTAACGTCACGGACCGTCACAAATATAAATAATTCATTTAATTGTATTTGCTATGAATTTTCATTTTCAGCATTCAACTAAATATCTAGATTTTTAAGACAACTGTCTGATGTTTTTCATTCATCAATACTGATGTTGCTTCAACGATTTTATTTCAATTACACCGGTCTCGTTGATACAACATCATTTTTGTTCCGTGTACGTTATACATATTAATGTTGAACTGCTCTTAGCCATCACATTATTGCGACAATAAGATGCCCGCAATTTTTCTTCTCGGTATAAATTTGAAATTCTTTTTCCTCGTTAAATTATAACCAGCTGGCTCGGGTACCAGGATTTTTATGAAAAATACGCAGGTGTTGCCCTGGTAAATTCACCGCCGCGTAATAGAAGGTGAACGGAGTCATTGGGCTGGCGAGCTTCATCAGTTTATTTTATCATAGCCTTCCATCATGTTTTGCGCGTCTTTTATCCCGCTGCCCTGATATACGAGAGTTATTTTTGCTCGACGCTGTTTATGTAGTGACGAAGGGTTAAAGAACCGTCCCTTTACCGTAAACTTTCTGAGATGAGTAGATAAAAATTCACGTGTGTATTTATAAAATTCAATTTCTGTTTAATTTAGTCCAACTAACAACTAAACTATATTTGTCTGTGCACTTTGTATGTACACGAATATATTCGCGCGCTAAGCTCTTGCAAACACAAAAAGTATTTCTTTTT
Source organism: Vollenhovia emeryi (assembly GCF_000949405.1). NCBI lineage: Eukaryota > Metazoa > Arthropoda > Insecta > Hymenoptera > Formicidae > Vollenhovia > Vollenhovia emeryi. The sequence continues at coordinate 1,052,154 of NW_011967206.1, read as the reverse complement.
TATTATTTAGTATTATACCACATTACTTTTTGTTTTGCCGAAAATATATTCACGCTTCTAAAGGATTATTGTTTATCTCTACGCGCAGAGGAGGAATCGATGCCGATTGCTATCGTTTCGAAGATTACAAACATTTCTGACGTGTTTTCGTTCGAACTGCTAATGCAGTTTGGCGCCATTTTCGAGATGTTCTAACATTTTCGAGACAGCGAGTTCCGCGAAAGTTTTACAAGTTTCGCGCGTTGCAGAAATGTCCCGTTGGAAAATGTTTTCCACGCTACAATAGCGCGCAATGGTCTAAAATAAAGTCGATTCGGATCTCGCAATGTTACAGTCCTGATTCGTGACGCACGTGAAAATTTAACGACGTAAAGACCCAAGTGTAAATTTTAAAATATTGCTTTGTCACACAATTATCCGAGGGGTAAATCGCTGACCAAAATTGTGTACACCAATGTCTACTAATGCCCAGTGGGGCATCACTTTATCTTATTGTCTTAGTTATTTTGTTTATTTTATTTTACCCTATTTTATCTTTATAATGCCCAGCAAGGCCCGATGTCGAAAAATGCCTAGTAATGCTCAGTAATGCCACAAAGCTGTACACCATAATGCTCTGAGCGGTTTACCCCTCGCAATTATCGTAATCGTTGACGTAACGTGTTATTACCGCGATCTTATTTACGGTGGAAATTAAATCCTTCATTTTCATACTCCTTATACATCTCTCGCGGTACGATCTACACATATTCCGAACAAATAACGGCCTATAGTTACACTTTTACGCTCTTATTATTAGGTGCGTTTTATGCCGCTATAATCAGCTGTGTCGTAAACACGCGTAGTTTCTGAAGAAACAGCACCGTCAGTTTGCATAAGCCGACAGGTGACGTGTTCGACGTCTCAACACTCCCTCTCATGATCATTATTTACTGTCCATTGAGTTAATAATAATAATGGTACACGTACGGCGATAAAATACCTTATTGATGCTATATCATAGTCTACGTTTAACTGCCTTGAACTATAATCGCGTATTTTTTAAAAGAAATGACGAGGAATCAGACGTAATTCAATCAGTATCTAGGTGACGTAAATTATTATATATATATGTATATATATCTAAATTAAAAAACAGTCTAACGACGAATTGAAGGGACGATTAAATTATTATTGCCCCTCCAATTCGTCGTTAGACTGTTCTTTTTTAATTCGCCCCTTCAAAAGTATATATATCTAAATTAAAAAATAGTCTAACGACGAATTAAAGGAACGATTAAGTTATTATCGCCCCTTCAATTCGTCGTTAGACTGTTTTTTAATTCGCCCCTTCAATTCGTTAGACTATTTTTGTAAATTATATATATCTGAATTAAATAAACAGTCTAACGACGAATTGAAGGAGCGACTGAATTATTATCGCCCCTTCAATTCCTCGTTAGACTGTTCTTTTTTAATTCGCCCCTCCAATTCGTTAGACTATTTTTGTAATTTGGATATTCTAGTTTTCACACCGGATCTCGTTCAGCTGTACGATTCTCCTCAGACGTAAAATATCCCTCGATGTCGCGCGGAAAGGAATTCGTACGCGTCCAGCGCGAGACGGACGGATCGCGAAGGATGCGTTCAAGGCCTCGCCCGCGGTCATTGACCAAAGTTTACAAAGTGCGCTACGCGCGCACGCACGTGAAATCAATCGGCACCCACGTGACGTGTGTTCGCGGAGGCAGCGAGAAACGGGCGCTCGGGCGCGTACTTGGTTATGCAACCAAGCCGGCCGAAGGACAGACCCCGGTGCGGTGCCACGGTTCGCGATAGCAATTACGCTCCGCAAGCGGAAGAGCGGATCGCAGGAGGGCGCGGGATATGCACCGCCGCCGGTCACTGCGGGGCGAAGGGGAGGGGGAGGGGGAGAAACGAGCGGCGGGCAAATGTAGGCGGAACGGGAGGGGCATCGTGGACTAATTCGCAGTGGCATTAGCATTTGCCGTACGAATGGATACCGGCAACGGTAATAATGGTAACGACGTGGCGCCTGCGATCGACAGACCCGCGAAGATAATCGGATTCGACGGAGGATTATCGGCGAGATTATTCCGGTAAATTATCCGACGCGCGGGGAATTGTATTCTTTGTGAATTGTGCTACGTTGCAGTCGCGAATCAACGCGATATGCCCCCCCCCCCCCTCGGCCTTCCCGATCGCGGGATTTGCTTCAGATTTCGTTCCCGTTTGTTACTTTCGATCGCTATTCTCCAGGCAGCGTTCGTTCTCTTCCTATTGTTTCCCCGTCTGCGTTTTCTTATGCATTCTCGCTTCGATCGCGCACTCACATACACATTCATACCGCGATTATATTGAATATTATATACACTTTTTCTTGGATTTATCTCTACACAACCTTTTCACGTGCCGTTCTAAAGCGGTGGTTTTGACACAACTATCACATGAAAGGACCGCAAACCATGGTCGAAACGTTGCGAGTTTAAACATAAAAATTTGCCAGACATGGTCAAGCAATAAATTATATTGGATACGAAATAATAAAGGAGTAAGAGCCAAGACAGGATGACAGTGATGTAGTGTCTAAATAATTTTAATTGTAATTTGCGAAAAATGATACCTCAGCCAGAGTTTGAACCTGGACACCGTGCACTAACATCCTGTCTTGGCTGTTACTCCTTTATTATGATACTTCGTATTTGTGTTTGCACATTAAAATATCAATGAATTTATCTCAATTCGATCGCGAGGGAGTGCAAACGCGACTCGCGCATACTTTGGTGAGACATGAATTTTCCATACGACGCCTGTGCCAAAGAAGTTCGCGAGCGACATAAAACAAATATACCAACACAGTCGCAGGGCTATCTTCGATCGAGAGTGACCTCAAAACCTTCGAGGGATGTTTTGCGGATTGGGTTATTAGAATCTGGGTGATCGTATGCATCTTTCGATGAAACGCCGGACTGCCCTCGATTTCTCGTCGCAGTTGCGCTCTCAACAGAGCTGTGTGTCTTCGGAGAAAAGTGTAGCGCGCAAGAGTTGCAGCAAAATCAAGAGCGCAACGTGTATACGAAAGATTTCCTGAAATTTCACTCGGCGTAATTAAAGCGAGGTCTTAATGTGTCGCGAGAAGTTGCTGAAATTCCGCCGTAAGAAGAAACTTTAGGGGCAGTGCAATTAAACACGTAAATCCGTGATTCACATTTATAATGTAAATGGCTCGTAATGCAGCAAACGCAGCTCGTAATCGACTTTGCGATTTCGTCATACCAGCAACAAAGTCTTGGAACTCTTAATAGGATCGGCCAGTGGAGCTTTCGAAGCCCCCGTACGACGGGCAAATTTCTGGCGATTAGCGATCGCGTTTCCGAGCGACGGCTTGTGGGATCCGAAATATTCGCGAAATCCCGCCGTAAATTACGGACGAGAATATTTTTTTGAGAGTACATCTGCAAATTTATTTAATTTTGAAACAGAAAGCCGAAAGGTACGATTCACGAATGCAAAATACGAGGGGGAAACCGCTGACGGTATTATGGTGTACAGATTTGCGGCACTACTGGGCATTACTAGGTATTTTTGGGCATTAGGCCTTGCTGGGCATTGTGGTGTACAGATTTGCGGCATTACTGGGCATTTTTGGGCATTAGTTTGGACATTAGGCCTCGCTGGGGCATTATAAAGATACAATAAGATAAAATAATGGGCATTAGTGGGCATTGGTGTACAAGATTTTGGTCAGCGGTTTCCCCCTCGGCAAAATATCTCGAATTTTCTATCAAAAATGCTTTCTCGCAATCAGGGTGTAAATTATGCACGCTGTACGATCTTAAATTAACGAGTTATCTCACAGGGTTGATTCGCATGCATCATTGAAACGGCCGGATGGGACGAACGCCGGAAACGAGTGGAGACTGAAAGTTTACGTTCGACGCGGCCATAAATACCCGTGCGCGAACCGCTTAACATGAGATGTAATGAATATAACGTTTCAATTGAAAATTCGCGGCGTATAAGCGGCGTATATACTGAATAAATAAAATCTCAGAGAAAAACAGTGTACAAAATAGAATTTGCACACGCACTGAATAAAAACGCGGAAAATATACTCTCGGGGGTGAAATTGCAAATACTGCGCGCCTGAAATTTGATGCTTTGCACAAATTCATTCAACGAATGTTACATTACACTTGAACGCTTAGTTAATTGTGTAACGTTTATTGGATCGCGTTTTAAACGCGGCGTGTGCGAGATGATCGGAATGAAACAAATTGCTTGAGATTAAAGCAAAAATACGCAGGATTGTTCATTTTTAATTTAGCAATTATGACGTAGCGAAAAAAAAACGTAATAGACTCGTAATATTTTCACACGATTCAAATTCCACTACGCGATTCAAGTTCGATTATTTACAAAGTTAAAAATATGATGATAATAATGGTAATACATAAAGCTTTTTCCTTTTTTGTCTTTTCACATTGGCTCTCGCAACGTTCGATTCTCTCTTCTGTTCGATAACACAAATGCGACACGTGAGGGTTTAAGCTGTAAGCGCTACCATAAACGCGATTGACGCTTTCCGATATACATAGAACGCAATAGCGGAAGTGCCAACTTCGAAAGTTCACGTTCGAGGCATAACATAAATATTTGTGAAAGATCCTAAATTGAGTACATGTGAAAATAGATCCTGCCCTCTCCGTAAACGAATTTCTTCAGTATGCATCCAGGCGTGACGACGGAAGCGTCACACACGAGGACATAAAAGGAGAATAAAATAAAATTTGCGTGCGGTCCTAAACAAACGGCGATACGAACAAGGGTTTTTAACCGCGAATAAGTTAGCGACTAACGGTAACGGCGTAAAAGCAGCTTTAGATCCGCGCGAAAGCCCTATGCGAGGGGGAAACCGCTGAGGGCATTGTGGTGTACAGATCTGCGGCATTACTGGGCATTACTAGGCATTTTTGGGCATTAGACCTTGCTGGGGCATTATAAAGATAAAATAAGATAATAAGATCAAGTAATGCCCAGTGGGCATTGGTGTACAAGATTTTGGTCAGCGGTTTCCCCCTCGGGGCCCTATCCGTGCGTAAAGGCGCATATTGCGAAAAGCAAACGTGATACTCGCCCAAGTGGGACGCAACGCCGGAAACGTCATTAAGGCGAAGCTCCTCTCGCGTCCAAGGCTCGTGACATAAATATCCGCGAAGGGCCTTAAATCGTTGCGTCGCGGCAACGCCGGGTTCTCGGTACGCGGCCCGACGCGCGTGACGTACGGTCGCGGATTGAAATTGCGAGTGCCAGGCGGACGCGGTTGCGATTAACGAGGTTCGAAAGCGTCGCGTATCGGCATCGCCAGGGGCATTCTGGGGCAAAGGTTGAGGAACGCTGACCTCGCGCCGAAGCGAAAGCCGCAACCCTCCGCGGAGAGCCCGTCTCTCCTCCGCCCTCCGCTCCGCGCCCTTCGCATCTCTCTCACTCCTCCGCGCGCGCGCGCGCTCTTTCTCTTCTGTCCTCTCCTCCGTTCAACTTATTCAACCTCCTCATCCTCCCATCCCCTCCCACCCCTCTTCACTCCCACCTTCGCTCGCGTATATGTACGCCAGGCGCGACGTACTCTCTTCGCGCTTTCATCTGACCTACCCCAATGTGCCTCCTCTCTCCCTCCTTCCTCGCCTCTGCCGCCGTTCTCCGACTGTTCTCTTTTTCTCCTTTGCGACATCGCGATATTGTCTTAGCGTCTCTCGCGTCGACATTCATCCGACTCACTCGTCCAGCCTGGTTTTTTCTCTTTCTTTCACTCTCTCTCTCTCTCTCTCTCTCTCTCTCTTTCTCTCTATTTCTACTATCTTCGTTCTCTGTCTATTCACCCTGCAACGCTATTCTCTCTCCATCGCAACCAATTGTTAGGGAATCGTGTTCGACGATGTGCGACGTCTCGACAAGTGTTTTAAATGAAAGCTTTAAATAAGGATGTTCAAAAATCGTAAACCGGAGTCTTTTATCGTGACATTGATTGTAAAGTTAATCGTTTGCATCTAGTGTATGCCTCTAGTTGCAAATTTTTGCTCAGTTAACAATGAATTTTTCGATACTATTGATTTGTTCTCTTGTTAATTCGACTTTTAACATTTCTATCCTTACTTGTGAATTCGATTAAGTCAATCAATTTGAACTTTAAATCATGCCAGAAAATCTATATCGAGGGTTCTAGGACGCTCCCTACATGTATGTATACGACACAATGTTAACGACGTTGTTCCGATCACACGTGACGGACGTAATTGGCTAATGCGTTAATCGAGGTAAACGCAATCACCTTAATAAAAATTACCTTTCTGAAAAAGGGTAATTTAAATCGTGCCAGAAAATCTATCGAGGGTTCTAGGACACACTCTCTATATGTATGTGTACGACACAATGTTAACGGCATTGTTCCGATCACAGGTGATGGACGTAATGGCTAATGCGTTAATCGAGGTAAACGCAATAAGCCGGGCACGCATAAAAATAGATCGACCTACCCCAAGCAGCCACTACCGCGTCACCGTATCTTTACTTCTCCCCGATGGTGAACTCACGAAGCTCTCCCCCCCCCCTCTCCTGTTTCTCCTTGTCTCTGTCTGTCTGTCTGTCTCTTCCTCTCTCTCTCCCTCTCTCCCTCCCCTTTACTCTTGCTTCTTTGCCTCGCGGAGTGCTTCTCCGTGAATACTTTGTACCTCGCGGCTCAGCCGTGTTACGTGACGTCCGGTTCGAACTACCCCCTCTCGACCATTGTACTCAACTTCCACCTCGGATGAAAATATTTTCTCGAGGGGAGAAAGTAGGTCGTGGAACCGAAACGGACGTAAGCGGAAGTACGAGTGTCCCTTTGAACGCGGCGCGACACAAGGAAAGGTCATACATTAATAATTTATGGGTCGCTCTCTCGAATGTCTCTTCCGACGAGACATCGCCGAGACAATTAAAAGCGAGCCGTGGCTCGTGCGTCAACGGAAGCGCGAGAAGCAGGGGGGGAGGCCCGTGCGAAATTCGCGCTCGGATAACTTTTATCGCGCGTTCTCCGTACACTTATTTCCGCATTTTCTCCCGACGCACGCGGCATCTTCCTTGCCGCGGTCACACTCGTAATATCAACGGCGAATTTACGAACACCAGGAGCGAGCTGTCTAAACCAAAGCAAATAATACCCGGGCTAGTGCAACGCTCGCGAAAGTTGTCGCGTTGATGAAACATCTTGCGGAGTACCAGCGATGTTGATCTGAATAACATTTTTGTAGTAATTAATCGGGATGGCTTTCCATTAAAATTGTGAATGCGTGCACTTGCATCGCTCTTTCCAAATTACAGATGTGATAAAACATTCATGAGGCGCTATCTGCACTACGCGATTGTTGCACTACGTGTGCGAGACTCTCGCTCAAATTAACATAAAAATTAATACGCTCCGCGATTAATCGCAATTATAATCGCAAATGTACTATGGATATGAGGCTGGATGCACTTCTGTTTGCCCTTTTTATACGCGAGAGTACAAAATACGTCTTGCATCTAACAGCGAATCCGATCACTTGCACTAGTGCGAACTGAATGCACACTAAGGCTTGTTCATAGTCAATTCTTATAAGGAATAAAAAAAACACGGAAAGATAAATATATGAAGTAGAAGCAAGAGGAAATGGAAGTCCTCAGGCAAGCGGTGTGTATGTGCGGAATAAGGATAGGCGTGGGAGCAATCACACGCGCAGTCAAATAAATTAGTAGTTTAGGCTTAGGTTTAGCACATAAGTGTAGAGGTAAGCAAACGAGAGGAGATGTAAGAGGTTTGGGTACGCTCCTCAAAAAAGCGCCTTGTCAACCCTAAGGGGGATACAATAAAGATATACATACATGCATAGTCAATTCTTATACCTAACTTTCTCTTAAATACATGTTTAAAGAGTATTTAGTCAAAAAATGATGGATATGGATGTTATGCAAATCATTTTACTGGCCGAGATATATTTCAATAGATATTTAAGACGATCCATAAATATAAGAATTGACTGTAAGCAAGCTTTAGCGTGCACTAGTGCAAGCAACCGAATTCGTTACAATACGATGCAATGCTGCAAATAATACGCGAAGGTGATTCATTAACAGAAATAAATAAGCGGAAACGAGAATAAACGCGATAGGCATGAAAATGTATTGTGACCCACTTCGGTTGTTATACATTGCACGCTGCTTCATCTTTTCTCTCATTCGCTCCTCCTTCGTCTTTTCATTTTTTTTCCGCCCTTTCGACCCTCTTTTATTCTCTTTCTCCCGCACTGCCGTCGAGTGCTGAAGTGCTTTTAAGAACCTTTGTATGTCGGTTCTATGCGCACCGCGCCGCACGTAAATGAGCTTTCGCTATACAAACGATCTTAAAGGTCGGGAAAAGAGATGCGAAGTACCAATGATACAATTCTCGATCGGTCTCTATTGGCATTTACAAAGCCTTGCGCCGTATCGGCCCTCGAATATAGTATATTTAAAAAAAGAAAATTTGCCTCTTCCAACTTTAGAATAAGTGGAATTAAAAAAATGGGGTTATCAGAGAGTTCTTTAATTGAGAGATTGGACATGACAATGCCTAGAATATCTCGAAAGAGGTTATTACCTTCGAGATAAGTCATTTAAAATGAAACGTGAAGCAATATACCGAACAGTTTAATATTTTTTCAAATATATTATTCTAGAAACGTTCATTGTTGCGAGGAATATATTTTAGGGGAAATAAGAAGCGTAATTTTTTTTATTAATTAACTAAAGGTCCGAGTCCCTGTTGTTGCGCCACATTTGACATTTATCATACGATTGCACATAGTAAGATGGACACTGTTTAACTTCATAAAATTATTTAAAAAGATGTGAGAAATATCGTGAAAAATGTCGTAATGCGAGAAACGTCAGTGAATGCAGACTTGAAAAGGAATACACTGTAAAAAAATCTCATATAAAATTATAACTATTATAGTAGATAACATTGGGACCATCTCTATTAAAGGTGTACATTTACATAACGTCAGTAAATGTATATTTTGTAGGTAAAATTATTACCTTATATAATAAATAAAGAACTTGCTTTTAACGTTGTAATTTTTGCAGTTTTTTGTAATTTTTTTTATCAAATATTTACACAATAAAGAATTAAAAACCAAAGTTTTGTTAAAAATATATACATTTATATATTTTCGTTATTAATAGCGTAATTGCTACACTCATTACATATTGAATGATCCCTTTCGCAAGGTCGTAGTTTACACAATTTCCAGTTTTTCTGTTTAAATTCTGGTCCTAAATGAGCATTTAAGCAGAAAAACCGAAAACCGCGTAAAATAGAGATACGACCTTGTATGAAGATCAGCCGATATGTAATTCCACATACTTCTTTTTACAGTGTATCTGACATCAGCATTGTGGAAACATCGATGACTGTAGTTGCGCTAATTCGGCGAGAGGGAGATTCCGTCTCTAAAAATTCACGCAATATTACGAGTCGTGAGGGAGGAGGGGGGGAGGGGCAGGGGGAAGCGGCATTGCGGTAACGAGGAGCAATTCAAACGACACGGCATATAATCTTACGAGTGAAGCGGAGTTGGCTAGAGAGAAGCTGGTCTGATAAAGTGTCTATTTTCGTGAGCGTAAAAGCCGCCTCTGCCGCCTCTCGACGAGGCGATGCGGCGCGGCGCTCTGCGTGAGGAGAGTCGCGCCACAATGCATGCTGACCCATATTCGGGTCGTTGCTATTTCAGATCCATCCTTTCCATAGAGGAAGGTCGTCGGACTGCTGCGCGCGGCGAACGCGATTACGTAACCGCGCCTTGTTTTTAGCGGCCGCGCTCAAACGCGCTGCTGTTCCCTCTCGATTTTTCGCTCGCTCGCTCGCGATCGCGCGGAATAGCACGTCGCGTACAGGCCGTTCTAGAATCGTCGATCGTCAAATAACATTCTTTGTTCGGTTTGGAAACTAACTTTTTTTCCCCAGCGAGAATACAGAAGAAAACCATTGTTGGACGTTTTTTTTTAACCTTTCAAACTAGTATGTCCCTGTAACTTTGTAGGTTTTAAACTAAAATTCTATTAAAATAAAGTATTTTCGCGAGATTAATTTAGAAAGTTAACACTGTTATCTATTCCTTATTTTTCCCACATGTTTCGACGCTGAAGAAAAACATCGAATTCCAGTTGATTAAGAAATTTGGGATAAGAGAAGCAAAAACGGTGGCTTCAAAACGTCATGCATTTCTTTTCTGTGTGGTAAAATTTTAACAGTGCCATTCCGAAGCTACGACTTCTCCGAATGGTGTATACATTTTTCATTTCGGTCAGACAAATCGATGAGTAACAGATAAAGAAATATTTTAGACGATTAAATTAAAAAAAAGACGATAAAAAAAAAGATTAGATCGGTAAGGGGCGATTTTATCCACAAAATATTACTTATGGAAATTTAAAAAGAAACCTTGCAACTATTTTCACTGCTTTTAAAAAAATAAATTTACAGTCGACTTTCTAGTTGCATTGTGCGTATTAATTAATGACAATAATGTGAGCGGAGAACGTTGTACTTTTTTTTCTGTACATTTGAAGAATTTAATAAAGAAGCATTAGATTCGTGTAAAAACTCGAGAATAGATTTCGTTACGTGAGCTTATCTTCGTACTGTCATGTTCACGACTCTTATTGTCGGAACGAAGGATTAAATTATGTCCCGATAGTTTTCATCTGACACGCCGTAGAAACCACGTCGCAATTGAAATAATAGCTCGCGGACACGAGTCGACGTTAATCATTAATGCTAGTCTCTCTCTCGCGCGCGCGCGGTGAGACACACGATTCCCTAATCGTTTTATTTACATCTGCATTTCTGCACGGACACCTTGTGTCGCATCGAACGACTCGATAGTCACGAATATTTTTAACTGACTAATACGATATCAGATACAGTAACGTAATAGAATCGTAATCGTGCCGAGATCGAATTGGCATGGCAGACTCGCTGTCTGACCATTGCTACATTTTACTACTGTTATTTTCGCCGCGAGATGTCCACGTTTACGATTTCGCGTAAGGGTCGACGGAAGATTCGCGATTTAGGTGTGAATCCAATCACGCCGAGACTCGCGCGACGGCGAGCAGTTAAAATTCGACGGTAATTTAGTATATATTTGTCCAGGTCGAATGGTACCCTCCTAAAGACGATACGCGAAGCTTTGTAGCGAAACGCTCGCTGTTCACGTTCGCCGGGGCACAATCTATTTCGTGGCGTACACGCACGGATCCCGGTAATATCGATTGGCATCCGATCTCGCGCGCTTTCGTCAATAATTTCACACTCCGTCGCACAGGCGAACCGTGCATTATGCAGCGATGTGCAGGAACGATAAGGCGCGGTCGGGCCGGTTTTACCTTGAACGTAGGCCTTAAAGACGGTGATCTAGGAAAACTCGTTTGACACGCGTGGGTGCATTAGCGGGACCGCACGGTTCACTTTGGTGCGTGGCGCGCGCGGGCGCGTAACGCGTTTAGATTTTGAAAAAGCGTCTACCGCGGATTCGCGGCGCTTTATCTCCGTCATCGCGATTTTTATAAATTGCCTTCGACGTTCTCCGCTTGTCGCCGTGACAACGCAAATTTCCCCGTTTACGCGAGCACCGTATCGCAGACTTCATTTGTCACTTCGTTTAATTCGTTATCTCGAACGCCAGCGATCGCGCGGAACATTTGTTGCGTAATCGACCGCAGGGGATTTTTCTGTTTTTACGGTTTCTTCTACACAATGTGTGCGACGGTGCGTTTTAAATACATTTCCCGTCTAGTACCTACTTGCGGTAGATATTTTTAGATTTTATTTGCAGATGCACCGACTCTTTTCGCATCGTCCGTGTTCGGAAAAAAAACAGTCTCGGTCTATCGAGTGTATCTGTTCGATATGAGAAAGCGCTAATTTGTGAATTCGCCGTTAACGAGGCGTATTTTAAGATTTTTCCCGAGGGGATAACCGCTGACCACAATCTTGTACATTAATGCCCAGTGGGCATTACTTTATCTTATTTATCTTGTTTTATCTTATTTTAACTTAATAATGCCCCAGCAAGGCCAAATGTCCAAACGAATGCTAAAAAAAATGCCTAGTAATGCGCCCAGTAATACCGCAAATCTGTACACCACAAAGCCATCAGCGGTTTTCCCCTCGATTTTTCCCGAATGTTATATTTTCCATTCACCTCCCGTCATTTCCACCTACGCGAGAATGTCGCTGGAGGCGTCAGAAGTCGGTTTGTATCTCGATTACACGTATCTCGCGCAGAGAGCATGCATTTTCGACGAGGTAGCACGACGCGAGGCGGAAAAAGCTCTCGATCTTCGCGCGTTCGCTCGTGCATTCGGCGCGGCGCCGCCGGTGCGGTGCGCGATCATTAATCGCTCGACCCTCGCTCCGGCTCCAGTGTCGCCGCATCCGCTGCACTTTCTCTCCCGCCGCGGGCGAGCGGGCAGACGGACGGCCGCGACCGCCGTTGCATCGGCGGGCGGCGGGCGAGCGCGGTCGTGTGCAGCCGACGTCGTTCGGCGGCCGATGCACACAGGGTGTAGGTTACGCGCTATAAAACGTCGGCGAGGGGAATTCCCCACCTGGAATGCACCTCTCTCTCCGCGTTGCACCCCGCCCGCCGTCGCCGCCGGTTGGTCCCACCACGTGGATATAGTCTGCCGTTCTCCTCGCTTCCCTTCCCAGCATCACCCAGCGTCACGGTGGTTGCACCTCTGCCCTCCTCTTTCCCTCCATCTTCTCTCAGTCTCATATCCGATAACGGCCACTAGCATTTTCCGTTTCCCTCTCTCCCTCTTTCGCTCCCTCCCCCTCCTCCCTCCCTCTCTCTCTCTCTCTCTGCCTTTCGTCCTCGTTCGCGCCCCTCTCCCCCTCTCGCACCCAGTCGTCCCCTTCCCCACGGTCTCTGCCACGATCACCACCTCCAATGTTGCCCTCCCCACTATGCCGTCGCGGGAGCGAACATGAATCGCTAGTTCAGGGGGTGCCTGACGGCTGCGCGGCGAGCATGCGCGCCGATAGTAAACACTCCCCGGCTGCGCACTGCGACTTCGCTTGTGGCAGGTCCGGGGCTCTCGTGTAACGGCGGTGGCAGCGGCACACCACAGGCTCCGGCGGTGCACGGAGAGAAGCAGCAGCCACGATGCGCGCCTCTCGGTGTGCACCTACCTACATACGTGCGGGGATACGCGGAACGGCGAGATAGGGGCGGCTGGTCGGGTTGGGTGGGTTGGTTGGCTCGATACCGGTTTGGGTTCAATGCACACCGCGAGGCCAAGTCCCCTCCTCCTCCGCCACCTCCTCTCTCCCTCTCTCTCTCTCTCAACCCCCTGCAGCCATGCCGTCGACTTCGATGTTCTCCTTTGGCTATCTCTCTCTTCCTCTGACTTTCCTTTCGTCACCGCGTCCCGCCTCCCTCTCCTTCTTTCTCTCAACGGGTACGTATTCTTCTATTTGTCCTTGCCGGTCGCTCCTCTTTTCGTCGAGGCTCGTCAATCGGCGATTCCCGTGGGGTGAGGAGATGCGCGGTAGAGGGGATGAGAGCGGGCTGCGGGAGGGTTGGTATTCCACCAGGGAGTAAAGAGGACAGCTTGCGGATGGTCATGGTGCCGGAGGAGATCTAGATAGAATATACGCTCGGGGTTTCGAGAGGAGAGGGAGGGGCTGGGCTCCTCTCTTGTTTTTCGGTGGTGAGAACCGACAGCAATCGTCGGCTTCAGATAACGGGGAACACCACTCCTCCTCTCCGCCCCCTGCCATTTTTTCCTCGCGCCGTCGGTCCGAGTGGATTTACCAAGTTTTCGGGAGCTCTCTCGGACCCGCTGTGAAAGTTCATGCACCCCGGCGCTACTTGCGGGTGCCTGTGCGGAATTAAGAGATCGATTAGCGCCGAGCGCCGCGTTTCTCGATATCGCAAACAGTCGAGTCGAGGATTTTCGCGAGCAGATCAAGTAAACTCCACTTGGTGAAATATTTTTAGATAACTCGATTTTTCTCCCAGTTCGAAAACAATCTTCCGTGTACATTTATGATTCGGGCAAGATTAAAATCCGAAATTGTGAATCTAATTGACGGCACGAATTGACAAACAAAAATTCTCAAGACTATAACCGTACCCGAGTCGAAATTTTGGTCCTATGTTGGACCTTTAATTCTATTGTACAGTAGGACCTAAGACAGTAAAAGAGGTCGAACTGCAAGTACAAAATTAACCCCTACTTTAAAACTCATAGTGTCGGAAATTTCTACTTTTGCCGATTTAGCATTAAAGTAAGTCCTTTTAAGTAGGAGCTAAAGTAAATTTTTAGAATTAAAGATTCGAGGGAGAAGTAAAAACATATAATGTCATCAAAGCGGGTTATTGCTGGTCTATGTAGATGTATAGATCAGCTAAGTAGATACAAATTATCCCTAAAAGTGTCAAAATAATACCAAAATTTCGACTCGGTTAGTGCTATAGTAATAGCTAACTCAAAGCCGACGGTTTTCAGACAATTGTGTCTCTTTACATGGTCGCAGCAATACGTGTAATACATCACGAGTCGTTTGCGTAAACGATCATTCTTTAAGGAGTTTCTCCACATATAACTCATTTCGTGAAAGTTACGTAAAACATTCTCCGCATAGCAAACTGAGGATTAAAACGATTATTTGCCGACAGCTTCAGTTCCCGACTGAGGCCCGAAGAATTCCATAAAGTGAGATTCCGTCAAGTTAATCGGCCGCTACGGCTATATAAAATTATTTATGAAAGAGCGCAAGAAACTTAAATCGCCCTAACAGTTTTCTCCGGATGCTCCCAAGAAGAATGTCACCCAAGGGCAATGTTCAGGAAACTCGGCTTGCTCCCTCGGTATCTATCGAGATCTCCCGAGGACCGCAATTATTTCGCGTTATAAATTCACACGGCGATCAAAAACAGCTGCAGTTAAGCAGGAAGCGGATAAAAATTTCACTCCCTCCGAACAACAGGCGTCTATGCAGCATAGAACAGCGAAGTATTATGAATGTCATACATATCTAGGATCTAGGGCATTCATTCTGTTGCTTCCAAATAGAGCGACATCCGTTGCTCTCATTCTCCCGATTTTGTTTTTTACGACGTGACATCATATATGCATTTAAGCGATAGAAAGTGAATGAAGAGGCAAAACAATCCTCGGGTTTCAGATTAATCAGCTTTCAATCGTACATCGTATTGCCATTGCCGAGTTACTTTTAACGTTTATTATTGAACTACTTGAAATTTTCTATGTTGCCAGTATTAAATAAATAAGAAATAATTTTGTCGACTGGCTAGTTTATTAATAAAAAATTTTTGTACCACGTTTCGACCACTCTATCTGGTCAAATATAAAAAGAAATTGAATTTATATATTGAGCATTAATATTTCGAAAATCTCATTTGAAACATCAATTGAAGAAAGAGAGAGAGAAAGTAATTAGGCGGCTATGATGTTCCTTTCGCGAGGAAACAAAAGCGACTGCTATCACGAATTTGTTACAGTCATTCATTTTAATGGTGGGCTTTGGCCGCACGATGTTTGATTACCGATCGTCTTCCGTATTAACGTCCCTTTCTAGCCGTAGAATGTGTGTATGATTTAGTAGCGTTGTGTAATGACGGATGGAGGGAATAACTCGAGAGACAAGGTACTCATGAGGTGACTACACGTAAATGGAGCTCGCGTTGAATTATCGCAGCGAAATGAAAAAAAGGGTAACAGCTGTATCCTAGTCGTCTTTTCCCTCTTGTCATTCCCTCGATGGAAGAGTAGGCGAGTACGAGGCGGCGCGTACGAGGACTTGTCGTAAAGCTTATTTATTAATCGGCCCATTCGCGACCCTATAACGTGTCTTAAACGGCGCGGTATTAAAATTCTCATTATTTCAACGTTACCTCCGGGGAGCATTTTATTGTAGCAACGCACGCGTGCACACCCGATACCTTCTAATCCGTTTTACACGGCCACACTTAAAGTATAAATATGACACGTCGACACGCGACCCGGCGCACGCAATTCACGATATTTTCCCTGGCGTTTCCTCCGTCCAAGTGAATTTCTCCGGCGTCATTCCGCGGAGTTACGTTTGCACAATTGCTTATACAATCTCTCTGTCTGAAGCCGTACGATTTGCGCAGCGGCTGCGACGCCGAGCCGCGAGTTATACTGCTCGCGCGGAAATTTTCCCGCGCGCGCGTTAACACAGTCCCGAAGTTTCGCATTTAAATCCGTTTTTATTCCTTTTAATTTTACTAGCAAACGGACTGTTAAATTAATACGGAGCGAAATATTCATAATTGCGAGATAAATACAGGGCCAAAGAGATTTGCGTTTTTAATCATTTTAATTGTACACGCTGTCCCGAATGATATACAATGGACTGACGTGTAACGGACAATTTAATGTGCGCGCTTCCACGTTTCATCGTAAAGTCACTACGACATCAGTTGACTTCTACTTCATAATCCAACGATTGGATTTACGAACGGACGTAGAGATCGAATCGATTCTTTTGCGACAGCCACGGGGATATCGAAGGGACTCGATATTTTCGTGGGTATTGATTGCATGCGCCGAGAGATTAGACGCTCGTCGGGATCTCGGTGCCCCTCAGGGCTATCCTGCTGCGAGCAGGGTCGCTTGCTACGTTACGCGATACGTGGTCGCCCGCGGCCAGTTATCTCGTTCTCTCCCTCCCCCTTTCCTCTCCGTATTAAATCGTAGCGTAATCCGACGCGGAGCGTAATCGTTCGCCTTCGTTCGTTCCGGATGCGCGTTATCGCCTCCGGCCGGTAAGTAACCCAACGGCTCTACCCGCTGCCTTATCGGCCGGCGACGAAGCGGTCGCACCAGGTCCGTCGTCACCTCCGCCGCGTGTGCGACTATTGCGCGAGATAACGCGGGTTAAGGACCCGCGTACGGCCTCCACCAGCCCGCCGAAGGCGCGAAGTCGCGTGCCAGGTGAGCGTCGTTAAACGGCCTCTCCAAGGTGAAATGATCAGATCGTTAACAGGACTCGTCGACGCACGGACATATAATATTTTATAATTCTGGAAAATCTCAACCATTTCTTCCTTTTTTAAAAGAAGAACAATAAGCCTGTATTATTTAGCAATCCCCCGATTCATTTAGCAATTTGTATCGGATACCTAGCTCGCAGTTGCAAGATTTTCTAGCTTCAACGTACTTGAAGCTCCGAGCCAATTACCACGTTCATCCGCATTCTCCTTTCTTCCGCCTTGGCGCATGTCTCCCCCTTCTCGAGCGAGGAGGAATGGCGTGCGGTGTGAAACGAAACACCACCGTATTATTCCGGCTGCGAGAGTCCTGAAGGAGGAAGTGTGAAGACGTTCGGGTTCAAGAGGAAGGATAGTAAGGGCAGGGGATCGAGAAGGACGCCCAAATTGACGTGCCCTGAGAGAATACTTCCGCCGGCATCAATCGAGCCTCTCCTCTCTCGCAGTTGGCGATTTCAGTCGCTATTTTGAAGGAGCGAGAGAGAGAGAGAGAGAGAGAGAGAGAGAGAGAGAGAGAGAGAGAGAGAGAGAGAGAGAAAGAGAGAGGGGGAGGGGGAACAAAAAGAAGTTGAAAACTCTCTGTCAGTGTTTCGAGGGATCCTGTATTTTGCGATATTCGTTGCGTCAATATGAAGCGAGGCTTGAAATTTTTTGGTTCTACCTCGCAGGAAACCCGATCTTTTAAACAGCTAACGATCTAATGTTCAAGATGGATTTCCAAGATGGCTGCAGACGCAATTCGATTCAAAATTGCATTTAATTGCATATTTGATTTGAATGAAACTGAGAGGGCGAATCGAGGACGAGGTAATAACATGCTCGTAATGAAGATACGTTCAGACACACGTACATGCACACGCATTCATACGCTTGATATAAATAATCGCACGAAGTACACGGTGAATTTCAATTGTTCGTTTGTTGGGCCGAACAAATGGTAGTATTTAATGGAGCCAGAAAACGCAATAATCTGCGGTACACCGCGACGAGCAGGACGCAGCTTTCATTAATTGTAATTGGAAAACAATGAGTCTTCGTCACGCATGTCTCGTGTACAAACTCTCTCCCAATCTACATTAATCCCAAATAGCAATAGATAATACTTGGCTATTAGATAATACTCGAATTAGTTTATCATTTAGATGGAATCATTGAGTGCGTTCCGGCAAGACACCGCTACGCGATTGCGTTTCGGCGAAACTTTCCGCCACAACTGTAGCGATCGCCATTTTTCATAATTGCTCAAGGATTGCTAGGAACAATATGTCATTCATGAGCCAATCTTCAATATTTCCCATTCTATTCGTTTCAATTAATCGGTAAACGCGACTCTTACAATTAAAATACAATTTTGTGGTTATGCACGCTAATTAAGTATGGCGCCGCTACAATTGTAGCAAAAAAGCTGTAGCGCTACTACGGTAGTAGTGTCTTGCCGGACCGCACTCATTGTCGTCAGTGAATTCACATATTAAAATCGATAAACGATTCTAATTATTTTAAATGCTATATTTACCATTTAATACCGCCTTCCCATACTGTAAAGAATTCTTATTGCAAAAAATATTACCTCGGCCAGGATTCGAACCTGGGACCCCACTCAATCCGTGACGGGGGTTCTAACCAACTCGACCACTGAGGCTGTGATAATATTCTTCGCAATAATCGGTATATAATACTTGAGAGAACGCTGTTTCTCAGGCAGCGTGTATAAACGAGTCTTCTATAAGACTTCTCACCTACAACACCCCTTAAACAAGTTTTCTTTTGTCCTTTCTTCTGTTTCTCCTCCTCTTGTCGGTCCTAAAGTACCGCGGACACTGCGCCACGGTGAAATCTCACCGGGATGTCCGCCAATCTGGTTAGTGCGATAAGCCACTGTTAAAATGCGCGCGATTTTCCTCGCGATTATTTAACGGCGACGTCGATCCGATATCATGCGCAGGCCAATTAATCATCCCGAATTAATTCACCTAATCTTGTTAGCTGCACTGACAGAGAATTTAAGCACCCGTCGAAACTTGGGTGCTCGGGGAGAATGGGGCGAAACGGAGGGAGAGGTATACGCGGGCCGGCACCCGGCACCTGCTCCCAGGTCACGAACTAGAACTTCGACAAGCCCTAGCCGCGACCCTGGCGACAGCTCTCCTCCGCCGACGTTGGTCCGCCGTTTAATTTCTCAGGACGCGCCTTCCCGCCCCCACCCCCCCTCTCGCTCGCTTCTCCACCCTCTTCCGGAAATTCGCGGCTGCGTTAATTAACCGAATGCGCGGTGCGCTCGCGCGAGTTGGGGCTACGGCGAATCGATCGCGATTAAAAGTCCCGCACCGATGTAAACAAACTACATCGCTGAGGGAGGAAGCGGAGTGGTTGCAGAATGCACGAGAGAGTGAGCGAGAGGGAGAGGTGAGAGAACGAGTGAGTAGGATGGATCAAATGAAGGAGAAAGAGAGATACAGGGAGAGAGAGAGAGAGAGAGAGGGGGAGAGAGAGTAGTCGACGTTGCGATGCGTTACCTCGCGCGGAGGTCATTGACCGAGGGTGCAACGAGAATGGAGGGGTAACAAGACGGGTACGGGGTTGCGGGGGAAGAAGAGAAGAGAGAGAGAGAGAGAGAGATCGAGGGAGAGAGTGAGAATAAGAGAGAGGCGGTCGAAGGAACGGCGGAGGAAAGGGGCAGGAACGCACGGAGAGTGAGAAAGAGGAGGAGGAGGGGAAGCGAATGCAAGCGCCCGATTGTTGGAGGGGTTTGCGTGCAGTTGCATCGACCGACGACGGCTCAGCTGTGCATCCGCACCCCCTTGCATCCCGCCGCCTCCGTCGTTGCCGCCGTCGGTACCCTGTCCCTCCTCCCCCGCACCGGTGAACCACCCTTGCTCCTCTGGCAGTCCATCGCTCTCTCTTCTCCGTCCCTTCCCTCCCTTCGCCCCGGCCCGTCCGTTCCGCCCCGTCGTTTCTCCTGGCGCTCACCCCTTTCTCTCTCAAGCCGAGTCTCGCGCCCCTCGCGGCCCGGACCTCGCGCAACCACCGAATCAACGACGTCGGCGTCACGGGGGATGCTGTGCGCGCCGCGCCTGTGAACGTGACCCTCAAAACTGAGGGTGTGCATGTACACACTCACTCCGACGGCTGTGCTGTGCGGAAGCGCGCGTCCGCGCGAGGTGCTATGTTGTACATACGTGCGCGCGATGGACGCTGATTAATTAGGACCCCGCGAATGCGCGCACACGGGTCTCATTGGAAATATCTTGCGAGGTGCGAAATATTAAACATCGTTGGAATTTATTCATCATCGGGGAGAATGGGGCGAAACTATATTTTTCTCTGTTCGCCTGTCGTATTCTTCGAAATATACCCATTCACCTCACCGTCTGTTGCTTATATTTCTAATAGTACAAAATAATATAACAATGTAAATATGTGATGTATTTACAGTGTTATTATTATTGCATACTGTATCTGGTGCATCGTGAGTGTATTTAATTATCACATCATATAGTATTTTTACGTCAGTATTTCATTCAATCTATTTTACACAAAATAAATTATTTCTTCGAAATGCACTGTATTATCTTACATAATGAAACTGTATCTGCTATTAAGCTCAATATATTAGAAAATAGTTCCTTTTACAAAGGTGCGAGCAAAGTTACAGGCCGGAATTATTAATTTCAGATTGTAGAATTTGTTTTTTTTTTTTGTCGCTAATTATAATATCTTACAATTAATAAACCTCGGATTTTAAGCTAGCAATAAATCTTTTATTCATTATGTAAGATAATACTCAAGATATAATCAGAGATGTGTGATTCTGCCCTTGTGTCCGATTGTATTCCGAACCTATCATTGCGCACTAATTTTCTCGGACTCGAATTTGGTAAAATTTAAGGAATTAATCGGTAATTATTTTATAATGCGAAATTAGACTTGAAATAAGAAAGAAAAAGCGGTTTTGCTGTTAAAAAGATAAAAAATAATCCTCTAATAGTAAATTTAAAAAATTAAAATTTAGACTAGTTATAAACAAGTTTTTTCAATTTTATCCCGCATTCAGATCATAAGTTAATAAAATATAATTTTGTATCACATTTACATTATAGTACCCTGTTTAACCCTTTCGTGACTGAGTTATTATGATTTTTGAATGGGACACTAACATCCCAAGGAACCAGAGAGGCAAAAATATAAATGAGACTTATATATCCCAGTGGTCGTGGAAGGGTTAACGTAGATATATCTACGTTCTGCCTTCACGCACAAGGTGTGCACGGAAAACACAGTCGTAAAGATACTCTTCAAACGAAATATCGACTAAAATGAGCTAAACTGCTTGCAGCCGGTTCTTCCGCTGTAAATGCATCTGTATAAATATAGCCAAGGCATCTCGATATTCTATAAACTACCGTTAACGGTAAAAAAGTATTATCGGTCGTATGACAGACGCGATTCAAATCAATATAGAATTTTAAACGCCGAGTGTTCGCAGTCATGAAACACGCATCAGCGTAAATTAAAATAACAAATGCATGACAGAGTGCATTTGTAGTCCCAAATACATGTTTAAAGAGTGTTTTAGATAATAGGCGTTCGTTCCTTTCAACAAGTTAAAAATTGTGTTGCGCAACAAGTCGAAGATTCGTTGGAGTAGAAAAGAACTCTACTAATTAAACTGCATAAATTAGTCAACAATTATTCTACAAACATTGAAACAAAAATGTAAAGGAAAGTCCTTTATTACGAGGAAAATTCCTAATATGAGATAGCGGGGTTTCGGTTAAATTAACAAGCATCATCTATTGGTTCCGCCATGAGTTTATTGCTCTTGAAGTAAAATCTGTTTAGTGGAAAATTCTTGGTTAGATCGTGTAATCGTCACAAAAAAAATTTGTGATTGAATTTCGACGTTGAAAACCTGCTATCTCACATTAGAAGCCTATATCATAATAGAGGACTTTCCTCTACATATTTAATATTGTATATAACGTGTATAATTAATGACAGTTTCACATATATCTTTATGCATAAATGTAAATATACCTTAATTTTTCACAAAAGCACTTTCATAAATAACGTTTCAATTGTTTCAATTTTCGAACAAAAGAACGATTTATAACTAAAACCACCGATACCATTTCACAAAAGTGAATACAAGAAAATATTAATCAATTTGAAACGTAAAAGCCATTTAGGACCTGGCACAGGTGGAGGTAGCCAATTAAATTACTAAGTGAATCCATATACCGTCTTTTTGAAAGAAAATATTACATAGGACACGCTCGTAATAAACTTACACGGTCACTCCACTTTCAAGAATTCGAAGTAAAATGATGTACTCGTTCTGCAGCCCTTCTTTTACACCAATTCCGTCGTCATTTAAAACGAAACTCAGTTTGACGAAAAAATTCTGTTCTCCCGGACTTCGCTGTGTCGCGGCCGAATTCGCTTTGTCCGCGATTCGAGATCAATCGGACGTTATGCACAATTCTTTTCCCTAGATTTTAAGAATTACCGTGCGCCACACGGGAGCTAGGCTGCCGCGACGGATAATCCAGCGCCGATAACCATCATTGACGTCGGTTGCGAGAGCTAGAGCCGAGAGCTCGCGGACGGAGAGCGTCGGCGGCGGCGGTGGGAGCCGGTACTCAGAATGCCGTTGCACCCGGTTTACGACCGGCGGACCGGTAGTCTGCTGCATTATAGGATATACGACCGTGGCTATATCCACGTGTCTGGCTGACGGCGATGAGGGGGTTGGGGAGGGGGAGGGAGAAGCGGTACCGCACCGGCGGGAATGGTCGAGGGAGGACACGAGCGGAGCGGATGGACGCGGTTGCATCGGCAAGACTTCGAAATTCGGCGGCCAGGAACGATTTTCGGAACGGGCGGGATTGGTCCACGCGAGATCGGCGACCGGCCCGTTGCGCGAGCGCATCTCCGCTAACTGCCACCCCCCGGTCCCCGTCGTGTAATTGCGTCGGGCGCGACTGGAATTTCGCGATGAGCGCGTGCACGCGGAAGACGCTGCGAAACCCACTGGTCGAAGGGCTGCGACGGTATCAACGCTCTGCCTAATTGTCCAATGCCCGGTTCTTCATTCTCTGGTTAACTGTTCACCACGAGTCAGTCGACTCTCTCAGGAACTGAGTGTTTTAAGTATGACAATGTTCTGCTATGCGGTCCGCAACTTATCCTGGTATTATTTTGTGCGTGAAAGCTAATAGAAAGAATTACAAGCGCAAAAATTATATTTGACTGTGTTGACGAGAAAGATGGCTCTTAATAATACGTTTGAAACAATTAGATAAATGTTCTCAGAAATCAGAGAAAAGTAATTACTCGTCGCTTCATATCTGTAGCATTTTTTTTTTATAATAGTATCAATCGATCTTTTCGACGAAAGATCTCATTCGCAACGCACAACTCATTAAAGTGATGCTAGTAAGACGAGTAAAGGTAGGAGAAAGGAATTTTTGTAAAATGTTTCTTTTGGAAACAAACGCCTGCGTCCACACCGAGAGGTGGCGTTGGGCTAATAATAAAAGATTCCCGTGACAACAGCACGCCCGACATCTCGAAGACGACCGTTCCTCAGCTGCAGGAATACGCGGTATCCATGACAACGTGCATGACGCGCTGATGTACACGTTGCACTCGTGACGAACGATGGGGTAGGTCAACGCACGGTGTTGTCGCTTGGCAACCTAACAACCTATCTACCTACCTACCCTACGGCCAACTGCATCCAAGGATTAAACCCCCTCCCTTCTTCTTTTTTTAATCAGCGCCTTTGTCCTGTCGTTCGATTGTCTGCATTCGAAGAGAGGCTCGCGAGAACGCAACCAGAACAGAGGGGAGGATTTGATGGACTAGAAGCACACTTGCCCTTTTCAAACGTCGTACGCTCGTAGAGATTGGATCTTAGATTCTCACGACGTCGGCAATACGTTTGTTTCCTTCGAATTGAAATTTAAGTGGACTTATACGTCGATTTGTATCGTGGAACAACCTTCGCGACTAGATTCCCTCACCTCTTCCCCCCCCCTTCTTCGTGAAACGCGATAATTTTCGCGAGCGCGAGCGTTCTCTTACGTTGAACGTAATCCGCTTTTAAATGTCCTCACCTGGTAGTGCGTACGAACGACAGATCGGTTTCGCGTATCCGGATCGATCGCGATATCCTTGAATCTGACTGGGCGAACAAAAGTGCTCGATGGGTGGCCGCGTGGGCCGCGAGCGGGAATTAGGTTAAACTGCGAGCAATTATGACAGGATATGATTTAGCCCTGGCTTTTCTTAACCATCAATTTCTGCGTTATGCACGCCAACAGCTATCCGCGCACGCCACTGTGCGTCGGTGCCGATCGGTCAGGGCCGGCCTTTGACACGTATTTTCCCGTCTTGCGCTTCGCTGGCGAATTTAAAAAATTCTACGATCGATAAGAACTTTCACGCGCGGCGCCGATGAGCTGCGAGACCTTTAAAAATAGGCTGCTTCTCGTCGCGTGCGATTGCAAAATAGGTCACGAAATTTTGCTAAGAGAATATAAAACAGGAACACGCGATGCAATAGCCGTTTGGTAATTCTGTTGTACGCGGGATTGTAATAACATTATTTGGTACATTGATACCGGGCCGGGATAATGCAATACATTGGTTTACGTTGTATTATACAGGGTGTTTCAGGGTAAAGTGTCCTAACTTAAAATATGAACTTAAGACCTCAAAACAAGAAAAAACTTTCCTCTGAAGATATGTCCGTAAACGTTTTGTTTAAGAGATATTGACATCTAAACATTTTTTCATTATAAAATTTTATGAAATTGTTATCGGGTTATAACAAATAACCTAATAGTGTGCTTCAAATACTTTATTACCAAAAAACATGAAAACTTTTACTCAATTATAAATTTTGTCCAAAGTGACGGCCCCGAACACCGAGACAGGCCTGACATCTGTCTTT
>NW_011967206.1:1023545-1026848 GCF_000949405.1 Vollenhovia emeryi | reverse complement strand
TATAAAGGTATCAAATATATGTAAATAACGCTGTTGCTGAATTTCTACCGAGAGAGTATTATTTTTACGATAAATAGTGTCGGTTACGTAACAGGATTTATCTCGTTAGACTCTCGCAGCAGTACGTTTTCGTGTCAATTCGTGCGAATCAATCCGGTTTGCTAAGACAGAACAGGTGGTTGGTGAGAAATTTCATTATTTTGCCGTGAACAAACGAACCAAGTGTACAGGACCGTCGCGTTCTTTCTCCTCTCTCGTTCGCCTGAGAGACGATGCATTTCTGTGAGCACGTATGTACAATTAACCGTGCATCTGTTACCGCGTGTTCGCCCGTGCGCGTTGCGTGCACGCGCAACGCGCTATCACGTCGCGCCGCGGGTGTCAACGGCGGCACAGCTGCCCCGGCACCCCTCGGCCCACGTCGCCGGTCCTTCTTGCGTGAAACTTACGACTGTATCGGCGACAAACGGTCTATTATTAACCCGGGCGCGATAAAACCGCGGCTTCGTCGAAATTTCCTGTTTCAGCTCGGGCTAACGAGGCCGAGAGGCGTGCGGCGGCGCGCCACTCTATATTTTCACCCGGCCAGATGTATGTTATCGTAAAGGAGATTTATCCCCCTTCACCTTGCCGTTCGCAATGATGTTTCGAAATTTATCTTGCTTTTATAGCCGGGATTGGAAAATATTTGCGCCAGCCTCGGCGCGGCTCGCGTCTCTCGCGAAATAAAAGAACGCCATGTTATCGTTTTGCGCAAAACATTTCCATGTAAGTGACAATATGCGCGAGATTGTACATACATGTAAAATGAGATTATCTGCACGAAATGTCTCGATCGGCGCGGCGTGTAACGAGGGGAGTCGTGACGATTCACGGCGCAGCGCCGGAACATCCGCGGGGAACGTTTCGAGACCGCGGCAGATGTTTAATCAAATGTAAAATTAGAAACAATATCGTTTAGGTACACGCGCGTACGCGGTTTGCGGCTTAATTATAGAAAGCGAACGTCAATGTCCCGCGCCGTGTTGCGCTGTTGATGACCCGTCGCGAAACTGCAGGAAGAGAGCGCGCGTAATCGTGGTAAGACAGTTTCCGCGTACACGTACTCGCGGAATCGCGTAAGAAATCACGACCGCAATCCCCGTGACTGCGTCTCGCACCTAATGGCATCGACGGAATTTCGATTTAGATTGCGTTGCGTCATGATGTTTCGCAGCCGTGATTAATTAGCCTCGCTCGCTCGTCCCTTCTGCGTCCAGAGTCTCTCATACAGGAAGTCCGTCTCTGCCTCTCCTTCGTCCCGAGAAGCCCGAACTTAACTTTCATATTTTCGTTAAACTTAACATCCAACATTAAACAGCTTGTCCCTTAAGTCTTTAATTAAAATTCTAAATGAACACAGTCAACTCGAGGAGAAGAACAAGTTAAGCGAGCGCGATATCGTAATATTAACAAGAAAGAAAAAACCTGCGCTTCAAAGTGCACCGATTGAATTGGCTCGAAACAAATATAAGAGAGTAACGTGAATCTATTACAACTCGTACGAAATATGTTGCTGCAGGCTAATACAGTCACGTCCGCGGCAGAAAGAGTCGTCGAGCGACACTCGAAATTCGGCGGTCCGGGATCTTGTGAAGGCAGAACGAACGTGCAATACCGTGTCGCGAGATACGGGCTGGGGGGGAGGGTAGGGGGAGGGGGGCGGGAAATTACGTAACCCCCGCATAGACAAAAGAAGCGATCAGTACTACGAGGTCGTGCCGGAAGCAGCCAAGGAGGATCGTTCCTTCCTCCTGAGAGCCAATCCCGCTATCTTACGCTCGCTTTGTAACCGATCGATCGTCCCGCTCTCTCCGTCTCACCCATTCACGCCCTCCGTCGTCGTCGGTCCCTCGCGCTACTACATCTTAAATCCCTTTTTTCCTCTTCCCTCACCCTCTCTGTCTCTCTCTCTCGCGAAGCAACTAGCTCGCCGCTAGTTTCTTCACCGGTCGCCGATTGCGCATACGATCTCGCTCTACCCTTCACCCTCGCGCACGGGGGACTCGTCAGATTAAATTCGAAACGGCCTGTAAAGCGTCAGCTTCGTGTGTTTTGTGTAGTTTGGAATACGTGTAGCGCAGAGTGCTGCGCGCCGTAAGGTCAACGACCTGTCTACGCTGCGAGCACACACAAACACACACGTAACACACGTACACTCGTACGGAGAGCCAATACAACTATGCACCTCCGACAGATGGAGCTGAATCTCTCTCTGTCCCTCTTTTCCTCTCTCGCTCCGCTTTCCTCTCCTTCGTCCTCTCTCGTTCCGCTTTCCTCTCCTTCGTCCTCTCTCGCTCTCTTTCCTCCCCTCCCGATCTCTCCTCTCTCGTCTATTCCACGCTAGGATAGTAAACCTATCCTAGACTATATACCGTGTAGACTAGCGGGAGAAGCAGACAGGCGGACCAGGCAATACTCCTAACGAATTCTGGATAAGATGCAGAGTGCGGTGCATCGCCGGTCGGAGTACTATCGCACCGTATATGTTACCACGTGTCTGTATGCTGCGAGAAGCACGTGACTTCTCGTCCCGCCCGTGCCTCTTCGATCCGGCCGAGGTGGCACGCAAGATGGTTCTCAGCGTGCATCCTGGGTCGACTAATGGACGTTTCAGGTGCAAGGGTCAGCCGCGTATGCGAGACGCGTATTTCGAGGCTCGCGAACGCCCGTGAATCAAATCGAGGAGCCTAAACAGAGGCGACGCACCAGCGGCGGCGCGGTGGCTCTTATTTCCGTTTGTCAGCGGGTGTCGGAGAAAATGGAGGCATAAGCTCGAGTGAGCCTCTCTACCTCCGCGGAAAGCTACTCTTTTTTTCCTCTCCCTTCCCCCTCGCCGCGTGTTGTTCCCGGAGAGGCTTAAAGCGGCAAGCACCGTGCATCAAGAGCAATCTGCACAACCGAGCGATCGTTTGGCGTTTATTCGTATTGTGCGGATCTAACGAGAGAGAAAGAACGCGCGCGGATAAAAGCGAAGAGGGGAAGAGCACGGTAATCTGATTTTGTCTCCAGAGGGAGGAAAAT
Organism: Vollenhovia emeryi; assembly: GCF_000949405.1. Lineage (NCBI taxonomy): Eukaryota > Metazoa > Arthropoda > Insecta > Hymenoptera > Formicidae > Vollenhovia > Vollenhovia emeryi. The sequence continues at coordinate 1,023,785 of NW_011967206.1, read as the reverse complement.
GTTCCGTGCGTTTTGCTTATTTGAAATGGAAGCGCATTAACAGTTAAATAGCAAGATAAAAGAATTTATTTAAGAAAGATTCCTTTTCTCTTCGGGAAATACGTCCATGAAATCAAATTGTAATTATAAGGACATTATGTCGTGTTTGCGGCGATAAAATTAATGGTCATTATGAAAGATTGTTATCAAACTGAGTCTTCGTAAAATTAATGCCCTTACGGAAAAAAACACTCAAGTTTT
>NW_011967206.1:1006002-1016279 GCF_000949405.1 Vollenhovia emeryi | reverse complement strand
GAGTGTTTTTTCCGTGAGGGTGACAAGTAACTAATAATCTTTCATAGAAAATATCAATATTATAATTTTTTTATGACTCTTGCTTGTACACAGCTTACGAACATATTGGCCAAACGAACGCTATGAGATCATTAACAATTGTGAACTGGTATACATTTATGGTTTACCTTCGTTATAATTACTTTTGTTTTATATATTAAAAAATGTTTAGTGCTAAGATATGTACGTTAAAAGATTACTTGAAAAGGGTCCAAATCTGGGACCGAAACGTCGTGTTTTTTAAATAAAAATATTGGCCGATGTAGGTCGTTTTAAAAATTAAGCATCAGTGGTTTTGAACTACCGGCGATATTAAATCTTTTCGCGAATAATTATATCAATTGTCACACTAGTTCGTCTGTCAATCCATTATTTTAATCGTACTCTATATAACAGTCGCTCCGTGACAGTAGTTTCACTAAAAAAATATACAGTACACGAAGAAAATAAACGAAGAGAATAAACAATTTCTAATCAGTCCCGTCCCATAATTACGTTTTCGATTACGTGATCGTAATAACAATCGCTTAATTTTCCCACACACTCGGCGAACGTTTTCGCGCGCGGTTGCCAAAAAGTTTGGTCTTACAGCTCATTCATACTTCCACGTGCAATGTACCACCTGTCGCGTACAAAACTGTCTTGTACTTTTCTGCTGTAAGCCAAGTATTTTTATCCGTTCCACTCTATCGGCGGACGAAACGCACGTGCGTGTACTTTGAGTCATTGTATACGCATTATCAAGATCAATAAAGCGCCGTCGGTGGCATCGCGCTCGAGGCGCAGCATCTGAAAACATTTGCTTTACATAACATCCTCGCGTTACTCCGAAAATAATCAAACGTTCTTTGGAAAATCCTCGCGCGCGTGATGAACCTGACGCATATCGCGCAAAACCGCGCGCCATTTAATTAGCCTTCAGCACGGGGTAATTCGCGTTAATGCAAACCCTCCCCCCTCTCTCTCTCCGCCGGGCGATTAAACAATTTGTTACTAATTTTGAAATTGTTTCTGCGAGCGTGTCCGGCGTTGAATTACTCAATACTAATTTCACGCGGGTCACACCTAACGGGACGATTTTGCACACAAGGTTCTCGTAGTTCACCTCTCTCGCGCTTTCATCATATTCTCAGTCACGTTGATACACGTACGCGAGACGTATCTTTGCAGAAAAATGGGAGCAGAGCGAATATTAGATGCATAAACCTGTCGCATAAACTTATTCCTTCCTTTTTATAATAATTTCTTGCATCGTTTTACCGCTTCGCGAGTAATAATATAGATACAATGACGCAGTAAATTAAAGTGACCACTTATTACGTAGCTCTCGCCTACGTTTTAGCGGCTCGAGTAACTTTTTTTGTTACGCTAAAGTGAACGGTTGCGTCGAGGAAAAACTACGGTTCTATTTATACTACCTAAACCACACACGATATTTTCATCTGGATAGGAAAAACTACGTGATAACGTTTTGTAATTGCTTATTCGCCGATGCTATTGACGTATCTATCAACGTCAACGGTGCGGCGTGTGTGTCGGCTCATCAGGACGCTATCGGAACGTACTACCCGCCCATCTCATAATCATTCAGGTCCTCGACCTGCTCTCCCGCCCCTCCGCCGCCTCCTCCTCTTTCTCGTTCGCGCTGCCGAGATCTGCCGTATTTTCGCCTTACATTTGAACCGGTCCGTACCCTCTTTTTTTCCCCGGGAACCACCGTCGTGACCTTACGATCTTCGTGTGCGCCAGCAAGTTTCTTCGTCCGAACGACGAGAGGTGCCCGTCCGTCTGCGACGCGACGAGATTTCGGCGTGCCCCGCGACCGACGTCGAGCGATGACGCGACGCTGTACTACGTCTTCGGGGGAAAAGAGGGGGAGGGAAGGAAGAAGCCCTCGAAGATTCACGAGGCGTGGCGGGGATGCACGAATCCCTCTCTCTCTCTCTCTCTCTCTGTATCTCGCCCTCTCCTCCCGGAGAGGGGTGCACGTGCGCGCTATGCAACGTGAGAGGAGGCAGAGAGAAAGAGCGAGAGAGAGAGAGAGTGAGAGAGAGGGTCGTGATAGGACAGAGAGGAACTTGGCGCGGTGGACCTATGCGCAGGACGAGGATCACTACTGGTGTAGTTGAAGCAACGTAGGACGGAGTGGAGAACGAGGAGAGACACAGGGACAGAGAGAGAGAGCGAGAGGGGGAAGGGAGGGAGGGAGGGAGGGAGAGGGAGATAGCGAGACTGGAGCTGGAGAGAGGGGGGCCCTGAAAATCGACTGGACGTCGCCGCGTGCACATTCGTCGCGTTTTCACGGTCAGGCTTTATCGATCGGCGGTCCGCGCGAAGGGTGGGAGGGCGAAGGAGCGGAAGGAAAGGAGTTTCGGAGTGCATCGGGAGGTCGTTGAACCCGGGCAGCCTTTTGGCAGCCGCGGCGCCCATAATGCAGCGATTGTGTCGCGCTCTCCCTTCCCTCCTCCTCGTCTCTCCCCTTGTGGTCCCCGCGCTGCCGGTCTCGCAGTGCAATTTCGACGGGCCTCTCTGGACAGCGACGGGACGTTTTGAATTTTTTATTTCGCGATACGTGCGACCGATACGCGCGGCTTAACGAGCGTTCTTCCCTTTCGGCCTCTCGCTCGCCTCTTAACGAATTTGTCATTGTCCTCGTCGCCGTTGTCGTCGCCGTTTTCGTCGTCGACGTCGCCGTGCTGTTGCACCTCGCGCGCGACTTTGTTGGCGTAGGTCGCCAATTCGAGTGTCACACTTCGCGGCGAAGTAACGAGGCTCGCGTTTAAGGTCGGAAATGGAGTTTCCGCGAACATAAAGATTTGTCGAGGCTGCTTCTGTGATAAATTAGATTGTGTGATTGATATTTTAGTGCGTTAACACGCGTTATTTTGGCATGGGAATAATCAACAATTTTAACAATAAAAATTACACCAATCCTTTAACTGCCACGTAGACGAGTACTGTTCAGGTTTCTCAGGAATTACAGCATTTGCGAATGACTGTATTCTTCGTTTGATCTTTATCTATGTCCGTCACGTTGAACTGAACGGATAATAAAGTTCTTAACGCCAAGTAGGTTCCGATGTAATTTAAATTAAACACGAATCACGTATGGTTATTGTGATTGGCAAGATATTGCCTGTGTGCCGCGAACCGGTCTTGTGGCACGTCATTTGTGGCGATCGTATAATACTACCCGAATACAGGGCCTTCGATACACATCTCGAGTTCAATAACCGTACCCGATTAAGGACTTTGTATCGCGGAGCAGCAGCAGCGTTCTTGTAATTACCGTAAATCATCATCCAGCGGATTCGTGATGCACGCATAAGTGATTCGGGCATAATTTTCGCTTCCTGGTCCGCACGAATCGATCATGCCCCGGTGCGGGCGTATCTCCTCTCGTCGTCGTCGTCGTCGTCGTCACCGAAGACTTGGGCGCTCCGCAACGGGGAGATACGCGATAACGAACCTGCCGAATTTTCTTCCGCCCTTCTTCCGCACTGTATCGAAATTAAAGTAGTATATTCAGACTTCGGAAGGGAAGAAGGAAAGGTACGGACGTGGCGCAATAACACGAGCAGACGTAGCGCTTTCGCGGACAGGCCGGACATTTACAGAGTCTCGATAAATCACGGTCGACGAGAGGAACGGGGCCGCGACGCGCGCATGACTTCATCGGGTGACCTTAAAGGGAGAAAAAGAAAGTCATCGACGTGGCGTGAACGCTGCAATCTTTTCGGTAGCCCAGGGGAAGGACACACATTGGCCGCGCTATTACGAGACTCCTTTTCGGCGCGTTCACGCCCTTCGTGTGGTTTTTCCACGCGGCCTCGCGGCGAAGAGAGCGAGACGTACGTAGGGCGGAGGGAGAGTCAACCAGAGAGAGAGAGAGAAAGAGAGAGAGAGAGAGACGCATGTGCGAGCAACAACGATGTATTTCGGTGCAGCGCTCCATACACACCGCGTGGAGGTCAATGCCCGTCCTTACTCCGGCTCAAGGAAGGAGCGGAAGGGCGGGAGGGTTGGCGGGAGCAGGGAGGAGGCGGAGGGAGGGGGCGCTTCGCGGTCGAGAGGGAGGCAGGGCGGCAGGGCGGAGGGCACAGGCGCGGAGCGGAAAAAAATGAACAAACATCCAGCGAGAGAGTTGGAGGGGGAGAATTGCCGAGGAGCGCCCCGGTGCGCACTCTCTCTTCTTTCCCCTTTTTTCTCTCATACTCTCATCTCGCAGTCTTCTCTTTTACTCTCTCTCCCTCTCCTTCCTCTTTTTCCCTCTCCTCTCCCCCCTCTCTCCCTCTCCCTCTCTCTCTCTCTTTGGTTGTCACTCTTTCCCGACTGTCCCTCAGTTTCGCTTCACGATGCACCGCCGGCTGCAGCGGTGGGCTTCTTACTCCCCGAACGATTTCCTCTTAACGTCAAAATACGAAGCTCGACCGCGACAAGTCCTTCCTTTCTTTCCCCCTTGCTCGTATCTCTCGCTACGCGAGGCTTATTTCGAGAACGCACCCGTCTATAATAAGGGCTCTTTGAGATCGATGCGCTAATTCCACACGTGTGCTTCCGCGTCCAGATATTCACGTACGCGCGCGCACGCATCGCGCGTCTCATGTTTATTTTTATTCCTCATTATGTAAACTTTTGACGCTTTGCCAACTGTGCTTTACCGATGCGCTTTACCCGAATCATTAACGCGTCATCCCGCTCTCGCGAGATTGGTAACCCGCCGCGCTAGATCTCACGTTTCGCAGTTGCGCGCTGATACGCAGGAACGCGCATCTCGCCTCGCGCTCTCGAGGCCTCGTCTCTACGCGGCCCGAGTCCCGGCTTCTCTTCCATCGGCCCGTGTGCACGCGAGGTGCATCTCAAAGTCCGACGGCTATAAATTATGTGCAACGAGCCGACATCCCGAGCCTGTATCTGCTTGTAATGCGTGAAATTCAATGACTTGGTGAAAACACACATTCACCGCGTGCACTCTATCTCGTAATTAAAACCCCTGCTCGCCGTTAATTTAATATTTTACAGCCACTCAAAATGGATAATGTAAGTCGCGAGCGGTAATGACGCGATCGTTTCCCGGAGCTGTAAGAGACGCCATTATATGGGTAATCCCAACCGCGGAATCCGATCAATCTGGAGTATTCCACCTCTACGAGAGGAAGAGAGATCCTAAAAATTTCCTAAAAATATTTTACACGTTTAAAATTGAAGGGGTATAACTGTACGACGACGGAGACATAGACGTAGATCGAGGTGGCCTCACGTCACGTTACAAACGAGGAATAAACCGCCGAGGACGTTGCGGTGCAGAGATTGGCGCCATTACTATAGGCATTTTTTGGGCTTTCGCCTCTCCCCTTCATCACTTTGGACATTAAATTAGGCCTTGCTGGGGCATTATAAAGATAAAATAAGATAAAGTAATGCCCATTGGGCATTAGCTGGCATTGGTGTACATGATGTTGGTCAGCGGTTTACCCCAAGGGGGTAACCACCTAATGTAATCATGGGAAAGTGTCTCCGAAATTATTACGAAATCTCCATGTAATCGTTTTGCCTTCATTTTCAAGTTTCTTCACTTGTTAGAGAATGAACATTAAATTTGAACGTTTTCTCAACTTGTTTTCATTTCCACCCCAAAAATTTACTTCTTTTAGTGAATATCCAAATATACGAGTATATCATAGTTCACGCCTGTAAAAGCGTATTACTTTTTCATAATAAGACTGAAGTAGTTGCCGTTAGGACAGTGAGTTGATACACCTTTGCGCGCAAATTTAGAACAGTAAACAGGAGATACAAATACAAAATTACTTCTCGTCAAGATCACGGTTAGACTGGTGGGAAAAGGGGGAAGTAAGGAAACACGTTTTCTACCTAACCGAATACTACAATCTTAGTTGAAATTACCTCTCTACAAGCAAATACTTATTAGTAAAATCAAAAAGATATAATGTTTTGAGGAAATCTAACAGCTCTTAACAACGTCGCGTATTTTTAAACGCGCATATAAGAAAATTATTTGCAATCAGATGGAATCGTATGAAATCTACTGAAATCATGTAATCGGTGGGACAACATTTTAGCTAGTGGTTACCCCTTGGTTTATCCCTCGGTTAGAAATCTTAGAATTTGCGATCCCCGAGACAAAAGCTCTCTCAACGTTACTCGTCGATGGCGTCCCGGGGAGAGTCCTGCGCGCGTTCGGACGTCTTGATCCTCGGTCAAAAGAATACGACGAACACGTAGCAGACTAGTTGCTCGTGCAACATTGATCAGACATTACGAGCGGCGGCGGCGGCGGCGGCCGCTGGAGGAAGAGAGGCTGGGTGACGTACGATTACCGACACTCCAAAGGTGCGCTCGCACTCCGTACGTGTCATATCATTTTATGCCTTGTAAATGCATGTATGCTCGCGCGCTTGTAAAAGCGTATCACCGTGAGGCGCCCCCGGCATTCGCCACCCTCTCCGCACCGACCATCGTTTCTATTCATTTTTTAGTCTCGGAAGTGGCGTCCAACCCGGTTCGGATCCCGAGGAGGAAAAATTAAGCGGCGCTATTAATAAGTGCTTCGGTTTTCATCCGACTTTAACTTTTCTTGCTCGATTGCGTGCAAGCTTTAGGGCCGGTTGTAAGTTAGCTAATAGTTAAATATACATATCTATGTTTTTCCTACAAACTAGACAAAGATAGACATAATTTAACTATTAGTTAGCTTACCAAGTGGTTGGAAAACCGGCCCTTAGGGCTAGGTTGTTCCAACCTCTTGGCAAGTTAACTAATAGTTAAATCATATCTTTGTTTTTCCTTCAAACTAGAAAAAGAAAGACATGCAATCTAACTATTAGCTTACGAAATGGTTGGACAAACGATCTCAAAGGTCGGTTGTTCCAACCTCTTGATAAGTTAACTAATAGTTAAATCATATGTATGTCTTCGTTTTTCTTTAAATCAGACAAAGATAGACATATAATTTAACTATTAGGCCCGGTTTTTCATATTCTGGTTAATTGTTAACCAGAGGTTAGTCGATTCTCTATCTCTTCCTAGATAATAACATAGAAAAAGATGGAGAGTCGACTAACTTCCGGTTAACAGTTAACCATAAAATGAAAAACCAGGCCTTAGTTAATTTACCAACAGGTTGGGAAAATCGGCCCTTGTTTTTTTCCCCCAGAATATTGATTCGTTTACTCAACTACCTCATGAATTTAGATTGCTCTAAACGTTTCACCGAGGGGTAAACCGCGCTGAGGGCATTGCGATGTACAGATTTGCGGCATTACTGGGCATTAGGCCTTGCTGTAAAGATAAAATAAGATAAAGTAATGCCCAATGGGTAGTAGTAGGCATTGGTGTGATTTTGGTCAGCGGTTTACCCCTCGAGTTTCACTTTCGTCGGGGGAGATCGACGCCAAAATCGTTAAATTTGTTATCAAGATGTCGGTGTCCTGTGTAAATCCCCGTACAGGCCGCACGCGAAAGCGACACTCCTCTCACGGCGTGACGTAATTCGTGCAACGCGAAGGACATTCGCGCGAAAACAGGAATATTAACGATATATTTCATTGCCCACGTTTACGCGTTACGACGCACCTCGTTATTCTCATTCGCTGATGTTTACACAACAGACGCGCGAATATGGAAAAGACGGACGGGGGGGATGCAAAAGGGAGAAAAACATGGCGCGCGCGGGCGGTAACATCGAAACATCCGCGGATTGAAGAGAAAGGCGAAATACGGCGGGCGCATCCGGCGATGAGGTGGCACGCGAATGAAAATGGAAAGACGTATTTAAGCGGTTATACACAGGCGACGTTTCTCCCTGGGGAGAGACGGACCCATTGACTTCGTTCTCATTTATCGTCGCTATTAACCCACTGACATGGTGAAACACGAAGTGTCCTTCCCTCTCCCGCTCGTTTATTTTTCGTTCTCTGGCCCCGACGCGACCTAATCTTTGCCCGTTTCCCCGTACGTCCTCTCTTTCTTGCCGTTGTAGTTACAGTTCTGTCAAAAATGACGTTTGATTCTCTCAGAGAACAAACAATTCCCGTCTCACACATTAATCTCGTTCTACTTGGAAAAAAAATTGAGATATATTGTTAGATACGTAACACTCGTGTAACTTTTTTCTACTTTAATTTCGACCGCAGTTCTCATTGTTAAAAAATTTCTGCTTCCGCAGAGAGGACGGATTACGTCTCTCCACCGGAAAACACGGGCGCGCTGCGCGATAAATTACGCTATTGCATTGATAACACAAACAAGAGGTATAATAATTAACGTAAACAACAAGATAAATAGATTTCATCCCTATTACGAACACAATTTCCATCCCCGTACAATGTTTACTCGACTCGGCTTTCTCGATTCTTAGATAACTACGTTTTGAAAATCCATTATCGATATTGCTGCGTATCATAACATAGCCGGGCACACTCGACTGAATTTATGATACCCGCGAGACGAGAAAATCAAATCAAACAGTCCACTGTAGAAACGCTTTCGTATCGATCTTTGTGTAACAGAGAGGTAGAAAAACTAAATGTTAAGAAGCATAATTTCATTTTTAATCCCATCCTCTTTATATCTTTTTACATTTTGGTACATCCTTTGTTCCTCTAATTTGAAAACGCGGTCCGAAAGGACGACCCGAGGGGTTCCCGCAAGAAGGAATGTAACGTCGAGGTGGAGACGCTTCAACTTTCGGAGTTTTTCGCGCGCCGGACTCTCGTGGAAAATTCAACGACCCTCTCCATTCTCACCCCCTTCGTACAAATTGAGGGAAGTCCTCGGAGCGATAAGAGGCGATCTCCGTGTGGCGCGCCGAGAGTCTTCGCGTTCGCGCAACGTGAAACTATTTTCGAGCTAGTTCCCTGTGGGAGCAAAGGATTAGGAAGCCTTAGACGAGGATGAATTATGAAGCCGAGCCCCCGGAACGAGGAAACGCCGCGCCGCGCCGGTGAAATCTCCGCGTTCACTCGTAACGTTCTTTCTCGTTACGAGCGGATTTCGCGCAGCGCGAGTCTGTCAGTCTTTGACTGATTTTGTAGCACTTGCTGCTTATAGATATCGATTGAAGTATCATTATGTGTCGATATATAATAAAAGATTTAGATACTGCTGGCGCAAATTGATCTCACAAGTCTCTCTTTCTAAAGTAGACTTTGAATAAAGAGTCTGAGGAGAGGTTTTTACAGTGCGAGTCATCAGACAAAAGTCATCCGTGCGTATCGCAGGAAACATCGACGAGGTCATCTCTGGTAGAGGCCGTAGTTCCAAATTACAGATCGTATATATATATATCTCCCTCGAGAGAAAAGAAAAAAGAACCTGAGGGAGCAATAGCCAATGAAGAAGGTCCAACAGCACGAAAGCAACTTCCTACTCGCGCAATTATTCTCCGGGCGGTTCTATTACGGCGAGAGAAATGGCCGTAATGAATACGTTCGTCGTGACCGCTCGGCGGTATCTAAAAACGGCTATCCGACGGTAATATTCCGGGCAGTTGGAGGCTGTCATTACATTCGGCGGGGGAGGAGGAGGGAAATTGTGCCGCGCAATGCCGCGTCTCGGCGGTCGCACCAGGAAGCGAGGTCCAACCCCCGCTAAGCTGGCCCCGCGGCGCGCGGTCCAACTGCAATCATCCTATCGCCTAAGCACTTTCACTAGTGACCCACTACACGACGTCCTAGCTCGTCGTTGACGAGCGAGTCCGCCTCCTCCATGTGTACGTGCAAGCATGCGTTACAATGCTACGCGGAGGCCTATTCATGATTCCGCAGTGACTGCACGCGTGCACGCAGATGTACGCATATGCAGATGCATCGGCGCGTCGTAAGAAGGAAGAGGAAGAGTGGAATGGAATAAAGTGGGACTTGCGCGGTTTTTCACGGGAAATGATATCAAGATTTCACGAATACAAGGATCATTAAAATTACGTAAAGGAATAACCGAATGATAATTAAATTCAATTAGATCTCTGTAACATGGCGCTCTAGTGGGACTTTTTGTGCCAATAATCCATTTTCATCCTACTTAAAGAAATTTTCCTCTTTTAGACTTCTGTTGGATTTAATGTATCGATCGTTTGTGCGCGTTCAATGAGGATTTCTGATATGAAGTTGAAGGGAGAGAGAGAGAGAGAGAGAGAGAGGGAGGGGGGGGGACTGTGAGAATTGTCAGGGAATCGAATGAGGAAAAGAAGGACGCTGAATAAGTGAAAGAGGCAGAAG
>NW_011967206.1:987210-1003953 GCF_000949405.1 Vollenhovia emeryi | reverse complement strand
AGAGAGAGAGAGAGGGGGGGGGGGGGACTGTGAGAATTGTCAGGGAATCGAATGAGGAAAAGAAGGACGCTGAATAAGTGAAAGAGGCAGAAGAACGAACCGGCACGAGCTCCGGCACGAGCTCCGGCACTTCTTTTCGGCCAGCCCGACTTCCGCGTCACGAGAGTCATGATCCTCGTCGCGGCTGCTCGATCACGAGTAGCGAACATCGAGCCTCGACACGGCGATGTTCTGACAGAGCTAGAGAAGGAACACCGACTGCCAGATCGAATAGATTTGAAAGTGAGAACGAGAGCGCGCGAGAGAGAGAGAGGGAGAACGATTTCGCGAAACGAGAAGAAGGAAGAATTGCGAGAAAGGCGAGGCGAGATTTATTTCGCGCGTACTGAATTTGTCGATATATACGATAAATCCAGACCACACCAAGCGATGACTCTCGCGATAGAAATGCAGGCGAGTTATGGTAAAATGTCGAAATGGCTGAAGTAGGTTTTTACGTTGGAAACTTAGGCTCGTCTCAAATTTCAATCACCTTCCTTTGTTCGCGTACATTTTAATATTATCCACGTACATGCTGTACATCGAGAAAATCGCGAATAAAAAATTGTTTACTAATCATTATAATCATATCTTTTTTATATTGAATAGAGGAAAGTCCCCCATTATGAAATAAGCTCCTAACATAAGACAGCGGGTTTTCCACGTCCAATTTCACGAAATCTCTTTCGCAACAATTACACGCACGACCTAACAATGCATGAGATAAACAGATTTCGCTCCAAGAGCAATAAATACATAGTGGAAACAACAGATGATGCCCATTAATGTAGCAGAAACCCCGATATATCAAATTAAGAGCCTACCTCATAATAGAGGACTCTCCTCTACTTATTACATTCTCAGTCTTATAAACACTTGTCTTTATTTACCGCGGTAACGTGTTTCGATAAGCTATGTATCGAGCTGACGATGTCGGTTATTGTAGCTTAAGCTAGAAGCCTTGTTGCTAATAATATCAAGATTATGTTAAAGTTGTGTCAGAATATCGCTTGATACGCGCAGCATTATTCATGACAAGAGCTCTAGCGCAGATCTTGCAAACAGTATCGGCCTGACTTTGTTATTGATCCTTTACTAATGCTTTATCTGTTAATTACAATAAATTGGAACTAATCTATAGCGGAGCTAACTACTCCGTAGCTATTTTCATCTTGTATTATTTTTACCACGTATTTACTAGATGAATCATGTATTTGACAGTTTCGACAAGTTTGATATCTTTGAGAATCTTATCAAAGAAAATAATTTGTGGTATATAGTATATACAGCTTGCTTCTAAAATCTTTTTGTTACAGACTTCAATATAGATTTTAATTTTTTTAATAACAGATTAATTGAAAACATTAATTCAGAAAATAGCACGGTTTACAGATCTCACAAAGATTTCACATAGACATTGCAGTTTACACCCCCGAGGTGTAAACTGCAATGCCAGATTCTTCACTTTCAGAGTCATAATCTTTTTGAGAAATTTTCGTGAAAGAAGACTGACTCCGGCGATCGATATCGGAAAAAGTTTTGTAAAGTGTGCACACGCCGTGTCTATCGCGAGATCGCGAGTCAAATTTATTAATCTATGATAATTAATGGTAGATCAGACGCGGAAAGTAATTTAGCATTTCTATTTTCGTAACGCCACTCTCGAAATCTATATTTATTGCGCGCTTTGCTTCCATTAAAAGTTAAAACCGCAAAGACACAAACCTAGGAGCGCCAGGCCATTGACTTTATCTCGCGTGTCCGATCATAATCTTCGCTACTGAAGTAATGTGTTTAGTTGTCATCTATTTCACGCCTGCCCCAAGGATACCTTTAATCGCCGTAACTGTTAAGTACATTAGAGAACGGTTTCGCTTCGACTATACCTGTGATTATTTAATTAACGTCAATGAAGATACCACACAATGCTTTCCCTTAGGCCGCTAACTTGAGCAACGCATTACGTCTCGATGTAAAAGCAAACCGTACCTATGTATTTGTTAAAAAAAACACATGTAGCAGTAGTTACATAACTCGTTACTTGATAGAGGAAAGTCCCCTATTATGAGATAAGCTTCTAATGAAATAGCAGGGTTTTTGCTAAATTAATCATCTAATGGTTTCATATCGTGAATTTATTGCCCTTGGAGTGAAATCTGTTTAGTGGAAAATTCAGTGTTAGATCGTGTAATCCTTGTGAATCAAGATTTGTGATAAAATTTTGATGTTGGAAACCTGTTATCTAATAATAGAAGCCTATCTCATAAACGTTCCTCTATTACTTGCTATATCGCATGAGATTAATACTAGACAAAAATATCTTGTATCAGACAAGTTAGTGAAGTTAGTCGAGCGTGGATTAATCATAATTCGTATCAGTTTCTCAAATTAGTATAAACAGCGTTCTACAAACATTTAAAGTATCTTTTATTAGTATCTATCATTTCTTCCTCTTCTTTTTGCTCGTAATAATGACAACAACTTTTTACGAGGATATAAAGAAGATCTCGGAATAAACTTTAATATATTAATAGATTTTTGGTTTAGCCTGCGATACAGATTTTTCTATTAGGGGTCCTGTGTTTTACTTTCTTGTTAATCTATTCAATTCACAGTACAGTTTCATTCTCACGCTGATCATATGCGAGATTGCGAATAATGCGCTGAACGCATGAAATATACTTATCGAGGAAGAGTATATCAGAAATCATCGAGCACGGGAGAACTACGCGAAGCAACAATAAATGTTATCTATGCGCGTATTAAAATGTCCATCAAATTTTCCGCTCTCGTAAGATTCCGTGAAATCTCTCGCCGCGGAAGGCGCGCTTGATATATTCGTGCTCGCCATAAGGTTAAGTGCATTAAATGTAGACGTTTATGCAAGATTCCCTCGGGGTCGGTCACGTTATCTCGGCGCGCTTTAATCGGTATGACCATAAACACAAAGAGGTAGGAAGATATCTTAACCCTTTAGGTATTACGTGCTATTATAGTGGCCTTCCTATAAGTGATCCTTCCAGACGAAACACTATTATGATGCTCTGGTCTCCTTTTTGCATTTCGAGAGCGTTACAGCTATATTATATTATTCTCTCTCTCTCTCTCTCTCTCTCTCTCTCTCTCTCTCTCTCTTTCTCTCTCGTTTGTTGCATGTAAATATATAAAAATGTCATAATTTAATCTGTTATTATTTAATATTGTAGAGAGGAAGATGCGACAAAGTATTAACGTGGTAGATTCTGGTCGCGCTGGCAGCAATAAAGCGCGGTTCACGGCAAAGCTATTCGTACACCGGTAGAACTTTGGGTTCAGTTCAGCCATGGAGAAAGGATTCATTCTTCAGATTGTCTTTAAATACCTTTTCATTCCTACGTTTCTAAAGCGGGTGTTGCAGATGAAAGAATGAATGATGAAATTAATTTCACTCCTTTGTAAAAAAAAATGTATCTCAATAGTAAACATTTGTTTCGCTACGTTCGGGCATCTCTGCTTAAAAGGCGCAACAATTTTGTCAAACAATACTATCTAATAAATCGCGAAACATTGGATTGGATAGAACGTTTGAAAATCAACAGTTAAGTTAATTAGTTACATCTCAGAATTTTTCAACACCACACAGAGACTTTATTATTATAAATCCGATATTTGTCGGACTAATGGTTGCTTCACAGCATCCATATTTTTTAACCCGAAGTTAAATTCGCAAATGCCATAGATTAAATTCTTAAAATAGTCCGCTCTCTTTCCTTTTTTTCCTTATTTATGGCGTCACCTTACTCCGACCCTGGACCCAACCTCCTCTCGGCGTGTACCTGACCATGCGAGCGCAGGTCTCGGCTCCGGCGAGACCATGATCGCACGCAACGTGCATAAATTATGTTCAACGAGCGTGCACACACGTAGCGAGCGGCGGGGTAACGGCGTATTCCGCGGCCGGCGTTCTGGCGCAGCGGTGAAAGTTGCCCGAGGTCAACTTACGGACGCGCAAATGCGCCTCTCTACGCACGGTCGCGGTGCGCGGCTCCGGTGACGCGAACGTGTCCCGCGTGCGTACACGCGCGTACCCCGTTCCTTTTGCCACCGTGTTTAGGTTCTTGGAATATTTCGGCACTCGAAACACTTTGGACCCCGTGATTATTCGCGTTTGTACGCACTCCGCACCCGGAAAAATTCTCTCTAAAAGCCAATCAGCGGATTATCACTGTAAACAGTGAATAGTCCTGACTCCAGTGTTAAACAAGTTTGATTTAAAATTAATGGAAATCGCTGCATCCAACGAGAATATTGATGATTTGGAACTCATAAAGCTTGTCGAGGCAAATAATTGCCTATAAATTTCCTCGTCTCTGATTGGCTAGATTATAGTGACTTATGACTCATTGTGAATGAAATGAAAAATAATGAGTGATATTGTAACGGTGGACTTGAGATTTAATTGTTTTTAACACGATTTGCCACGAATATATAGATTCTTTCCTGTTGTCCTACTCGTCTCTATCCGAACCATTTGTCTTTCTTCGTTCACATTCGTAGCTGAATTTTCCAAAATAAACCACGCTGTATTATATTGTACTAATTGCGCTACCGGCTGCAAACTTTTGTAATGCACTTACTCGTTAGTTTCAACTCCATTCTTTTTGTCCATCCATTTGTGCTTTGCGTTTTATTGCAGTTTTATTCTGTTTTATTTAGCTTCTTATTTTAATGTAACGTTCCTTTAATCGTTTTGTACCAAACGTATTTGCCCATGCTTTTAAGTAAATATAAGCATATTTTATTTTAAATGGGGTTTTAACGATCCTCCTTTTAGACTCTATACATTTTCTCTCTTACAAAACTGTACACCGTAATTCTTATACCGTATTTTCTTTCTTACAGAATTCGCAAATCTTTAGGCAATTTCTCTTGTTTTCTCTCTTGTTTTTCCCTATCTTTGTTGTTCGCGTTCTTTCCCCTCTTGATCTTTGGTTATTCACGCGCCTTGTGAAAAAGTAAGCAATGCACAGAACAACCACCCCGTTCAGTTGTCCTCCCGCTATCCAAGTAAATGCTATCAGGCAAAAAACCGAAAAGTGACGAGCGTTTGTCTAGACGTTTGAAATATAGACGCGTAGCAACGGAGAACTTGTTATCCTCGCGTGATTTCAAAGATGAACGTTTATGTAGAAGGTTTAATTAGAATTTTTTGGTCAGCGGTTTCCCCTTCGAACTTAACAGATTTCTTTATAAATATTCCATGTAAAATATTGCAATACATTATTAACTGCTCGTAATAAAATTTTCTTTGACGTCGCGAATTTCGCGAAAATTGTACATTTCTGCGTAGACATAATTAAATTTTAATGTAGACAAAAATTTCTCATATTACAAATTAAGAAAACGATCGGTAATGTGGGATAGAATACTTTGATATTGAGCGAGGACTCAAAGCGCCACGTTATCGCGGTCGTTGGTGGATCTTCTTTTATACTTCTTATCAACTAATCAGCTTGGCCGCAACGGCCGAGCCCCATTGTCAATTCTCGTACTTGTTATCCGACAGGAAGGAAAGCGTGGTCGAGATTACATTCCTCTCTTTTTGCAAGGTTTAGGTTAACGCGCCGCAAATCAGCCGCAACATTGTCGGTTTGACATATCATGTCGAGTGGCATATAAGATACAGCTGGCCGTTCGAACGATCAACGGCGCGCAATTTTTCTTATATGAAATTTTGCAGATATCTTTGACTATCGAACTATCGCAAATCTTTTCACACTTTCCATCACTTTTTATCACACTTTCTAAATATGTGTGGCTACATAGACAGTATTCAGTAGTCACGTATCTAATAGAATTTTGGGTATTAGTTGGACAGTAGGCCTTGCTGGGGCGTTATAAAGATAAAATAAGATAAAATAAGACGATAACACAAAGTAATGCTCACTGGGCGTTAGTAGGCATTGGTGTACATGATTTTGGTCGACGGTTTACACCCCGGTGCTTTATTAATAAAAAGTGGCGACGCCTCTGCCTTCCGGCGCTTTGGCTCACATTTGGCCCTTTCCACCATTTGTTAATAAATACATGCCTCGGAGGTCGAACACCATTTACTACTTCTCGTTAATATCCCGGTGCACCCAATGGCGGATCCTAAAAGTTGGCCAGGCTCATCCGACACCGAAATACCGCGTGACGCAAAAGCGTCTTGGACGATTTCGCGGAGGCAACGTCTCAATTATCCTGCTCCAAGCGAGAGAGCATCGTATCGGCCGGCGTCGGAGAGGGTGCGCGTCTTTTAGGAGGAAAGTCTGGATCTTCCCGTCTCCCTCGGGCGCGGATACGGAGGAAAAAAGAGAGCGAGCGACCGAGAGGGACTGTCCGTGACATCCCCGACGGGACGAACGATGGCGACGCGTGTTCGGTCCCTTTTTTAACCGCGGCTGCTTTTTCTTGCCGGATTCGTTCGGCTTTTAATAACTCCCACGCGCAAACGGCGGCCACATCCGCGGACGCCACGGTTGGTACGTGACGCTGTGTGTAACCACCGCTGCGCCAGTCAATGACCCTGGGTAGTTTTAATGTCGAACGCGCGAACGCGGCCAGTTACCGCCGCCCCGCGCCGCGGATTTCGCTCTTCCTCCCGCGCGCGATTCCGCACAGAGATCCTCCCGCGTTCACCGGCGCGCCGATGCGCCCGAGGAACGTATCTTCCAGAGGGAAGAACGATCTGTGCGTTTACAAGAATGGATTTTCGCAGATGTCATATCGATACCAAATATTAATAACATGACACATAGTCTACAGTGAGGGGTAAACTGCTGAGGGCATTGTGGTGTACAGATTTGCGGCATTAGTGGGCATTACTAGGCATTTTTGGGCATTAGGTCTTGCTGGGGCATTATAAATATAAAATAAGATTAAATAAGATAAAATAAGATAATAAGATGAAGTACTGCCCATTGGGTATTAGTGGACATTGGTGTCCAAGATTTTTGTCAGCAGTTTCCCCCTCGGTTTACAGTTAAAAGCGCATACGATGCCTATAACTACAAATTTTGCACACACAAAAATTATATGTTTAATTATTTCAGATGGAGACCGATAAACTTTAACACGTGCATGCTCTGGGAAAACAAAGACAGTTAGCAACCCATTTTGGGGCCCACAATTAGTAATCGAATTATTTGGATTGTTCGTAACTCTGCTCTGGGAAAAATTTTAACCGGTTCTTTGTAGTTAACCAACTTGACATTTCGGTTAGTGCCTGATAAGTGAAAATTATCTTTGCGTTACTGAATATCGACAGAACCAATTGGGAGAATTGATTAGTATTACTTAAAAATCTTGGATATAGATAGAATAGCTAATTGCGATTTTTAGTTACGCGGGGTAAAATTCGTAAAAGATTAGAGTCACGAACAATCCAAATGATTCGATTATTAATTGTGGGCCCAAAAATGGGTTGTTTGTCTTTGTTTTCCCAGAGTGACATCGCTGCGGACACCGGCGTTTATGGTAAGTGTTTAGTGATATGAAAAATAGTTCGAAATTAGCGAGTGAGGATAAAGAGAAGCCCGGGAAACTTGAAATACTTTTGACGAAGTGAAATTAATTACATTTATATAAACTGCCAAGAGAACGTAAATTACAACGATCCTATCTGCAAAGAAGTGCATTTATTTACTGTGTCACTGGATGTATAAATATATGAATAAAATTCTCGCAGAGTTAACCAAGAGAAATGTTTAATTTTAACACGTATCTTTCTCCATATATTTAAACAAATTACGATCGACAATTTTTATAATACCTCAAATAGCCCCGCGATAAGTCTCACGTCTTTCTGAGAGACAATTCAGCACGAAATTTTCCAAAAAGAAGGTGAAATATACGACTTGTATTTTCAAATATACGAAAAGAAATGTTTCAACGATTAGATCCAAAGATCTTGTCGAGATTCGAAGGTGCGAAGGACCGGGGAGCAGGGGGGGGGCATTGGTCACTTGGAGAATCCACGGGGGTTACACCCGAAAGAAGCTCACGGATGTCCCGAAAGTCCTCGCATTGTATCCCACCGGAACCCATTCCATGAGGGAATTCACGCGAACGTCCCCATGGAAATTTCCGTTTTCCTCGATCGGGGGCCGTCTTTACGGTTCTTTTCGCGGTGCGCCTTCCACCCGTAAATTCTCTTACGTCCCATTCACTCGGCGCGTCCGCCCGAGTTTCTCCTTCTCGTTCCCGCACGCTGCGGTCCCCAGGACCCCGTTTCTTCGTCCGCCGTCTCTATCTCTCTCTCTTTCTCTATCTAGACGGTTCACCCACGCATGCTGGAACGTCGAAGCGTTCGTTCGCCGCTTGAGACACACGCGTAAATATACACGCGCCGGTCGTGGTTGCATTTCGATGTATTTTTACGCCCGAGTCATCGCTCCCACGGTGTATTTTTATCCGACGCGAGTGATATGTAACGAGCCTCCCTCCGATCGAGCGGAAAGGGGAGGGAGCAGGGGGCTAGATACTGTACTGCCGTCGGCGGTGCGAGGAAAAAAAGATCGGTCGATTGAAGGTGCAGAATCGATGTGACGCGATGTTTGCGAAGCGAGGCGCATTCGCAGCATCCTCCCGGAGACACGACCTTCCCGTCTTCCAATGTAGCGGAAACGTAGCGGGAAAATAGTTTTTAAGAAGCGCGTCGCGATTAAAATTAAGATATATACATACGCAAGTAATCACTGTTACATGATATACTTAATATAACTGTTAGAGGAAAGCCCTCTATTGTGAGATAGGATTCTGATATGAGACAGTAGGCTTTCAACGTCCAAATTCAATAAAAAATCTCTTTTCGCAACGATTACACGGTCTAACAATCAATTTTCCGCTGAACAGATTTCACTCCAAGGGCAATAAATTCACGATGAGACAAATGGACGATGCCTACTAATTTAGCAAAAATCCTACCTCATATTAGGAGCCTAGACTTGTAATAGGAGACTTTGCTCTATATGAGAGAGAAAGAGAGAGAGAGAGAGAGAGAGAGGGAGGGAGGGGGGGAGGGAGAGAGAGAGAGAGACTCATTACAAATAAAGTTTATTACCCTCGGCGACTCTGTTAAGTCAATACTCGCGTATGATTGTGTGTAGTTATAGATAAAGAGATTATGAATACGGCCAGTTATGTAAGCAGAGAGAAGGCGCGTTTCCTCCTCGTTCACCTCGCAGGAAATCCTTCGCGTGTACGATGCATTTCCTTCGAGGATACGTAACGATCCTTTCCGCCGATACACGTCCGTGACGACGGTTACACAGCCGGGTTATGGAAAATCTAATCGCACGCGCGATTCGCGAGCTGTCAAACTTTCCTCTTATGCAAGCCTTAAACACAACACGCCGACCGATTGCCGATTATATAAACTAGGTGCGGGAACATTTCTTTTCTTCCTGTTCTTCTAATACACCAACCAATTAATACTTAGTTGCCATTCGATTTATTTATCGATTAATTGGCACAAAAACTAGAATCTGATTTAGCATCTCCCCGCGCTGTTAATTATGTTCTCGCATATTGCAATAAGTAAAATCTGTTATGGGCACGTTTGTTTTATTTTTATTAACAATCTCTTAGGATCTATTAAAATAATTAATGAAGTTATAAGACGATAAGGCTCGAAATATCTGCCGTAATGAAGCAACGATTTAACGGTATCGTGACGTTTATCAGTACACACGAGATAACTCTTTCCGAGAGAAAGTGGCTCGATGTCGATGACCTGAGGCGTTACGTAAGATTCATAAAATCGTTGCAACGACAATTAGTAATTGGCATTTCATGCAAGGAGATAACGTGTTGGACAATTGCGCTGCCGACGTGGAAGTATAAGTTATGTAAATGTAATTGCGATTGTATTATAAGACAAGCGTGTTATTATCACAATGAAAATTTTACGATCACGTATATTTATCACCATCGATGGTAAAACCAGAATTGAAAACAGAAAATGCTTTGGATTTGCATTCAATGCTTCTTCTTTCATGCTCGGCAAAAGAAATTAATAATTAATAATTTTATTTTTAAAATAAATTAATTTAATAATCAAGTTATGTGAGCGTGGAAATAACAATTTCAAATACGATACGATTTGAATTACATCATTCTTTCTCGTAGACAGATATATTTTCTTTCTCTGTGCTTAATCAGTGAGAGAAATAGAGATAGAAATAGATACATAAATAGACAGCAAGAATACAAAGAGTTACAAAAATAGTGTTAATTACGCAGATACAAAACAAAACAATAAAAATAAAAGTGAAGATAAGAGTAAAAATGAGAGAATAACAGAGAAAGATTGTAAGAAGAAAGTATAAATAATGCATAAATGAGAGTATAAATGATTAAGTAGACGCAGATTAAATCGCAAAGTGTGTTAATGCCCGTACGGTCGCGGTGCCCAGAATATTAAACATCAAAAGGAAGTAGGCACATGAGTGAGTGAGTAAGAGAGAGAGAGATTTTAATGAGATGAAAGACTATCAGATTTATATTTTAGCGAAATGTGTACAGTTTTCGAAAGTGGCGAAGAACTCGGTATCAGATCGCGTATTTGCGGGACGTTAAAAGGCACCGAGCCGGTGCGCACGCGGCATTTCGAACGCATCACGGCCAGATGCATTTAACGAAGTTAACGGTATAGCCGGATGCGAAAATTCGAGAGCGTCCGTGCGAGCTTGATTAAAATTCGATACACGCTGACGCATTAAATTCGGCGGTTTACGCGAACGAACGCGGCGACGTCCCGACGCGCGCGCCTCCGAAGATTCGTCGCAACTGCTCGTTATTATTTTTTTTCTTTCGCGCGCAGTCGTCGTCGCAGCGGCTAAATTAGTTTCGCGAGTCTGTTGCCGGGATGAAGAGAGAGCGTGAAATAAAAAGGGACGGCGGGGAAAGAGCGCGAAAAAAATCGCGAGCATCCCACGCCGGCGAAGCCCGGCACCTGCGATTCATTCCTCGGAAGACATTGACCACCAAGTGAGCGTTAAAGCGCGAAGCGATTCGCGCGACTGCGTTAAATCGAACAACTGAAGTTCGATGAGAATTTAATTTTCATTTTGATACCGTGAAATTCTTTCCGCGCTTATCTGCAAGTTTCTCGATGGTACTCGCTGTTCAAATCAGAGTCCGGGATCTTTTTAAGCGGCCTCCGATGTTTTCAGGATCAGATTTTCACTTTGTACAGTAATGGACACAAAGGTTGCGACGGGTTTTTTTTTATAGTGAGTTTAGAAACGTGCATTTAGATTCAGGGTTGCGTTCCAAGATCTTCTTCTCCGAGGAAGATTTTACTCGATGGCCATCCCGAAACAATTTCGAGCGTTTTCGGTTTATTGCTCGGGCAAAATTTTCCCCAGAGAAAATGTTTTGGAACGTGAACCTAAATACGCGTTCCTAAACTCATTAAAGAAAAGTGTCGCGACGATTCTGTCCGTCACTGTACATTTCTAACTTGGCAGCGCAACGAAGCGCTTACAATTTGCTAACGGATTAAACATTCAGATATGTATTTTCTTACAATCTGCTCGATAATTCCTCTTCTTTTTTATTATTATCTCTCCTTATTTGTGTCGAATTTTTCTAAGTGGGCCGCCGATCAATCTTTCAATTTGAAGTTTGCCGGATCCCGAAAGTCGACGTCGAAGACGCGCGTAAACCGGGACATAAATTCGGAGCAGTCTATCCGTATCACGACCTCCGGTATTTTCTGCGATCGACCGTTCGGCCGACCGACCGACCGGGCGGTCCCCCCATCCCGCTTTCTGATCCGCAACCGACGATAGATTCGCGGTCCCGTTGCAGCGGATGCAGGACGAGAGTGAACGAGAAAGAGAGAGAGACAGGGAGATAGTGCCGGTGGTGAGGGAGGGGAGGGCATCGGGTGCATCGTCCTCGGGGAGAAAGTCTGTTGCAGCGGCGTAATACGTGATCTAGCCCAACCTAACCGAGACGGATGATAGTGGCGTTGCACCTAGGCCCGGGATAAGATTGACCAGGATTGGATCTCGCTTAACCCACTGTCGGCCGATAGGAGCGACGAGGAGGTTGCGCAACGCCCGCCCGCGGTGTAAACCCGGCGCGGCGTGGCGCGGCGTGGCGCGGCGCCGAGCGCTCTGAAGCGCGAAAAGTGAAAATGGAGCCGTCCCACGAAGCGGGCCGACCTCGTGGATTCCTCTCCGCTCGCGGCTGATAATGTATTCCACGATCGGCTGGCATCTCGCCGCGGGCGGATATTTCTAAGCTACGGTCATGGGAAAAGCGGCAGCGCGCTAGGTTGGCGCTACACGGGGGAGAGTAAACCGCTGACCAAAATCGCGTACACCAATGTCTACTAATGTCCCGTGGGGATTACTTTAGCTTACACCGTAAAGTATAAAATGGTAAGCAACCAAACTGAGTGAGGCTTATTGTCGTCAGTGGTAATTAACACGGGAAAATTCTTTAAAAAATATATATAAGTTAATTAATTAATAAGTTTAATGCAAGAGTCGAAAAGTAAGTAAAGGGCAGATGTAATAACAACACGATAAAATTTTCACATTTGAACACACGATTTTTCACCATGTATTATCTTATTTATCTTGTTTTATCTTTATAATGTCCCAGCAAAGCCTAATGCCCAAAAAATATCTACACGGAGAGAATTTTTTCTTAAAATTTATCCTGAAAATCATATAATCGTGGGACATGGCATTTCGAAGAATTTTATGAGTTTTTCGAAATTTTACCATACATCTTACTAGCAATCGTACTTAGTATTCATTTTACTAATAGAATGTATGGTAAAATTACAAAAAAGTCTCATGGAGGTCTTCAAAATGCCATGTTGCCTCACGATTTTCACAGTAAATTTTAAGAGAAAATTCTCTCCGTGTAGTAATTCCCAGTAATGCCGCAAATCTGTACACAATGCCCTCAGCGATTTACCCCTCGGCGCTACATTGACGACGTGAGCATTGTCTTCCGTGCTAATATCGTTTGACAATATTAATCGCCCAATTAATCGCAATTAATCACGACGAGTTGTAAATGGATGGATTCTTGGTGAATCCCGCTCTTCTGAGCGAGCAAGCTGTATTTATGTTTCCGTCCTTCTTCACAAGCCTTTCAAATGGCCTTTCAAATGTGTTTCCAATGTACATATAATTTAAGGATTACGATATCCGACAGTGTTTGATAGATGATCGTACGTGCGCTCGCGTAACGCGAACACGGCGAGTCGGTTTATCACATGTCTCGCGTGCGGGAACAAAAGGTCCTTCCGTCGAAGGAGCAGAGACGCGGAGGCTCACTATCGCACCTGTGACCTAGTTAATTTTAATAGCTCATAAAAGCTGCTTCGAGAGCATTGTTCCGCCCAAGATGTGGCGGGCCGATAACGATGTAGCGTTTTCATAACGCGGAATCGCCGCGGATCCGGGCCGGGTCTCTCAATTGAACACAAGGCGATATCCTCAAACGCTACACTGCCGATTGGAATCGGCGATAAATCAAGGCGTACGTTTGTGTGCCAATTGTGCGAGTAATGTCACGGCCGATAAGGCCACGCCCTTTTAGCCTAAAGCTTATTCTACAATGAACGCAAAACGCAAGGCGCTAAGCCTCAACGCAAGAATCGGCCAATAACGGTCGATCATACTTCTCATATTGGACTGTGATTGGTCGATTGCTTGCATTGCTTGGTGTCTTGCGCGAGGAGTAAACCGCTGACTAAAATCATGTACACTGATGTCTATACGGAGAGAATTTTCTCTTCAAATTTATTCTAAAAAATCGTGTAATCGTGGGACAACGTGGTATTTTGAAGAATTTTATAAGAGTTTTTGAAATTTTACCATACAATTTGCTAGTAAAATGTATACTAACAATAAGTATAATTACTAGAAAATTGTATGGTAAATTTTCAAAAAACTGCACTTTATGTTAGATCGTGTTCCAAACAGCACGTTATCTTCTTAAACTTTGATGGTTACTTCAATCTTGCTAAAAATGTCAAAAAATTTATGTTACAAATTTGACTTTAACTATCTTGTTCGAAGAATGCAATTTTAATGCAATTAATAAATTACAATGACATATTTTCTGATCGGTAAAAGAGTATTAGTCGCGTGACATAACGTTAAGTTCGCGAGAAGTCTATCTGAATTAAGAATTATTGCTCAACGCAAAAGAAGATATTTCTTTCAAGCCGCAATGGGGGAGGGGGCATCCTTTCCCGCGCGATCCTCGCGAAAATTAATTAACAGAGTCTCCGAGAATGTGCAATATTGCGGGCGTTTGCGTAACTCACGCATCTTCGCGAAGGAAACTTTCTCTCTGCGTTGACCGTAAGCGCGACGCGTATTCCGCACGCGCGAGCGAACGGATTCTCGCGATCGTGCCGGCAGGATTGCGCGATCCTTTTGTCGTGCGAGGTGAAGGGCAAATCGTTTCTGTGAGAAAATGCAGTACAAATTTTTAATGGAAATTTAAAGCACATAGTTTAATATTTAATAAGCGATTTACAGCCTTACGCAATTTTCAGGAAGATTAGTAGAAATTATTATTGCAAATCTGATCATGAATAAAACTTGATAATAAAAGTTTTAAAAGAATCTATAAAAGATTCAATCTGTGCTACTTACGTAAAATAACCATTAAACATTATAACAATTCTTACGACATTATTTCCTTACTACTGAGTGTTGGCGGAAATATTTTCAATTTTTAACTTAAGCAAACGATAATAAAATTTACTTTAATGTAAGCAATAACGAACAAATGCTGAACTCGTCTATTCTCGATTTCGCCGACGAGACGATCGAAGATCGTCTATCGAATTGTACACGTTCCCATACGTGATTATGTATCACGGAAATGTTAGGTAACTAATCGATGCAATGATACGAAAAGTCTAGCTCATCCTGGCTACGTAAGTTACCGGTGCTCTCGCGCTATGCGGAATATATTGTCCAGGAAATATCACGAAGTATCGGCCGAAGCGGATAGTCTCGTCGACAACGATAAAATCCTCTAAGAGGCGACCGCGAGGAATCTCCTTAATGAACAAGATGACTAAAGACGCGATGCGGAAGAGAAAGATCTCTGCCGTGGTGTCTGCGCTTGGAGACCTCGAGTGATTTACGGTACGCTTTCGGATTTCGCGAGGATGCGCCGCCAGCAGAATGATAGGATCGAAATTGGCGTTTAGAAAGTAAGAGTAGCTCGAGGATACTGTGTTTTATTGCTCGTCGAACATGCACGCGTAATCGTGTCGGAAGACGCTTTTCACTTTTATTGAAGGCTGTCATGTGCTTTTAATGTGAGCACATTTACTAACGGTCGTTGATCTTCCCTGTTATTTCTTATTACTTTGCGACGCATTTCGCAATTACATCGGTGCGATTCAACTTTACGTAATATACCAATAGATAAAAATGAAGACCTTGCGAAATCGAGATAAAATATTTATATTCGCATGTGTGATGTAATCCGTTTAATCTTAATAAAAAGAAGAACTATTTTTCTCTTTCTCTTTTCGTAATATTATTATAAATGATAAATAAATAGTAAGAAAATGTGAATAACGAGTAACAAATTTAAATAATAAATAATAAAAATCATATTTACTAAACCAGCAACATTTCGTTCTTAACAGTCAGTTGACACGTCTCGACCAACTTGCGCATAAAAAAGTATAATTACAGAATAAAAATTTTACTCCTTTATTCATTGGTATCTGTGATATCAGATCTACTCTTTTTTATGTTCTTTTATTGCTAAGATACCCCAAAAATGCAAAAAAAAACCGACCTAAATGCGTCAGCTAGATATTAAATGGCCGAGAAGTAAAGAAGTTAAAGTGGTAACGTGGGTTGCCACCATGCCCCAAGGGGTTAAATAAGATCCCTCTGAACCGGTGCATCGTTCGCGTGTCGCAGCATTTAGATACGAGCCTCGCTGCGACGCGAGATACCGCGATGCGACCGCGCGCTCGCGCGCGTCGAGCGCTAGTGAGAGCGGCTGCGACTCGCTCAAAGGAGGTGAAAGTCCGACGGGCGCCATAACTGCCACCACCATCACCGTCACCTCCAGAACCGTGAACCGGGTGTCGGGCCCCGGGATCACCCGGGTCCGGTCCCCGCGACAGCGCATCGCTCGGCGAGTGGCGTAACCTAGATGAGCCGAGGCCCGCTAACTCTTGTACTCACGATACCGCTAGCTCTAGCGGCTATTCCGAGCCGGCGGCCAGCGCGTGTGCGTCTAGACCGCCATGCCGCGGCGCGCTTCCGGGGTTTCCCTTTCCGTCTCGTGACTCACGAAGGAAGGCACGAGACGCGCGCGAGAGGAAACAGCCGCGTCTAATTCGACCGCTTCCTTAGGGAAGGCCAGCGAGAGGAAGGACGTCTAAGACCTGCTGCCTTCGCCGGCACCGACAGTGATTTTTTGCGTTGTTTTGCGCTGTTTTAAATATGTATTATTCAAAACGCCACGATTATTTGCAGTTAAGTCGTCGGTATTTTAAATTGTAATTAAATGAAAGTGAAAATAATAATTAAATAATAATTTAAAATAAAATTATAATTATTGGAAATTGCTCATACGTGAATTTGCTGACGATATTTCATCTAAAGAAAACTATATCAGAAAAGAAACCGGCGCACAGGACAGATGAAAAAAAAACGGTATATG
>NW_011967206.1:967891-986195 GCF_000949405.1 Vollenhovia emeryi | reverse complement strand
TGAATTCACGTATTAAGATTTAAATTATTGGGCTACGTACATCTTGCTCGGACCTAATACAAGGCGTTCGTTTGGTTGATTTTAAATTGAAGTCATTTCTTTTGAGAATATCTAACGGATTGCCAAAAATATATTTTTAATTATTTTATTGTTAAATGTATGTATGCATATGAATTATTCTATATATAGTTAAATAGATAAATATCCGGATGAAAAATTGCTTTTTTCACTTATGCATCATCCGATTATTCCACGCAACGTTATTTAATACGCTGAAAGTATCATTCTTTTCGTTATATTACGATCGTTTACTTTCTCTTTTTTCCTGCGACACCACGAAAGCGTAAAAGGAGAAACGTAGCACGGAACGGCATTGAAAATTGAAAACTAAAGAGTATTTTTGTCGAGCAGAATTACATTTTACTAGTAAAATGTATACTAGCAAGTATAATTACTAGTAAAATATGCGGTAAAATTTCAAAAACCTCTCATAAAGTTCTTCAAAATGCTGTTGTCCCACGATTGCATTATTTTCAGGGTAAATTTTAAGAGAAAATTCTCTCCGTGTATAGAAAGGAGGAGGAGTGCCATATTTGAAATCAAAATAAATTAATGACATTATACATTTTTAACGTGATAAAATAACGAATGAAAATATTCTTATTTTCATCGATACTTATAATTCTGTTAAAAGTGTTTGATTGCATCGTATTTTACATATATATTTATATTATTTATATGTTATTGCATTTTTCAATTACTTTCTACGTCATAGTTGTTTGTCAACTCTGAAATTACCATTTTAACTTTGCCATTATCCATGTTCCGAGACATCTTCGTGAAGCTAAATTATACCGGAGTCGATTAAATGCGGGCACGAACTTGGTCCTCGAGCTTACAGCGACGACAATGAGCCTAGAAATAAGCCAGTGCAATGTCTGGCATGTCTCTGGTGCAAACTCCCGTTATCCGAAGACGATTTACAAATCGGTGTAGTTTCGCGATTGTGATTTCCTAATTCTCCAGATGACGCGGCAAAACGAATTCTTGAGTAAATAAAAGAAGGCAGTGCTTTTCGTAAATTAAATTACGAAAATACAAGCAGGCAAGTAGAACAATTTAGTCAATCTTAAGAACTTCGGTCACACATTTTAGTCTAACAAGACTTTTACTTAGAATCTTAGGAATCAACAATAAAATAGTTATATATTTTTTCTGTTGTCAACGCGCCATGGCGAAAATTCAAAACATGTTTCTCTCTCTCTCTCTCTCTCTCTCTCTCTCTCTCTCTCTCTCTCTCTCTCTCTCCCCCTCTCTCTCTGTATCGAAGTCGACCCTTTCTTCTTTTTAAGCTTTCAGGACCTCCCGCGTATAAAAACACTTTCGTCCGGCGTTTTACCACATGGCGTTTACTCGTTCGGTCTTTCTCTCCCTCGTGTCTTTGCCCTTCCGCCGGATTGCCCGCAGGAATGCATGATAAAACCATCGTTCCTATCCGTTTGGGGGGAGCTTTACACGGCTTCACTCTCATAATTCTCTGCTCGAGACTTTCTGACGCGCTCCGAGTGGGCGCGCAATAACCTCCTTGAGTAGCTCAGAAGTAAAGGTGAGATTCGCGATTTACGATGCAAAATGATGTCTACCGGGAACGAAACGTATCAAAACAGGATTCTCCACGAATACCGTGGTTAAACTACTAAAGGAAACAGCGAGATCAACGTTCAGCAAGTCAATTATTCAGAATTCATGATTAAATTCTTCAAAATACGTAGTGCTGGGATATTTTAATAAACTGGTTAATCAATCCGGACTTATTCAGCCTTTCTCACGGCTAACAACGCAGTGGAAACCGTGCACAAACGTTAGATTGTTATTAAATAATTGTAGAAGTATTTAATTAACTACCATCGAGCCTGCCACTCTCGAGCCTCAATGACTCGTTCGATTTTACCCCCAAGATAATCGGTCAATTGCATTCTCGAGCTTTATTCCGATTTTACTTCATGGTCATCACAACGGCGCGCGCCTTCGCGAATCGGACAGGCGCTGTAATTGCAACCGGCAATAGTTACTCCGCATGCGTTCGACGTAAAACGACTTTCTCACGATTGGCAGTCGTCGATAACGAGCGCCGCAAATCGCCTATTATGATTCCGGTGCCGCTGCGATCGCGATAGCGGTAGACAATAAGGGGCTAACGTGCAACACTCCGGGCTCCGTCCGTGTTGCGAATAGACGCTAATCGGAAAATACGTTCGTGCGTCCCGCGTGACGAGTTGTCCGAATGCCCGGTTCTTTACGGGGATCGATGGAGCGCGTTATCCGACGCTGGGAGCTTAACTGCGAGAGAAACGCGATCGGACGAATTTAGAGCGAAGTTCCCCCAATGCAGCTGGATTTAAGTGTCCCATCGGGAGACTGATTCTAATCACACTAGCGATTTCATTCGATAATATACAGAAAGTCTCTTATTTATGAGATAGGCTTCTAATATAAGATAGCAGGCTTTCAACATCCAAATTCAATCACAAATCTTTTTTCGTGACAATTGCACGATGACCATGAATTTTCTACTAAACAGATTTTACTTCAAGAGCAATAAATTCATGGTGGAATCCATAGATGATGCTTGTTACTTTAACAGAAACCCCGCTAACTCATATTAGGAACGTGTCTCATAATAAGGGACTTTCCTCTACGTGTGGTCTCGGAATCAAATATCAAAACCAAGATCAAATTGGTCAAATTTCAATCTAATCTCAATCTCCACCCATAGTCTGATACCGGTTTAAAAGTATTTAATAATCTGACATTCGACTCTCCGATTTAAAAAATGTTATTTTCTATAATCCAATGTTGTTTCCTTTCCCTCCAAGAAAATTATTCTTAAATAATAAGCATGTATTTTTCTTGATTGAAAATTGCTTCATTCAAATAAGTTTTTCTTTCTTTAACGCAACTATTTCAAGATTTTCACGTAGAAATTAAACATATTTTTAAAAGAAGAATATTCTTTTTCTCTGTGTAAATAACTATTTTGTTGGCGCAACAAAATTATGTTTCGATCGGCAGCTAAATTTTTAGAGTCTGCATCGGTCTTTCCACATGTAACATTATAATTTTTCATTGACCCGCTCTTTTATAAATTTGTTCTCTTTACGTAATAGATAAACTTTCTAACGTAACTTAATTGGTGAATTTTAATGCTATTCTTTGCGAAATTAACAATATCTCGAAACTTATACTGCTACAACTTTTGGCGTAGAAACTCTCCTATGAGAGTCATTGGATTCGGTGTTGGTGCATCTAGGCTATTGTTGCCGCGCCGCTCTTGCCGATAGGATTCGCATTGTTTCGAGCTCAATGCAATCTTCGTCTATATTTTATTTAACGAGGCGTATTGTATAAGTAATGAATCCTCGAATATTTTTGCTGCTACATGCGAGAAAGTTATAAGCACCGGATATATATTTCGCTATTTACATTTCTTTCACGCCTACATATCCGCCCACGGCGCAGGCCATTAGAGCCAACTATGACAGATGAAGGCGCAGTTTCTTATCCCATCTTACTTTACTGTAAACGTATATTATAAAAAAAATCTATCTATCTATATACACACGAGAATAAGGGGACGCCGGAGTGATTTTGCACTTTTTGCACCTTTTGCTCCTAGACCTGTCAATCCATGAAAACATTTGTGTAATATACAAATTATGTGGCTTTTGTGTACAGACCAACTAGTTTCCACTAATCGGATTAAACCAGGGAACAACGTATCGTTGAAATTAAGTTTAGAAGCCTAATAAAAATTTTATTCACTCGAATAAGTTACAGATTACCAACCTATAAATTATTAGAGTGAACAGATATTTTGTTAGGCTTCTAAACTTAATTTCACCGATACTATGCTGTTCTCTGATTTAGTCCGATTAGTGGAACACTGTCGGCCTGTACAGAAAGGCTGCATAATCTGTATATTATGCAAATGCTTTTTATGAATTGACAGTTCTAGGAGCAAAAAAGGTGCAGAATCACTCCAGCATCCCCTTAATTTTAACACAGATCGCGTACAGTCCGGTACGTAATCAAGAATACGAATTGTGCCTGATTGTCGTTTTCCGCCTCTAACATTTATGTCCACAAAGTGTCCATTAATTGGCACGCGCTCTGACCTTACTGCCTCTCGCCGCCACCTACAAAGCCGATAAGATCCGCGCGCGCGCGCGACAAGTACGTTCGATTGCTACACCCGCGCGACAAATGGCTCAAAGTATCACCATCCACGCCAGCGATTGCGACATTCCCGCATACGTTACAGAGAGTGGTATTTCAGCTCGTCACGAGTCATTTCCCCTCCTGGCATCCAGCACGAACGGCTTCGGCAGCGCGGCCGCGCCGGCGCTCGTCTCCGCGATATAGATGACGATTAAAAATAACGTCACGGGGCTTATAATAGCGAGTCGTGAAAAGAACGGCGAATTGCCGGGCCGCGGTAAAGCGGACACGCGCGTTTTCCGACAGAAAGTGGATAAGGGAGAATGAGATACCGGATGGGAGATCGGAATTTCTCTAAAAAAGCGAGCCAGACCAATTCGCCTCGATTTTCGATACGTTTTTGTAGCCTCGAGATCGGAAGCGAAAAATGAGCAGACTGGGCAAAAATTAAGATTATGAGTAAGAAAAGTAGGTTTAAATCCTTGAGTTATTTTTGAATGCGTGGCGCGAAAAATTAATTACCGATGGAACGATTCGTCGAGGCTTAGTCACAAAAGTATTACGTGCCAATGGCAAATGGCAATGAAGATCTCGTTAGACACAGAAGTGGAACATGTATACATGATGCGATGTTTTATGATAAGTTTGACTCATTAAGTAAGTAGAACTTTTAATGGCGGTATTGTTACGGGGGTCGAGAAAGAGGGGCAAAATATCGAGATTTAAAGTTCGTTCTTGTTCGTAAGCGGAGTAAATGAAGAACAATTGAATTACATCACCGAGCCATTAAACATGTATTCTAGAATACAAGCATTTACGTACGTAAATATTGCCAAAATGAGATAACGCTGCGAAATATGTTATGTAATACAATGAGATCGCGGCTTTATTTATACCTCCGTTATGAATTTATGAAGAACGGTAATAGCGATAAGCCGAACTTCAGAAGGACAAATAAACGCGTGAAGGCCAACGTGAAAAAGTAGATGGAAAAGTATTTAATGAGAGATAATGAACTAATTAGTAGTTATAAAGAAGTATGAGAATTACGAGTAAATACGAGGAGTCCGTAAGATGTGAAGTATACGGCAAGATTCAAAATATACATACAGCTTAAAACTGACGGTAGTATCGTAAATAATATGATTATATATACGCTATTAAAGATACGAATGAGCAAGGGAAATTTTTAATCAGCAGTCAGCAAGACAAATTGACCTTCATAGCAAAATAATGTGTGCGTGTGTGTGTGTGTGTGTGAGAGAGAGAGAGAGGGGGGAGGATACATGTACACATATAAATAAAAGTGTACCTATATTAACCAGATCCCTCTCCCCCTTTGTTCGTCAAACGTGCTAATTTCCTAAGAAATTGCATGGCGCAGCACATTGTAATCCTAAATATCATAATTGCAACGAAGCCGGACTCTCTTAAGAAAATTCGAGAAGAGCAGGTTCTCGCATCGCGGCAGCGGTGACGGCGGCATCGCGCTCCGAGCGCGGCGTGCGGAACAACCGTCATGCGTCAGCGGCGCGCGCGGTGTCGGTGCCGGCGGCATCGGTGGTTCTCCATCCCTCCCTCCCCCTCGCCCTCCCGCTCTCATTCTTTCCGTCCCTCTGTCTCTCTCTCTCTTCTCTTCCCTCTCGCGAGTGCGGGGGTGACGACGAGGTCGGGGGAGAGGCGCGCGCGATCCGCGGGTCTGAGGGTAGGGGGACGATCGGAGGGATGGCGAGCGCGGCGCTGCCGTCACGTCGGGCGGCGGTGGGGACACCCCGAACGGGGCCGCGGCGGAGACGCCGAGCGGGGAAACGGAGGGGAAAACGCCGGGCGTTCGGTGGCAGCAACGGCGTGCTCGGTGTCATTGCCTCGACGCTCGGGGCGGCCAGTGACTCCATCACTGACCTAGTGCCGAGCGCGGCCGAGCGGCGCCGGCCGCGGCCGAACGCGCGGCCGTCGACCTCGCTGCGCGACACACACTGACACATCGAGCGGAGCAGCAGCAAGCGCACCGCTGTCGTACACATCGCGCGGTGTCGTTCTTCGTCTCCACGTTCCCTCTCTCTCTCTCTTTCTTCCGTAACAGTCGTTCCTCACATTATCTCCTCTTTCTCGCTCGCTTCGTTATACCACTTTGCTGTTCGTCTCTCGCACGTAGAATCTCCACGCTTCCTCGGTTGCGTCTCGGCCGTGCGCCGTCCTCCTTGATCGAAGAAGCGGCCGACCTCTCGGCCTCGGAAATCAGCGGAGATCCGCGGGAGGCCGCCGCGCGTGAGGAAACGCGTCGATCGCGGAAGAAAAAGGGGTGAAAGGCGGTTTGATCGGAAGGGGGGAGGGGGGGGAGGGAGAGGGCGAGAGAGAAAGGAGCTCGCGGGCCCTCTCACTCTCCGCGCGCAACTTTTCCCGCTCGCACGCTGAAAGCCCCTCGCGTGAGGTCGGAAGAGCCGATCGCTTTCTTCTGCACGAAAGTGGGATCGTTACCCGCTGCCTCGATCTCTCGTCCGCGCGCCACGAAGCGGACCGTTTCCCTCGCCTTTGACCCGTCTCGCGGACTGCGAACGCGAGGCGGCTCATTTTTCACTCCGCCCCGGCATGCCTCACGTCCGATTCTGGGTTAAGTAGCGGACAGGTACCGGGCACTCGCGTGCTTTAATCGACGCACTCGCGTCGCTGGCGGTGCGCTAATTGCGGGAGAATTGCTTTCTTCCGTGAGTGAGCGCGCGCGCACGCGCTTGTGCAATCATGGCGGTTTAATCGGGCTGAGCCTTTAATTAACGCGTCAATCAGAAAGCCGGCAATCTGAGAAAGAGATTCCTCTGTTCTCGCCGAGGGTGCGCCTGGGCTGCACAAGGTATCGGACACGGCGGCTGCTGTCGTCTCGTTATGATTTTTACGATAGCGCAGAAACACGATATACCGTCTCGCTCTATCAGGATTCTGTCAAAACACCGAAATGTCAGGGCAGACTTGCACGTCCAGCGAAGCACGTCTTCAAGACGAATTACGAAACGCTCGGCTGACACCTACGTCCATCCGTTTAGGAGAGAACGACGATAAGCAACGAAGTCTCCGCTGATGAATAACTAGTTTGAACAGATCAGACTTGCGTTGTATTTTTATACGCGACGAAGGTGGAGAAAGGTAATAAAGACACGCGAAAACGTCGACGGAGCGTGACGAAGGAGAAAAACCGTCATCGGTCATTTATCGGTTGAATTATTGATAAGTTTATCAGCGGTCGGATACAGAGGCTATTTTGGAGTGCTTTTTACGTAAGCTTTTTGGTTAATCCCGCGAAATGTGGGTTAACCAAATCGACCGCGAGATCTTTACGATGGCGTGACATGTGAATCCCACACTGAGAAAAATTTCCATCGGATAAACCAATTAAATAGTGTTTCCGATGGTTAATTTTTCCGATTAATTGTTCCGATTTAATTATGTACATATCCGACAAAAACATGAAATGCAGTTACCGATAAAATTTGATCGAAAAACCAATCACACCTTTCATCGGATATATCCGTTTGTTACTATGTAATTGGATTATCCGATTATATTTAATCGGATATTTTTCTCAGTGCAGTTCTTCGTCTGAATAATTTTCACGATTAATCCTATTTTCTAACGCTATAAAAATTACAGACGAATCGGAGTTAAATACAAAGCTTAAGATCATTTTGATGACGCATTTCCAGAATTTGGAAAATTTCTACGCTTCGTGAATCGATAATGCACGAATGATGTGCTTTTCTTCTCGGGAATTTACAGGAAAGCCTCTCATATTTTGATAGAAATTTAGTGTCGTGCAAATTGATCGGTTGGCGACGCGTAAAGGCCGAATCAGACTAGCAATTGCCGACGCGGATTGAATCGGGATTGGCGATTGTTCTAGCCAATGAGAGTCGATTAGATCGCTGGCTGCTTTGCTCTCATTGGCTAGATAATCGCCAATCGCCAATCCCAATCCAATCCGAGTCGGCAATTGTTAGTCCGATTCGGCCTTAAGCCCGTATCACTCTATGTATTGCAGATCGCGGATCGTATTTCAGCCAATCAGAGACAGCCTCGTATCCGATTGGTTGAATTGCGATCCGCGATACGTAATCTCAATCCGATCCGCGATTCGCAATACGTAGTGTGACACGGGCTTTAAGCCCGTATCAGACTACGAATTGAGACTGAGAGTAGATTGAGATTTGACCAATCAGAGTAAAGTTTACTAATCTCAAGTTTAGTGAATTTTACTCTAATTGGTCGAATTTCAATATAATCTCAATCTCAATCCGTAATCTGATACGGGCTTCGAGGTGTCCCGCGTTTTTTATACTATCTCGAGGGGTAAACCGCGGAGGACATTGTGGTGTACAGATTTCGGGCATCACTAGGCATTACTTAGCATTTTTTGGGCATAGGTGGGTGTTACTTGACCTTGTTGGGACATTATAAAGAATTTAAAAAGATAGAACGAGATAAAATAAAATAAAATAAGATTGAGACGGGAAACTATAGTCAACCCAACTGGCTAGTTATTTAATTAGTTTATTACACAACGTTTCGACCCTATTCCTTTGGGTCCTTTTCGAGTGATACTAAGTCAGTCATCGTCGTCGAATAAGACAGAGTCGAGTTATAAAATATAGGTATACGTGTGAGCATTGTGGTAGCTAGGCTCGAACGAAATAAAATAGGATAATAAGATAAAGTTATGCCCATTGGGCATTAGCAGGAGTTAGTGTACATGATTTTGGTCAGCGGTTTACCCCTCGTACCATCTTCTATAGAGAGAACGCCGATGTTTTTAACAACAATTACGACGACAGTCCGCCCAAGAAATAATAAACGCGCGCGCGATCGTATATGTTTCGTTTATCATCAGTTAAACGCACAAATATTCGTTTCTCGCGTAGGAGCGACCTGGCTGAAAAATTACGGTAAGATGGGGACGCATCTGCGGCGTATGTATTTTTGCACGGTCGATATAGTGCGCCGAGGCCGGAAACGAGATAAATGGGCACCGTTGCACATTAGAAATGCGGCGGCAACAAAACACTCGTCAGGGAGATTCGATCGCGGAACGCCTCGACGTTCCGAGGTCGATTCGAGACTCAGCTTATTGGAACAACGTTGCGGGCGAAGTTGTTTTTCAATCGCGAGCCTATCTCCATCTCCATCATCAATCTCCTGTGTATCCGACTATTATCGAATTGTTACTCGTATCTAATCAGATTTCGCGCCGTCCATTTGATCGCATCACGATACGTATCTCCAGAAGGAGTCTGCGACGTATAATCACACCGCTACTTCAGTTTCCTCGGGACTCTTTTGCGACGGGAAACCCCGCGCAACGGGCTTGCCGAAGAGATTTCGAGGCGACGAAAGATATCGATCGTTTTCACTAGCCGATCAAACGCCAGAAGATCATCGGGAATTCGCGGAAACGTGGAATGGGATAGAGTCGACGATGTGGAATCCCCCGTGTCAACTGGGCGCGCCGCGAGAAGGTCCGCTTATTATTGCGCGTTAATCAAATCTCGTTCGAGACACATCTGAAAGAATAATCGCGTGAGTGCATGCCGCAGGATGCGGCTCTCCCTCTCTCTTTCTCTCGGCCCCTAACCTACCCTCATTCGTTAACCCGACTGGTGCACGATTCCCCGTGCGCGGATCGATTCGCTTCGAGCATGGATTAACCTACATAACGGGCCGGCATTCGTGCAGAGTCGCATACGTCGGGGCGATCATCGGTACAGAATTAACCTGCCCTGCCTGTGTCCCCCCCTCCCCCCTCCCGTCCTCGTATCCCCCGCCGCCGCATCCCCTTACTTCGCTCCCTTTCTCACCCTTTCTCCGTTCCTCCTGATTATCGCATCTCGCATCCCGCGCGCCCTCCTCGCCGCTCTCGGCTGCAGTTCATTGCTCCGTATCGCGCGCGAGGAGAGCGCGTTACACGGATATTTCTCCCGCAGCCTCTCTCGCGAAAAACTTTCGATATCCGCGAAATATACGCGCGACCGTAGATTGGCTCCCCCTCGCGCTCCCCCGAAACTTACCCCGGACGAGGCGAAACCCGCACGAGTTACGCTCTAACGCGTCTTTAATCTGATTTTAAGCAGACTATATTCCTCTACGCTTTTTTCTCCCCCCCCCCTCCGCCCCGATCGTTTGCAAATTCTAAAACCTTTGCTTTAAATCCTTCCGGCCGTTCGCCTGTTGGATTCAACCTCACGTGACGCGGAAAGGGGTGAAGGATCACTCAGTCAATGGCCACACGCGGTTAATGAACTCGCTGAATTTCTGTCCTTCGATTTTGCAGAGAATTTCGAGTTTTTTTACGGCGGTATTCATAATCAGTGGAAACACCACGTAATACATTTCTTTACGTTTCTGTATTGTATATTTTGGGTTAAAATTTACTACAAGGTACTTATACTTCATAATCAAGCATGGTGCTTTCATATTCAAATCAATACGTCGTTCTAAAACATTGTAACACCTTTGTAAACCCGCGCATCAATCGAGAAAAAGACAATCGTGTGTCGCCCGTTGCGATCACGAGCGCGGTGTAAGTTCTGCACCTTGTCAATTAGTTCAGTTCAGTTTGAGACGCCCGTGAGTGAACAACTGTCGCTCGAGTCCCAATAAAGTTCGTTTCGTTTTGTAAGGCATTGCTTTTCATAACATTTGCATGCGATTCTATCCTGGCATGCACCTATCCTTTAGATCACAACCGCACAATAGCCGTTATCAACGTGACTATCAGATATTTAAGATCCTCTTGATCATCTTCGGATACTCCGTAGCCACTAAAATGTCCCGTACAGCATCTTTAGATAAAGACGGTCTTGAATATAAGATCCGACTATGAGTGACCGGCCTTAAGCCTTCACTGACAGAAAACCATGGTTGCAGTTACCACAATCTCACTATAATTTATAGTCATTTTAAGAGCCAACCATATTTTTATAATTCTTTCAACTACGTAAGTTGACCTAACAATGTATTATAGGTCTCATAGACGTAATATTAGCCCATGCAACTTATGATATAGTTGTCATAAACCAAAACGAGCTTTTAATTTGGTAAAGTGTACTATAAGTATTGCAATAACAACCACAAGTAAAATTTCGAATAACTATAATAATCTCATTTATATTGGAAGTAATATTTCTCGCTTTTTATTATATATACATTACGTTTACTATGTTCATTGGTTACATCACTTTGCACTCGTGAAGAATAGTATAAGAAAGCATGTTTCAAGGAAAAGATAAGTGATCTTATACAAATGTATA
The DNA here is from genome assembly GCF_000949405.1 of Vollenhovia emeryi. Lineage (NCBI taxonomy): Eukaryota > Metazoa > Arthropoda > Insecta > Hymenoptera > Formicidae > Vollenhovia > Vollenhovia emeryi. The sequence continues at coordinate 974,685 of NW_011967206.1, read as the reverse complement.
AACTTTTCCGTATTTATAACACTCTATGCGGTTTTCTTCTTACGAGAAAGTCTTATACCGCGCGGCCCTCTAGTGAGGACACTTTTGTTTACCATGTGATTAGTAAGATGGATGATAGAAAAATAGTGAAATTTACTATTATTGTGATTGTATTTATTATATAAAAATAATTAACTAATTTATTATTCATTACCTAGATATTTTAACAGAATAATAATTAAAAGCTTATATTTATAGCCGTTTTTTAAATAGTTGGCATCACCGTGTCTATATGGTCGCTATTACTAATGTTATAGTAATAATTACTATAAATTGCTATAAATTACTATAAAATGTTATAGTAATAATTACTATAAAAATGATACTCCTGACTATAATTATTTTACTATGCAATTATAGTTTTAATTCAAATACTACATATTTTTTATCAGTGTTGTGTCCACGGTCCAAGAATTGTGTCGAAATTCTAGTTCCGAGAAATGCATAGCCGATCAACTTGCTTCTTTTACGGAAAAGCTGCAAGTTGATCGGCTACGCATGTCTCGGAACTAGAACTTGGACACTGCAGTTCATATTTACGAGGCTTAAGCGTGCCGCAGTTACAATGCAAATGTTTTCGCGGTCGACGAGAGTCGGGGACTTTGTCCAATTTTCTCAGCCGTGATCGCGGTAATAAATACATAATCCGTTGCCGCGAACAACGGGGACGAGATCGGGGCGGGCGACGCGCGGATAGAGGCGCGTCAAACGCCGGGGAAACGATTTCCGCGTTTCGACGCCCTTTGCCAGGGCCCGGAGCGATCCCTCGGTGACGAGCCGGCAAATTCCCCGTTTTCATCGCGAGGGAAACGCCTGCCGTCGTCGTCGTCGTCGTCCGCGCCGGCTCGTCTCAGCGTCTGGAAACGAACGAGTCGCGAGAGCGCGAACGACGTCGAGGAAGAAGAGAGAAACTCGATACGAGCGGCGACAAGTGTCGCCTGGTGTCGTCAAGAGAGACAGTTTTCTGCTCGCCCTTCCTCTCGCCGTCGCGCCGAACCGAGATTACTCTCCGATGCCGCGAATGACCGCTTCCCGGTACGCAAATCGTCTGTATGGATCTTTACGAGGACTGACGATCGCTTGAATTATGCAGCGGTGGAGTGCACGCGGACGATCCCATTGATCATGATCTAGGATCGTTAAGCGGGAGGAGGGAGGGGAGGAGTTTGGTATCGTTATCAGGATCTCGCCTCGATAATTACGATGGTTTATAGTTCGCCGGGCGAACGGTCGGGATACGCGACTGACCGCGGAATCGCGGGCACGAATCAAAACTCATACGTCTGCTCTATTTGTAATCTGTCGCGAATTCGCGCCAACTAATTTATATGTAAATTAAGTCGTATTAGCGTCGCATCGCGGATATAACGCGATGATGAAACGCCAACGAGGAGTAAACCGGTGAGATGTAACGGCGTGGAGTGCGTCGCACCGTCGTTACAATCGTACAGGAAACGAAACTAATTGCCCAAGTACGGCTGGCACGACCTATCGTAAACATTCGTTACGCTTCTTTTCGTAAATCGAATATATTATTAAGTGGATTGTAAGATTATTTGAGAGTATAAGAATTATATCTAAATTCCAGATATTAAATACACATTGATACACTGAGAAAAATTTTCATCGGATAAACCAATTAAATAGTATGTCCAAAGGTTAATTTTTCTGATTACGTTTTCCGATTAGATTATGGAACCGATGAAATTTTATTGGAAAACCGATCAAATTTTTCATCGGATATATCCGTTTGTTATCATATATGTAATTGGATTATCCGATTATATTTAATCAAACATTTTCTCAGTGTATGATAAATCAACTCAATTTTTCCCTACGTTTTTGAATCACGTTATCACAGTGTGAAACTATATTGATTAATATATATATATAGTTACATACTGCGATACACACTGTAATCAATATACACTAATCAATATACAATAATCAAGTTACACACTGTGATAACGTGATTAAAAAATGTAGGGAAAAATTGAGTTGATTCATCATACACTGAGAAAATGTCCGATTATATACAGGGTGTCATTGAATATTGGGGACTTTTTTGGTGTGCAGGTAGAGCGGACTAGACCGAAGTCGAAAAGTCCTGTACCATTTTGCAATTTTCGCAATACATAACGAGTAATTAATTATTCAAAATTGTCGTCTTAGCCCGGCCCACCTCCCAATTCGAGCGCGTGGCGAGATGTGACCGCCAAATTTGACAATAAATTTGACCGCCGGGCGGTCACGTCTCGCCACGCGCTCGAATGGCGTATCGATAAGGCAACTTACATTTTTGGTTCGTCGATGATCGGCCATCAACGTGTGAGCGCCAGCTGGTAGCACTTCCTCTTCTCACCCCTCTAAATCCCCGGTCGCGGAAGTTCGGCCTAGTCGACGACTGGTCGGTCAGCGGCTTCAGCTGCCGATGCCGCTGCTGCCGGTGCGGGTACCGGGCTCGCGCACGCTGATCATCGTCACCGATCTAATCCGAACGCTTCACCAACGTATGATCACAATATAACGAGCGACCGATCACTCTGTAAATTCATAACGAGATTCACTTTCACTCGCGCTCCTCTCCTCCCCTTTCGCGCGCGGCTTCACTTCGCGGAGGAATCGCGGAGGAAATAAGAAAGAGAGGGAAATGAGAATCGCGCCGATCATACAGGTGCGGAGGAACACGGGGAAGAGGAGGTGGGGGGGGGGGAGAAGGAGAGAGGGACTCGGTGAACGCGGTTACGTAGCAGACGAACTGAAGAACAGCGGAGGATGCGCGGCGAATGGTAGACGCAAAAAGAACGGGAGAGAGGAAGGCGCCGGGTAACGTGTCACAGTTTCACTTTTAAATTCCACGAGGCGCTCTTGTTGCTCCGAACCACGGAGCGACTCGCTGCTTCTTCGCTCCGCGCCGCCGCGCCGCTCGTACACGGATTACCGTTATCGTGACGTAGCGACGATACCGTGACCGGTATAGCTCCGCCGGCGAGCGCGGGATCTGTTGAACGGGACCTCCTAGTCTACGGCAGACGCGCTTCGGTCTCGGACTCGTCGAAGAGTCCGAGAGAGAGCGCGGATCCTCCCTGGGACACTGGAGAACGCTCGGGCAGCTGTGCTAGATCGACGATAATTCTCCAAAGAGACGGAGGAAGAGAGAGGGGAGCAGTCTATCTATTGTCGCCGTTAACCGAGCGCGGGTTAGGCGGGGCGGCTTTCGTGGTCCTCGATCGGTCGCAACCGGAACGGCCCCTCGGGGGTCAAGGCCAGCGGTCGCTCCGAACTGGCGCCTGGGCGCCTCCTCTGGGCGCGGCGCGACCCTCCGTGCCGGAAAAAAAGAATCGGGCCTGCCTCACAGAAAGCGGACAATTCCGCGCCGCGGATCGACGGCGGACATGACGCCGGCCGCTTTGCAACCAACTAACTGCCTTTCCCGCCTTTGTGTCTCATGTTTCCTTGCGACGTTGCGATCGACACGCACTCCACTCGCGGGCTCTTGGGTGACCTTCAGCAGGGGCGCCCGCGGCGACGGCGCGGGAACTCGCTGCGCGAACACGGCTGGCCTCGTCCACGATCTCGCTCAAGTCCCAGGTCACGCTTCCCGCGATTGTCACTGTTCATCTCGCGGTCCTTGATAGCGGCGCGCCTCGTTATCCGTCGCCGGCCAGGACGCGGATCGCCACGGAAGCTCGGCGGCTGTTCCTCCTCGCAGGGTTCGCTAAACGCGGGGAGAGATGCAACGCAATGGCACGTGATCCTCGAGGGTGGACTTGGGGCGCGACGCGAAATCGGTTTCAGGGCTGCGAGACGCTGTCGTACAACGGGGGAAGAAATCGCGCGATCCCGACGACGAGAACCGAGAAGGATCGTATCGGCCAATTAGCCGCCTAAGTCGCGAATCTCGAGATCGATCTCCCGTGCGCGCTCCGGGCTCTCGATCATTCAAGTCGCTGTCGACGTGGGTGACGTCACGTTAATAATTCCAGGTGTAACGGGGCGATGATAGTTTTGAGTCGTTCAATTTTGCGCTGATAAAAATTAATCTTCCTCTGTCTCGTCTCTACGGGACGCATATAATCGAACGTGCAATTAAACTGCTTTTTGCAATTAAATTAGCTGATTAGCAAGGTAACATTTTTCGGTAAAAGTAGACCCGACGTGTGGATCGTAGGACAAACAGGTTATTGCAATTGATAATTTAATCCAATTCTACGCGACGTAACGACGGCGGTGGTTCGTAACCAGCAAGTATTGTCGGATAATGAAATCGGTCGGATTAAAGTAGCTGATTCTCAAAGCGGATAGTCAGGTCCAGCTGATTAAACTCGCGAGGCGCTTCACGACCGTTCCTAATTAATCTCCCACTGAGAGCTCCGAATTAGAATTTCGCCGGGAAAACGCTCAGTACGTCGCGGAACGTACAGTTACCTAGCAATCTGGAATACCCCCTGATATCCGTAGACGCCTCGAGAAGGCCTTCGCGAGGTCCTTCGCGAGTCGTTTAGACACTGCTTCGTCGGGCGTTGGAAACCGCGGAAACGCGACGCGGAGCGCGCTGAGAAAATATAATCGCTCGGTCCAGTTCGGAGCGGATCCGCGCGAAAGCGCCGGGCGGGTGACTGCGAGGGGATCGAAAACGTCTTCGGTCGCGGGGTTTTTCGTGCGGGCGCGATATCGGCTAATTCAATATCGCAGATCGGCGCTCGGGCGGCTGCATGCGAAATCGCCAAATCCGCAGACGGTCTCTCGCCTATTTTCAACGGCGCGAAAATAGTCGCGCGATAATATGCCGCGCGCGCGACACCTGAGCGTGTATTTACGTTCCGGGCGATCGCCGCCGTGTGTAAATTTCACGTCGAGACGTCGCGAGGAGACGCGAGCGCGCGCGTGCGAAAACCGCCCCGGGGTGTCGCGAGAACTGCGAGCAACTTCTGGAATTTCTCACCGAGACGATTAGAGAGAGATGATATAAAAAAAAATTAATACGCCGTAAAAATCTTATATAATTGTATAGAAATGTCGCGGTTGAGTCACACGGCAATGTTGTTATTGACAGATTTCGTATATATTATTATTATTTGCGGACAAGAGGTCGAGTCCGAAGCGGTAGAGCGTTGGTCCGCGAGCGAAGACGCGGCTAGAGCGACGGCGCGCTAGTAATTAAAGGACAGGGAGTGATTTTTCCGCGTTTACATTTGACGTGGAGCAACTATTACATAAATATATTGGGAGTAGAAATTAGTCGGTGAAAAAAATCCGGTGTTAATTAGAAATCTGGTAGATTCAACCAGTCGTTAGAAAACGGACGAATCAGAACTCCTTCAAGATTTACTAAATGTGTAGCGAAGTCAAACGTTCCGGCTATGAAATATCGAGCGCTATCGTGATAAGTAGAAATTCTGTCTGGTTTAACCAAAATATTACTTTCGTAGAGAAAATAAAAAACGTGCTGTTTCAACAAAATATATCCAATTGATTAAATTATATAACTCCAGATTGGATGGCGCTTCTACTTGGCGCCTTTTTTACTTTTTTTTAAGGAGATAACTAGAAATTTTGTCTAGTTTAACCAAAATACATTCCCATCATACGTGTCTCGTTGATGTAATCAAAGCATTTTTCTCGGTGAATTAACAGAACCGTCATTACCGAATGTTTCCACATAAATAAAAAAAAATACAACAATAGAAAGGAAATTGAAGCTATTTTCCGCTTTGATCCCCGAAACGGTATCGATCTCTCGTTTTCTCTCCTCCCGAGGCGATTGCTCGCGGCCGATGACAACCGCGGACTCGCTCGTGGAGCGGCCTGAGAGGGATATTATCGTGCGTGTTATATAAAACTCGTCGACCTGGAGCGGGCGGCGTCCGAGGCTCTTCGAAATCCGCGTAATCCTGGCAGGCCCGGTCGAGGCTCGAGCCGTCGTCTATTTTTATTGACACGTTGTTACACGAAGCGACGAAGAGGAGCGTAACGCGCGGCGTGCCACCGTCCGCGACGCGCGTTTTATTTATAACCGCGGCGCGGCGTCCGCGCGCGTACGCGCGGGCCTCCGCTCCGTGACGCGCGTGTCGAATATTACGCACGCCTCGCCGCACGGCTCGTCTTCCTCCTCGCGTGCGTATCGCGGCGGCTCAATGAAGCTTCGCGATCGCGAAGCCGCCGAACGGCAAACAGAGACCGCTGTCTTTTATCTTATCGCGATTGATTAAACTTGAGAATTAAGTCCAAGAACGAAATAAGGGTCGCTTCTCGCTCGGTGTTATATCTTATTAGTTCCGTCGCGCGTGTCTGCGAGAAGGAAAAAGAAACGCGACGAGTTAAACGACGAACGAACGTGCCCGCGACGGTCTCGGCCACGGGATGCTACTTGCTCATTTTCTCGCGCTCGGGATAACGTGTGAATAACGTGAAGAGTTTTATGTAATTTGCACTGTAACACGTTAATCCTTATTCCCTTTGACACAATGGGGAATTAATTGGGCGAGAGAGAGAAAGAGAGAATCAGAATCACTATTTATTACACGCTCTGAGACAAGTCCCCTGAAGCGTTCAAACAATATAAAAAAAAAAAGAGATCAAACGGTGAGAAGAAAACAAAAACATCTAAGACGAAAGGGAAAAAAAAGAAGAATAAAATAGTAAAAAAAGGATAGGTTGCGCAGATTATGCAGAAGCACAATGAAGATAAAAATGTGAGAAAGGGAGGGGGGGGGGGGTAGGGAGCGGTTTAGAGAAAAATCGTCAGAGNGTAC
>NW_011967206.1:963865-967274 GCF_000949405.1 Vollenhovia emeryi | reverse complement strand
AGGGAGCGTTTGAGAAAACGTCATGTACACCTCCGCTAAAAGTGCGTGACGTCGGAGATTGAAATTACACGGGGCGAGCAAACGCGGCGAGGCGGTGTATGAAATCAGGAAGCGCGGCAATGTGGTTAACTCTCTAATAATAAGAATTTAGTTTCTCCCCCGTTTGATCCGGTACGAAACACATTCTGCATAATCGCGCCGGCAGGTCCATTTCCGGGGCCGCGGAATCCGTTCCCATTAGAGAGACGCGCGTGACGATATCTCTCGGGCGCGCCTAAGCGACACACGCGTGTCCGCGCGCGAGGAAAATCTCCCTCTTCGGGATCGTTGAAAATCGGCATAAATTCCACGATAAATTTCTCCGTTCGAGTTACGTTACGCGATCAAACGCGGAAGAGTCCCGCGTGCGGAAAACCACACACGCAATCGTGGGCCTGTCGCCACGAATAACGCATTAATAACAACGTACCGCCGGCGTCACTTGTTTTCTAATAATACGATGACGTAAGAAAGGGACTGTCCAACTAGCGGGTCCTAGGAGTGACGTCACCCGTCGACACGAGCGGGCACAATTACACGTGGTACACTGGCGAAACGAATGAAACGTTCTCGCGGCCACTGATAAGCGTAATCCTCACTCTCTCGGCGATCGTTTCACTGATACACGCGGCGCGCACGGGGACCGAGATCGCGCGAGGTCGAGTCGGCGATTCCGGCCGGCTTTTCGCCAAACGCGGCGAGACGAGACTCCCGGTAGGGTCGAGAACTCGACAATTTCAAATCCTCGGCGAGGACTCACCGTCCCGGCGCGGTCTCGTCCGGTCCGGAATCGTCACCGTTCGCGAACGCGTGCATGCACGCACGCACGCACGCACGTGCGGAGGACGCGGTCGCGACGCGCGTTGCCGGTCGCGTCGCCGGCGATGCGCTCGGCACACACAGGGTAAAACTTTGTATACTTAAATTTCGCTTATTTAAGTATCACACTGGGGCTGCGTCACAGCGACGACGACGACGACGAAGATGACGAGGATGAGGTCGGCGACGATGCCGATCGGCGAGTTGAAGCGACGCGACAGCGACGTGACTGGAGAATCGAGAATGACGGACGGAGAGATGAAAAAAAGGGGGTAGCGGCGAGGAGAGAAAAGATGCGACGAACGTGATAACGAGGTGTATCCGTGCACGTGTGTATGCGTGTGAACAATACGCGTATACGGTCGCGCCGGACGAGCGAACGAGACGGCGAAAGTCTCGCGGCCGTGGGTGAGAACGGGCGGAAACGAGAAGCGAGCTTAGAGGCGTGCGCGCGCGCGCGCACGCGGTGTTTTGCTCGCGCGGCCGGCGAGAGCGAGTGACGCGCGCGGAACGCGAACGAAAGAGAGAGTGACCGCGAGTGCGAGAGGCGTGCCGGGGAGGAAAACGCGAAGGAGCACGGTCGCGCGGCGGCGAGAGAAACGTGGTGAAAGAACACGCGCGCGACGAGGAGCGAGACGGCGCGCGCGTAATAGCCGGAGAGGAAGAGAGAGAGAGAGAGGGACGGGCGCTTCGCACAGTGCGCGGGTTAAGGACTCGCGAAAGGGCCGCGAAGGTCGCGGAAGCGCGCTCGGACAGGCGCGGCGAGTGCGCGCGGATCGGGATCGGCGATCGCGGGTATACGTGTCGTCTATATTTATACGTGTGTATGTGTGCGTGAGGGATGCGTGCGCGAGATGAATATGCCTGGGGGAGTCTCTCTCTGTCGCTCTCGCCGAGGACGATCTTTTCTCCTTCGTCCTATCGTTCTCCTCCGTTGTGCGTCTTCGACTCGCGCGCGTGTCGTTATCGCCGAGAAGCGGCTCCGAAAACGGTTTTCCGAGGGCTCCACCGCCGAAAGCTCGGGGAACGTCGAGACCCGAGCGGCCGTGACACGGCGAAGACGTCGGGTATACCGAACGAAAGAGAGAGAGAGAGAGAGAGAGAAAAACTTAGTCACACACTGACGCACGTGTCCGCGGCACACATTCGCGTACTATCTCGTCCGCTCCCTTTCATCGCGGACTCGCCCGACGCCGCGCGAGTCGTCGGTCGCCGTCAGCGCGCGCGAAGCCGGCCCGACGATTCGTAACAACAAACGCCGCGCACTACTGTCGGTCGGACGGTTGAGTTCGGTCGTCGCACTCTCGCGCGGCTCTCCTCCTCGGCTTCTCTTCCTCCTCCGCCTCTCTTCGCCACCGAATAATCCCTCCTGTCGCACCGCGGGGAACTGGCGCGCGCGCCTCGTCCGAGAGCGCGGCACCGTGAGGCTCACGTGGAACGACGACGACGACGATGCTGCTGACGATGCCCGACGCGAATCCCGCGAGAGAGACGGTGGGTCTTCCGTCACCGCCTGCCTCTCCCTCGCTCGCTAGGGTCGACGTGGGAAGACGAGAAAAAGAGTTCCGTCCGACAACGACAACCAGATCGCGGCCTGACCGCGTGGCGCGCGATTCCCGACGTCGTGCGGACCGGACGGCGCGGTGCTCGAGCCCCGATTTGACGGCACGCGGTTACCACTCGCGACGCATCGGGTTCCGCCGGGACGCGCGGCGACGACGACGGCGAGGACGATGAGGACGAGATCGCCTGAAGAACGCGCCACTCGGCAGATAGAGTGAGAGCGGGAGAGGTAGGGGGAGAGAGAGAGAGGGATGACGCGATGATGCGAAACGACGCGACGCACGTACGGGCGAGAAGAGGCGAGGTGGCCGGCGGAACGAGACGCACGCGAAACACGCGCTCCGCGAGCCGCGCGATCTCTCGGTGTAACGCACGTTCGTAGGGAAACACGCTGCGTGTTCTTTCACTCTCTCTCTCGCTCTTTTACTATCTTCCTCCCTCTTCTCCCGCCCTCTTTACCTCCCTCTCTTTCGCTCTCTGTTTTTCGCGCTTCGCGCCCCAGCGCGGTCGGTGGCGCGCGAGGAGAGGCGAAAAAGCCGTAGGGAGAGAGACAGATGGACGTACACACGTGTGATCTATCTGTACACGTGTATACATATAATTATCCGTTCTAACGTGTATAATCATGTACATATATATATATTATATATACAGTATTGTACACGCGCTTATTATTTATATGTATATAATTATATGTATAGATAAGACGAGCTGCCGTGCGAGCTGCGGAGAGCGCGAGAGAGCGGCGGACCGTCGTCGCGCGCGCAGAGAGCACACACGAGATTACGGACAAACGCGGAACAGACGAGGAGAGGCCAGGCGGCGGCGCGCGCGCGCGGCGCGAGCGACGTAGCACTCTAGCAGCCGGCAGCCTGCCGCTGCTAGCGGGGTCAACGACCTCTCCTCGCCGTCGTCGAGCTCCCCCCCCCNCCCCCCACCACACACCACCACCACATCACCCGCCCACCGCCGTCGCGTTCCTACCACC
>NW_011967206.1:897279-963156 GCF_000949405.1 Vollenhovia emeryi | reverse complement strand
CACCATCACCCGCCCCACCGCCGTCGCGTTCCTACCACCGGGCCGGCCGTGGTTCCCCGCCAGTGAGACGCGCAACCGGAGCGCCGAGCGGCGTCGTGACGCTGAACGGCCGGCGGCGTTTCGCGCCGCGTCGACGTCGCGCGCGAATGTCGCTCCGTCGAGGGGTGAATTCGCGCCGTCCGGGAGGGCGGAGCGCGCCGGTGGGGGCCGCGCACCCCGTACGGCGGGGTGTGCGCGAGAGAGGGGAACGCTGGAAGGCCGCCGCCGACGCCGCCGCCGCACTCTTCGCTCTCGCTCTCGCACTTGGGTCGCGGCCGGGCGACGGGGTGGGGAGCGGTTCTCCGGAGGCGCGCACGCCGCCGGGTTCACTGGAACAGTGTACCCTCCGAGCGGTGCAACGCTCTCTCCTCTCTTCCTGATTCCGTTTCGGAGCGACGCTTCCCCCCCCCTTCCCCGAGCGCGGCGGGAGGGAGAGATGCGCGAGGCAGCGGAGGGTCAGTGATGACCGATTCCGGCGATAAACGGGGGTACGATCCAGGGTCAAATTCTATGCCCCCGATGCCGGGGGTGGCCTCCGTCGAAACTCGGTCTTATGCCTGAATTTGATCTTGGAACGAGGACGTGCGCGGCGATCTTGGGTCCCTCGCGAAGCCGGGGAACCGCGCCGACTCTCGCCTTCTACTTCTTAAGGTCCGATCTACAGTGTGCCCTTTGCGTCTAGAAACCTTCTATTTTGTAGCCAATAAATACGCGTTAAAAAATTGTGCAATCGTACGTTGTCGACGAATGTTTTAAAACGTTTTCGTTTGCTTACATAAAACCGAATGTTTCCAGACGCAAAGAGCACATTGTAGACTAGACGTTAGCGAACAGCGAAATGCGAATTCTTGAATTTCGGACGACTATGTCGTAGAAATTTTAGGAAATTAGAGCGATGGACCTTTCGGCGAACGGACTCCTGAATGTTTCGCTTCATTTTCAACTTTAGATTAAATTCAATACTTCAACTTTAGATTAAATTCAATAGTGATATTAACACGTGTCTACGACCAACTGCGAAAGGTTAACGAGAAGCTCCGGGCGTATTTAAATTCCCTCGCGAAATATTTGCATTTTCCTACCACTCTCATTACGGAGAGCGAAGAGCACTTTTTCTTATTTCACCTGCTGCGCAATAAAAAATATGATAATAAATAATGAATAACTGATGAGCTACGCGGTTAGTATGTCATGTTTATCAAGGAGTTTTCGTTTCAGGGTCAAATTTTCATTGTCGCGAAAAGATTAGCATGATAATGTAATTATCGTGGCGAGTACATTTTTTCGACCTTTGAGCACGTTCACAAATAGCAAACATCGAGCAATCACTGTCTAGGAGAGAGAGAGACAGCGAGAGCAGTCTTTCATTATCGCGACTCGCTGTGTTCGCGATCAGAGATTAAAGATTAAATTTTTCCAGGTACTTGACTGACATTCTTAAAATATACAGAGCACTTCAGGATCTTAAAAAATTTATTTTAATAATATTTTGACAAATTGACATATTTTTAAGAGAAACGTCGACTGATCTTTTTATCTGTTGGGATCTTTAGAACATACCACAATGGTCAATTTGATAAAGTAACTTTACGCATAACGCAGTGGGCAAAATTCGATATTTTCACTTACATTAGTTAAAAAAATATTCCGGTAATTAACTTCGAACTAAAATCCTGGAAAAACAGTCTCATGACGTCGCCTAACTATTGGAAGCCACCTTCCTCTTTCCTTGCTTTAAGTCGGATAAAATTGAATCGAAAAATCTACCATTGTTTCAACAATACGTAAAGATTTTAAGTTATCACATTCCCGGTCAAGGAGTTCCGATGCCCGATATTTATTTGAGCCGTAACGAGCGCGCGCGAATATGTGGCGCGAGAAACTGTGGAAAGTAATTAATCACTGATCAGGCTGGCGCTGGCGATTACTTAAGTATTTCCTTTCAGGAGCCTCCTCTTGATCGCGAGCCGTTCAAGGTCGATACTAATCGACCGATGCCTCCGTATTTTCTGCGAAGCGATTCGCATTTAGCAACGTATCGATAGTGAACACTTATTGCATAACCGTGACAAATCGCGATTTTTTTTATTCGCAGAGGAAAGTTCCCTATTATGCGATAGGATCTTAATATGGGATAGCGGGGTTTCTGTTAACCCTTTGAAGCATGGTGGTAACCCACGTTACCATCTCGACTTCTTTACTTTTTGGCCATTTAATTTCTAGTTAACGCATTTAGGTCGGGTTTTTTGCATTTTTGGCGTATCTTAGCAATAAAAGAACATTAAAAAAAAGTTGAGTAGTCTTTTATATTTATTGTAAAAGTTTGATAAATAATTGTTTGATAAAAAATTGTTAAAATTGAAAGTAAACAAATGTTAAGAAACAGCAATTTTTTTCATAAAAATTCATTATTGACTAAGTTTTTAAAGATTATTTCGTGAAAACTTTGTACAAAGGGGTTTTCGCGGTCGCTTATTACGAATCTGATGTCAGATTTTCAATATTTAAAATGGCCGACCCAAAATGGCGGATACAAAGTAAGTGAATTTTTCAAGTTTTCAAGTTTTTCAGCATTTTCGTTTGATTACGATATTTAGGGACTCATCACGTCCACGTCGTTAGCTCTGGGTAGTGCCAAGAATGAGTAAATTCTAAGAAATGATCAAATTTCAATTTTGCATCTGCCATTTCGCGCGCGCTATTTTTTATATTCTATAAGAATTTCCAACTGGAATTTAGATTCCATGGGTCCTAATAATATCTAAATAATGTTTCTTAGCATAGTTGATTTACAGTTGAATAATGTTATTCTTTTAAGTTTTGAATTCCGCCATTTTGAATCCGGTATTTTGAATTATGTAAATCTGATAATGGATTCGTAATTCGTAACTCAGCGACCCTAAAAATCCTTGTATACAAAGTTTCACAAAAAATGGTTCAATAGAAAAATGTATGCTTCACCATTAACTTATTGCCCTTAGAGCGAATCTGTTTAGTGGAAAATTCATTGTTAGATCGTGTAATCGTTACGAAAAGAGATTTGTGATTGAATTTGGGTGTTAAAAACCTGCTATCTCTACTTTTTACGCCTTGTGCGAGTGATTTTTTAAAGCAACAGTGAAAGGTAACTTGCGCTGCTGTCAATTTAAAATGATTGAAAAAAACCAACGGAATTATATTTATTATTGCTATAAAATAGTCGATGTGTATTTGTTTACTGATGATTAAAAAAGATAACGATTGTTTTGTTCCGTATTTGTTTTCACAATCCTTTTAACAAAGTAATGCTAGAGAGTAACGCATAGACTTGTTTACCTACATGGTTATTTTCTTATAAATTATGACATACGCGAATAAAAAATCTATGAATGGATATTTACCATTCATAATCTAACTCTTTATTTTGATATATGTAAATATTTCTCGGCGAATATAGCAATTTGTGTGCACAAAGTTCAATTGCGAGAGATGTGGAAATCCGATATCGCATTTCCACTCAGGAGTTCCAAATATTAACCCTTTGCACTTGTATCTGAACCCTCTGTCAATGCAATGTGCGGGGATGTATGGTTGATACATTTCAAGTGAAAATATCGAATTTTGCCCACTGCGTTATGCACAAAGTTACTTTATCAAAATTGACAATATGCGTGAAGTCGTTACGTGACTGTAGTATTCTTTCTATCATATTGTACAATGTGTACACACATCCATGTGGAGTATCGCGAATAGACGCTAGAATGTAAAAAGTCAAAAAATAACGTTGTGTACTGTCACTTGACAGTAAAACAGATAAATTATTTTCTATTGATTGATATACTTTCATCTAAGCTTCATCAGAAATAATTTAATTTTCACAAATTGCTGTGATATAATATTGTTTGCATTGTTGCCGCGTCAACGTGTATTTCAAATATAAGTTCTGTCCCTTTTCATTTCATTTTTCCTTTCGTCACATTTATTGTTAAGAAATGTCACGTTCTAGAAACAACATAGTATTGCTTTATCACTTATGTATTTCATTTCGTTCTTTCATCATTAATACTTATTAAGATGAAAAATGCTATAAAGTGCCGTGCGGAAATTGAGTCTTTATGGCCGGAAATCGTTTTGTCACACGGCCGTCCCTTAACAAGACCGTACAATTTGTCAAGCTTGTCGCCACTCAGGATACTTCACACGCTGGCTGAAGTTTAAGGTCAACCGCGTATATTCGGCCACTTCCCCGGCCGAGCACTCTTATCGCCGTTTCTTAACGATTACGTGCATGTGTCGTGGATGAATGTGCTCTCGCCCACCCACGTATCGAGAGCGGCGTAGAGAACGAGATTAAAAGCAGAGAGAGAGAGAGAGAATATGAGAGCGATCCATTCTCTTCTGATCCCCAAGAGGGGAAGAGGAGGGAGTGGAGGCAAGAAAAAGAGACACTCGCGCGATCAGAAAGGCATATGCGAACGCGCTCGAATGCCTCGCGCCAGTCCTTCATAGGACATTGACTTTGAGATATCGTCGACGACGACTAGCCGCGACGACGCTATCTCATTTCGGCTTATCGCACTTGTTTCGCCGTACCTTATCTCCCCGCGCTGTGTCTCCTTAAGTCACCGCTCGCTCGCTCGCTCGTTCGCCTCGCTCCCGTGCCGCGATTATTGCGGCTCGTGAAATTGTCGCCTCGCTCTTGCATATATTTCCACATGCATGCTCGATTCTCCCCGTCCGTTAACGATGAATTAAATCTAATTAACGTCCGTTGGCAAGCGCCTCTTCCCCGATCTCCGACTTTTGCCGGATGCAAAGGTTCTACGTGATTCATGTTACGCTTCTCATTTTATTTTTATTAATTGCGCGTGGATGCTTAATATTAGTTTTAATAATAATATGATCCAAGAGAATGAATGTGTATATAGTCGGTTTTTCTTTAACAACAATTTCGAGGTCAGCACCCACGATTCTATTCATGATGTAAAAATACAAGGTGAAACACTGCGCATGTAACCAATTTTTGGGGCAAATTGTTCACTGGTTCTTCCTGCATTCGACCGTAATAATTTGCAATTTGAACGTTTGGGGCAAATTTCTGATTGGTCACGAGTGCGCATCCTGTTACACCTGGTATTCATGCATCGTGATTCTATTCGTTATTCTTTAATTTTGAGAAGAGTCTATTGAAAAATGCGAGCGAACCGCGAAATTTTTATATTACTTATTGTTCAACAGTCCGGTCCGCTATAATCGCACGTCCGATTGCCGAGAATTCTCAGTAAACTAACGGCAGAAATCGTCGCGTTGCATTTTCCTGCCTCCGCGTTCGCAGGTTCGAAGTTCGCGAAGTTGCAGTAAAAGTGCTGCGTAAAAGCCTTGACACTAATTAGTGAGAGAATGGAATGCTTACACAAATGCATAAAAAAAAAGTACGCATTCGTCGACATGAGAATTAATACCTCTGTCCGTTTATTATTAAACGATACCACACGGTGACATTTTAAATGTAGCAAACATGTCGGGTGGTTGCAGCACGGACGGTCAAGAAATTCATTTTATTATTAATTTTTGTCAAGGATCGCCAGTTGTCAATGAACGTCGTTGCGTCGGCTAACGGGGTACTTTTTGATTAGTCGTTTAGAAAGAAATGACAATGTTACGCAACACGCTTTGGTTATAGACTACGCAAACGGTAGTAACAGATATCGGTATACTGCACGGTGTAGTATAGCGAGGCGTAATGAAAAGTCAGTGTATTATTAAGGACGAATGTTCCACCGCTGTTAGATTCGCAAAAACAGGCGAGAGCGCATATACGGCCGACCGCAATGGAGTAGCAATTTGCATAATTGCGAGTAGTATTCATCTGCGAGAGCCGAGGATAATAATAATCGCGCGGCAGTGTTGTGACGCAATTCGATTTTTAGCTGAAAGAAGCGTTGCGTAAGGCGTGATTGCACTATTTAAAAATTGTTGGAGATCTCAATCACGTGGCTCATCACGTTCCGCCGCAGAATTGTTTAATTTGCTGTAGACTAGGCGGAATTGCAGTATAATAGTGACGGTACAAATTATACACAGCGGCGAGAATAAAAATAGAAGGGTGCCGGTTGTGTTGAATTTTCGGACGTTGCAAAGTTCCAGAAATACTTTGTCGGATATGTTTTTATTCATCTTTGCTCCATCAACGTCAAATATTAAATTAGACATTAATTTTTGCATTCTTGATCCTTACACGGAGAGAGTCCCACGATTGCATCATTTTCAGGATAAATTTTAAAATAAAATTCTCTCCGTGTATGTATCAGTACTGCATTTCATATTTTAATAGTACAAAATGGAGAAAGACAGTTTTGATTTCTACATCCGATTCCACGTGGAAAGACAAATGTAGCTGCCGTAGCTAAAAACTGCACGCGGCAACTAAATTTCAGTTGTAAGATATGGACAGCTAATATTTAGTTGTGATAGCTAAATATTTTGCTGCTGTGCCTATTGTATTAGGTGCGACAGCAACCCGTTTGCTGTGGTTTAGAAATTTGTTTTATAATTGTGGCAGCAAAATATGTTTAGCGAACCATCATTAGCTTCGTTATCGAAAGCGAATTTTTTCAGCACAAATAGCAGAGAATCTGAAAAGAATTCTTTCTGAATTTTCGAAATATTCCATTTCTGCGCTAAAAGCATTCTTGGTAGTTAAAAAAAATTCGCTTTTATGTCGTTAATTCAGAACTCTTTTTCCGATACAAAAGGAATTCTTTTTAGAAGAATAATTCTTTTTGAATTGGAACTGGAAAGGATTTCCTTTGAGCTCATTTTGTATAGATTACGCCAATTGATAAAGAACGTAAAAAAGTGAAACCTCTCCGAGTACGTGTTGTTTGGGATTTCTTTCCACGTCAAAAAAAAAGAAATTAATGCATTTGCGTACCCGTAATGTTTATCTCTTACATTTCCCGTATTCTTCAGCGCATGGCTACGTCCGCGCAGGCAGAATTTATAGGTCCCTAATATACGTTATAACATATGGCTCGATAAATTCCGCGCATATATGTATTCGCGAAGACTACATCAATTCGCGCGCTCACTTGGTCCACTCGGTGATACGAAAACTACGAGTGTCCGGAAACAAACGCGAATTATCCGCCTATCCCCGAAATCTATGGATTTAAGCGGCGCTATACGGAATATTCATCGATGCCCGTATTTTCCTATCGTCAGCGTTTACGCGCGCGCGAAGGGTTGCTGTCTAAAGTATCGATTCCAACTATGGGAAATATGCAAATCCGCCGGCGACACTAACGAGCACGTTGCGATCGTATGGAGTCAGCGTGTGTCAGAATATGAGCAAGTGGAGCACGGTGGAGATGAATGGGGAGGGGAGGAGAAAAAAATTTAATGAAAGGACTCATGTTCCGGAATGCGAAGATTAATTCAATGTGAATCACGCGACGCGGACGGCGATGGCGCGTACGGCGAACAATCGGAGAGACAGAGAATACTACCTGAAGACTTCACTATCCCTTTGTGCGTAGAATTTCGTTAAAATTCGTGAAACGAAGTAAAAGACTTGCGTGCATCTATGGCATTGTAAAATATATACAAAGCGAAACTTTCCGAGCGTTCCGAAATAAAAGTGCCCTCGTGAAAAGCAGATCGTGTATTTTTTTTATTGCAGTAGACGTTAGAACGGTTTATTAAAAATATTCCAAGTGTACTTTGCGTATGAATTACTTGTTCGCATAATAATATTTTGCAAAGACATGTTGGAAATATCGAAACCTTCACGGAAAAAAAAGATTAGCTGCCATAGCTAAAACGTAGTAAAATAGGGACAACTAATATTTTTTTTCCGTGTTACATTATATCATTTAAAATACGCGTATATAAGCAAGAGTGAGTGTGGAAGACGATAATTCTTTGAGAATTATTTGGAAGGTGGACAATGATTCGCCTTCACGTTTCTCGCTCGTTTTCTAGATTTCTCGACCCTTTCACGAGGCAAGAGAAGACCAGGGAAGACCGAACGGGCGAAACGATACCAGCATGCGAACGTAAATCAGTCAATGCTGTTTAACTAACGCTCGCGGGACGCTACCGGCGTCTCGAAGCTTTCTACCATCTTTGTGTTCTCCGCGTTCGATTTCTCTCTCTAGTTTCCGTCTCCCCTCGCGCGGCATACTTTTTCTTCCTCGAGCCGTTTGAACTGCCGCGACCCCCGGCTGGAATTACATTATCGACACTGCCAAGTTCACTTCTGTTTACATTCGACATACCACACGTAACTGCGAACGAGGGTATTGCGCTCTTCCCTCACGACCTCGCGAATGATCGAATTGATCGTGAAATTTTTGCCGGAGAAATACCGAACTCGTCGCAAAGTGTCTGAAAAACATTTGATCGGGAAACCCCGTTAACTGACGCACGAACATTCGTGCGATTTTTAACAGTTTTCAGAAACGGGTTGACGCGTTTGACGTCGCTTCTATTTCATAAATGACACAATTTAACATATTTAATGAATTACCGCTATTGTTGACCCTTTAATATACACGCCAATGCAATTTACATACTGAAAAAGAAAGCTTCGCTACCATAGCTAATCATGATTTATTAAAAACATTTTGCTGCCATAACTACACTGAGAAAAATGTCCGATTAAATATAATCGGATAATCCAATTACATAATAACAAACTGATATATGATCCAATTAAATTGTATATTCGATGAAAAATATGATTGGTTTTTCAATCAAATTTCATCGGA
Source organism: Vollenhovia emeryi (assembly GCF_000949405.1). Classification (NCBI taxonomy): domain Eukaryota; kingdom Metazoa; phylum Arthropoda; class Insecta; order Hymenoptera; family Formicidae; genus Vollenhovia; species Vollenhovia emeryi. Next base: position 954,367 of record NW_011967206.1, on the reverse strand, counting down.
TGTATCCATAATTTAATCGGAAAACGTAATAGGAAAAACTAACAATTGAAGGAAACACTATTTAATAGGTTTATCCGGTGAAAAATTTTCTCAGTGTATAAATTTCTAAACCATAGCAAACAGTTTGCTGTCGCACTTAATACAGTAGGCACAGTAGCAAGATATTAGCTATCACAACTAAGTATTAGCTGTCCATATTTTACAACTGAAATTTAGTTACCACATGCAGAAAGAAGTGTCAGATTAACTCTTATATACTCAAATTAACGTATTTGTTATTTTGTTTATACGCAACAATCTATAAGTCGTTAGTCAAAAGTCGGAACTGCAGGTCAATCCTTTTTCTTTCTGAGTTTGAAAGGAAGTACCGATATACAGTTCTGATTTCGGACTGATAACTCAATGTAGACCGGGCCTAAAGCCCGTATCTACAGACTATGGATTGAGATTAGATTGAAATTTGACCAATCAGAGTAAAGTTTACTAATCTCAATCTCCATCCATAGTCTGATACCGGCTTAAAAGTATTTAATAATTCCAACAATGTTACAATCTTATTTAAATATTACATTGTTGCTTCAAGAATACATATAATTATTTTGACAATAAAATTATTTTAATCATTTTAATCTTCGATTTGGAAAACGTGTTATTTTCTATTCAATATTGTTTCCTTTCCGTTCAAGAAAATTATTCTTAAACAACAAGCATATATTTTTCTTGATTGAATTGTATAAAATTTCTTCATTCAAGTAAGTTTTTCTACTTTTAACGCAATATAATCTCATTTCAAGATTTTCACGTTGAAACTGAACATATTTTCAAAAGAAGGATATTCGTTTTTTTCTGTGTAGCTACGGTAGCTACATTTTTTCCCGCGCAGATTCTAGTTTCGCTGTTCCACACTGGGAAAAATGTCCGATTAAATATAATCGGATAATCCAATTACATAATAACAAACGGATATATCCAATTAAATTGTATATCCGCTGAAAAATATGATTGATTGTCCAATCAAATTTCATCCTTCATGGATGTATCCATAATTTATTGGAAAGCATAATCGAAAAAATTCAACCATCGAACACACTATTTAATAGATTTATCCGAAGGTAATTTTTCTCAGTGCAGATATTGAAAGAAAACGCCCGCGAGATCGTTGTAAATCACTGTGTAAATCGCGGCTACGATCGCTATTTGTAATGAGCGCTGCCGTCTCTATTATCCCGCCGTAGACCTTTTATTTCCAGGCATTTATTTTTACACGTATCGTACACGCGCGCGCATTTCCGTTACAGCGACCGTGCTTATTCAACAGGTTTACAGCAAGGATGCCCGTAGTAGAAATCGCTCTCGAGTCCCCGCGCTTATGTTTCATAAATGGAGCAGAAATTATTCCTCGTACGCGGGTGCTCCCGCCAGTGCGGCGAGCGATAAAATCGGTGAGAGTCGATGGTGTTCCCGTAAATCCCGTGCATATTGGCGAAACCGAGAAGGCAATGGATTAACACGGTTACATTGTCGAAGTAAATTGCCTTGAGACACGAAAAACCGGAAGATTAAAATGACTCCAGAAAAAGTAGGTTTAGAAAAGGAATTTTGTAGCATCGCCAATCCCGCACAGGGAGAAACAAATTTTCATCGGATAAACCTATTAAATAGTGTTTCCGATGGTTAATTTTTCCGATTACGTTTTCCGATTAAATTATGGATGCATCCGATGAAATTTATCCGCCGAAAAATGCAGTTACCGATGAAATTTAATTGAAAAACTGATCACGTTTTTCATCGGATATACAATTTAATTGGATATATCCGTTTGTTATTATGTAATTGGATTATCCAATTATATTTAATCGAACATTTTTCTCAATGCGTAAATAAAAATTGTAAAATTATCAGAGAATCGACATTACTTTTCCATGTTTTAATATTATGTTCAGTATCTCGATTATTAAAAGATTATAAAAAGTATTAACAAGCAACTAATAATCAGATAAAGAATTTAAATGTACACTTCGCTGTTTAAAATATTGGATAGAATATGATCAAATTACATCACGGGAAAAAAATGTAGCTGAAAACTGCATGTGGTAACTAAATTTTAGTTGTAAAATATGGGCAGCTAATATTTAGTTGTGATAGCCAATATTTTGCTACTGTGCCTATTGTATTTGGTACGACAGGAAACCGTTTGCTGTGCTTTAGAAATTTATAGTTATGGCAGTAAAATATTTTTAGCAAATCATGATCAGCTATGGTAGCAAAACTTTTCTTCAATGATTAGATTACATGCAATTTCAATGTAAATAAATAAGAGTCTTATTAATTTACATTACAATTGCATGTGAACTAGTGTAATCCGATATTTTATCTGTTATTTTAAACAGGGTTGTGCGTTACCGTCGATAAGTACGCACACGAGTAACATTTGAGAAATATTGATTTTGAAATATAGTGAAATAATATTTGAAAAAAAGGGCGAATGTGCGTAATGAAAATATGTAGTTAATATAAAAAAAAAGTAATTTTATATTTTATAGCATTAATTCTTTCGCAAGCGACTTAAATCTTGACGATCTAAGTAAAAATGAATTAAACAAGCTGCAATCGTGAAAGCACAAATATGGGAAAATTTCTGTGTGATGAAGCTAGCGCAGTTATCAAACAATTTCGGTTATTTTTTACATCGTATAAGTACCACACTGTCTCCATTATCACAAACTGTGCATTTCTTGTTTATGGCTTGGTCAACCCCTTTTTATTTAGGTCTAATTAATTGCTTACTCATTTTTATTTATTTCTATCTCCGTCCATTTTTAAACTTAGGCCTCTTTCAAGAGTCTCCGCGCCTGTCGATACGATTGTTCCGAAAGCAGTTGGCGTATTAAAACGCCACGTTTGCCAGACATATTGGTGAGTGTCTGTTGTCCATCAGGGACAGAGATGGTGGTTTGTCTCGATTTTTGAGCGTACATTTCTCGTGTATATAGAAGGGTAAAATACTCCCGGGAGGTTACCAGTTCCTCCCGAGATGTAGGATTGAATGGAAAATCGACAGTTTCTAGTCGGATTAGAATTCGGATCTTCGACTCGCTAAGCAGCGTATAACTCTCTGCGCCACAATTGCCATTGATAAAATAATATGTAAAAGAAGTGTAAAGATTTCTGGCAAAAGTGTACAAGGTTCTATAACGGTGTCGATACAATAACATATATGCAATTTTGACGAAAAAAGCTATTGTCCGTCTTTGATTTTGGATTATTTTGAATCTTATCGAAATAAATCATTGAAGAAATGCCAATTTTCGATCCGAGCTGAATCTTGGTAGCCCGGTAATAATATTTTTTGTGAAATTTGTATACTCTTTCCAGCTCGGTAAACTACGCGCTGATTGTCGTTCTCGAAACGCAGCTTTTTGTTGGAACAGTAAATCCACATACCTACTTTAAATCGATAATCGATTTAACTTTTGAGTATATCTCTGTTTAAAATAATAGATAGTTATTAATTTACATTGAAATTGCATGTAAACTAATGTAATCTGATCGTATTCTATTATTTTACACAGGGATTTTACTTAAATCACCGTAAAGACTGCATATTGCAAAAAAATATTGAAGTCGCACTTTCTCCTTTTGTCTTATATGATTGGAAATACAATTGAAACTTTGATTTCTGAAAAACGGAGAGAAAGAGACTCGCTTGTCGGTCGAAGAACCAGAAAAGCGAGCGAAGTTCTCGTTTCGCAGCCACCTTCTGGCAATGCAGAAGGTTGCATCAGATATTATGGCGAGTGTTAGTCGGTCGCAGATATCTAAAATTAGGTACGCGAGCATTAATATGTATTATTGCGACTCAAGCAGTCGGGAGTCCTTGATATCAGCGACTAAACATCTCGCCTACCTTATAATGTTGCGTTATGACTCTACAATGCTACACGCGTTAATCACCATTGCCATTTCTCTACGTCATCGTTGTTGCAGCTCCGTTCACCTACGAATATTATAATCTGCGAATATTTCCGCTGCGGACTATTTCTCAGATTCATCCGGGCTGACGTGCGCGACGTGAGCGAATGGATGCTCCAATTTTCTGCCCTTCGTACGATTTACGTTCGATAAATTCAATTGCGTGACTTACGTAACGTGTCAATGAATGAAGATGACGCGTCTACGGTACTCGGCACGTGAGCGTTGTCGCGAAATGTCTTCTCGAACGAAGCTTACACGACACAGACACAGTTTCTTTATTTACCGTAATCTTTCGCTAAGAAATGTGCAATTATCGCGCGAATAATGACAATGTGCGGCGTGACAATTGGGAAGTTGCTCAAGTTAAATAACTGTTATTTTGTAATGAATAAACGGAATGAAATAAATTATCCCGTAGAAGAAATATTATAGAATTCGGCTGGTCGCACGGCTCGGTGATACATTTTTTCGAAATGACGAGCATGCATAATAATCCAAGTGCTTTTGAAAACTAATAAATATATTTTCTAACATTAGTAGAGGAAAGTCCCCTATTATGAGATAGACTTCTAACGTGAAATAGTAGATTTTCAACGTCCAAATTCAATCACGAATCTTGTTTCGCGACGATCACGCCACCCAACAATGAATTTTCCATTAAACAGATTTCATTTCAAGAGCAACAAATTTTCATGATAGAACCAATAGATGATGATTAATTTAATGGAAACCCCGTTATCTCATATTAGGAACTTGTCTCATAATAGGGCAACTTTCCTCTAACTATATGGTGAAGATAAATCTTTCCCTTCGTGTGAATCGACATTGACGCCGAAATACTTTGAGCAGATATCGTTGTTTGATTGTGAGCCGCGCAAGTGGCTAGCTTTCGGCTTTTTACAAAAATTTATTTTTAGGAGAGTTTAATATGATAGACTGGCATGCCAAAAACCAAACGTAAAATATTTTACGTTTTAAAGTTATAAGACAATTAATACAAAAAATAAAAATCTTAAAATAATATTCTTTTCACGCTAAAAATCCCTTTACTTGTCACCGAATATAATTCAAATGTACGATACATTATTTCCAAATAAAACTGTAAAACTGCAATTTGCGTTAGGAGCTGGGGTTTTATGCGCGTCACTCTATATATTCTCGTTGCACTGTGTTGGTCAAAATGATAGGTTGCTTTCGCAATGTGATATTTAATTCATTTCTCGCATTCTGTGCATTATTTACGAAATAATAGTCGTTCAATTTTAGCAGCGTCCCGATTATTTATACGTACCGTGTACGTACGCTCGTTGATCTTTCAATTACCTCAGAATAGACACACCGTGTCACATCCGGTTTTAAGCGACGTCAAATTATTTCGAATCCCGTCAATATTTGTCGCGTGTATTCGGATGATGTATTACGCGGATTCGATCGTGGCGAGTATTCCCACCCGGCGTGTTCAACGCCCCGCAAATCTCGCCGGAGATAAAATCCTTCTCTCGACGGAAAAAAATACTGCCGATTTGCCCGCTTCGAAAACGCCGATCGGCGGGCGTGGGAGCGCGCGTGCGCGACGAGGAATCTCGCGAATTCGCGTCTCGCCTTACTCTAGCGCCACACTATGTGCAATTCGTAAATCGCGATTCGTGATTCGCAGAAATACGTTATTATCAAGGTTGGAAAGTAACTCGTTACTTGTAACAAAGTTACAGTTACAGTTATTTTTTTGGTAACTCTAACTTAACTTTGTTACTTTCCCTCCATATGTAACTGTAACTTAATTCAGTTACATTTTTTCGATAACTAGTAACTAATTTAATGGTTACATTAATAGTTACTTTATATATTTTTTAAACCTCTACAAATCGCATTAGGTCTTGCATTTGCACATAAACACTTTTATCGACACTTTATAATGCAAACGCATGTTTGATATTTTTATTTTCATTGCAAGAAAGTAACTGCAAAGTAATGATTCGTTACTTTTTGAGTAACTGTAACTGTAAACGCGTTACTTTTCAGAATTGGTAACTTGTAACTGTACTAGTTACATTTTTAGCGAAAAAAATTGTAACTGTAACTAGATACTCAAAAAGTACCGAAACGTTACTTTGCAGTTACTTTCTTGCAATAAAAATGAAAATATCAACTCTGCATTTGAATAGTAAAGTGTCGATAAAGGCGTTTGTACGCAAATGCAAGGCCTAATGCAACCTGTGGATGTTTAAAATATATATAAAGTAACTATTATTGTAACTAATCGATTAGTCACTAGTTATCGAGAAAATGTAACTGTGTTAAGTTACAGTTACAGCTAGAAAGAAAGTAACGGAGTTAAGTTAGAGTTACCAAAAAAAAAAAAGTAACTGTAACTTCGTTACAAGTAACAAGTTACTTCCCAACTCTGGTTATTTGTCGTTTCGTTCGCGTTAACTTGAACAACTTTTAACCTTTACCTGTTTCTCACAGGATTTGTATCATAAGTTTACAATTAGTCAAGTTTCAATATTAATGAAAAAAACCCACTATTTTCGACAAAACACCGCTCGGCTAGCGAATCACTGCAAATGGCGAATTACGTACGGCGAATCGACAAATTTTTCCTCTACACTATTCACGAATATACGAATCGCGCAAAGTGTGGCGCTAGCTTTAGACGCGCGCTAAGAACTGGTCGGCGGACCTTAGTGCCGATAGGGAGAGAAACTTGGCCAGTTTAGCGCTAAACCGGGGTGGAGTAGAGGGAAGACGTTTTCGGGGAAGATCTCTCCCCCGTTTGTTCATTCGCTGGGGCTACCTTGGAAATAGCGCGCGCGGCGTCGTTCGCGTTCGCACGCCGGAGGGCTGCGTATTATTGATTTTTCGAGGGCCACCGCGCCGTTATCGAGGCTCATCTCGATTAAATTGATTGGCCGGCAATGATCGCTCGTCGACCGCCTGTTTACACGGCAATATCGCGGACGCCGACTGCACGGCGATAAGCATCCGAGGATTACGGCTAATGCGATTAGAATATGCACGTGATTGAGCGACCCTTCCCGCATGTGTGGGCTTATAGAAAAAAAGATTAAGGCAGCGGACTTAGCTTATTGTTAAGGGCCTGAGAAGAATAATTGTCTTGTACTCCTAAAACACAAGGCAGTTATTGTGCGTTACTTTAAGACAAAAATTTAAAACATCAAACATTGTCTTAAGAGTTCAAGACAGCCATCTGCTCAGGCCCTAAGACTGAATCAGACTAACGATCGCTAACTCGGATTGGATTGGGATTGACGATTATCCTCTAGCCAATGAGAGTCGATTAAATCGCTAACTGCTTTGCTCTCATTGGCTAGAAGACAATCGACAATCGCCAATCGCCAATGCCAATCCAATTCGCGTCGACAGTTGCTGGTCTGATTCGGCCTTTAGATCTGCTGCTACTAGCGCGATTGCGATTTATTTATTGGAATGGGCAGTTCTAATGTGCCTGTCAAATTATTTGTTGTACACGATGCTGTACGATATTTCGCTTAGCTAGTAAGATCTCAGTGGAAATTGACAGTTAATTGTTGACGAAAACAAAATTAATTTTGTGGTTGCAATGTTACAAAGCAGGCCTGATTAATGAGCGATTTTGTTAATTTAGTTTCAATTGTCATGTTACACTTGACTTTTCGAGACTCGCGATTAGAGACCCTCTAATCAGAGTCTGGTCGTATCACCGATAAGTTTAGTATTCGCCATTTTTCGTCAAATTCCTTCGAGAGAGAAAGATATACTTGTATGTGCTATCGTGCTATCTCACGCTGTAGTTAGTAAAGCAGAAAATACTTTGCAATTCGTCGGTATGACAGGTTTCTTGACTAAGTCAAGAAATCTGTCATGCCGACCCTAACAGTAGTCAATTTTAACAATTAATATCTGCTTTGCCGGGGCAGAGTAACACGTTTTCCCGCCGGATTCTTTTGTTTTGTGCGAACACGCGTTAAATGAACCTAATTTTATTCGATTTTAGAGGTGAGGGACCTAAACTGAATGATTACGGCTTTATAAAACTGGCGCGAATTGGCGAAAAATGGCGGACCAATCACAGTGTGCTTCCTCATGGCCAGATTCTAATTAAAGGGCCTCTAGAAGTGGTAAATTAGCCAGTGATACTTTCTTATTATTTAATAACTTTATTGTTGAGTAATAAAATTACTAAGCAATTTCAACAATTATTATTGTCTAATTTAAAATAAATATGACAAAATTACAATACTATTACAATATTCCTAAATTGTTGTATGTTCCTAAAATAAATTTTAGGAATATACAATATTCCTAAAATTTATTTTAATATAATTTAGTATGCATTTCATTTATTTTCTATACTAAATTATAAAGTTTTATTAAAATTGTACCTTTTATTAAAAATATAGTAATAACAAATATAATTATATTCTTATTCATATTACATAATAATATGTTTCATGACATATTAATAATAAATAGTCATATTTATTAATACATTGTAGTTATAATTTTATCTACCTTTTCAATTAGCGAGTTATGTTCCTCCGCCCTACCCTACCCGAATCCCTACCTACTCATGTATTCCAATATACCTATGGTCCTACCTATCCATTTTTCTATCTACCCGCGTTTCAACTTAATAAATCTACAAGTCTTTCGTTAAAACCGCGACGCAATTTATAAAAGGTTCGAATTGGGACTATAATGCGCGCGTGATTAGGATTTAATCTTATCATTCTCGCACATAGACGAGAATATATAAAGAAGAATAACCCACCCGAATGACAAGAAATCAAATTATTTCGTTTATCGCCTTATTTACATACTCCAGCAGATTGGCCAATATTGACCACTTCCCTCGTCGTATTCAGTCTTCTTTCGTTGGGCCAGAGTGGACATACCTTTTGTTGCTCCTGGCCATACAGTCTGGTCATTTTGACCAGATATCAGAAAGGAAGAAAACTCCTTCCATAGTCGGTTTGTTATCGTAACCGACAGATGTTACGTACGATTTGAATAATATGCGAGCGTCGATCGTATATCGAAAAATGCACGACTACGAGAAGCTAATTAAAAAAGAATTTTAAGTCGAAAAAATCTACTGCATAAAACTAATTAAATATATTTCTGCTTCCGTTATTTACTCGCGAGTATTCACCGTCTCTTCGTGACTCGATCTTTGAGTTCAAAATTCAAGTTTATACGCAGAAAACGTTTTACTTCGCGTAATATTAATTTTAACTGTATTCCGCGATAAATTAACATTTCTAATATGGATGAAATCACAAAAGTACTAATATCATGGAAATGTCTCTAAAAACCGATCGCGAAACGCGAACGCGAAAACCGATCGCGGATGCATGAGGATGCGTATGATTGTACATGTTGTTCATGCAAGACGCATCTTGAAGGTGTATCGCGAAATAAATATACAGAATAAATGATGTGAGATCCAGAGTTGAAAAACCTTTGTGCACCATAGATACTGATATTGTAATTAGATATTATAGGTAATTAATAACCATTAATACTGTATAATAATAAATTGAAATGTTTTAGCGTTTTTGAAAAAATATTTAGAATCTCACATCATTTTCTTTTACTTTACACATCAATATGTTGATAGAAAATGGATAGTTCACAAGTGATTAGTTCGACAAATACGTCAATAAATAATTCGCTTTATTCGCGTAATTTCTGCGACGTGGTTCAACGATTCTGAACATGAAAAATGAGCTCAATACGCTCTGATTTCTAGAGATCCATGAAATCAAACGAATGTGAAAGAAAATTCAAGAGCTCGATTAAATATATTAAAAAGAATATAAAATTATGTTGCGATCTACCCATTTTCAGGTAACGAATCTACAGAATATATCAACTTACGATCTATTTTGTTCTACGATTTACGAGCTGTAAATTCGTTACCTTAGTAAAAAAAACTTGTAACTCACCGATGCGATGCGCAGCAGCGGAGTTAGCTACGTTGATTAATCACTGAAACATACAAATATAGAATTTATATTAAAGTAATGTCTAAGAAAATTAATTTTGCAAAATATAAAAGAATCACTTCTTATGCGAACAGATTTTCCGCAAAAGATCTTAACGAGAATAAAATTTGGGGAAATTTTTACTTACATTTTATTCTTTAATTGTTATATCGAAATTGTGGAATTATAAAACAAACGACACACTAAACCAGAAAAAAGTTTCATTATACAGGGTGAGTTTTTTAACTTGAGACTGGAAATTATCTGGGAAAATAAGCATTATACGATAAAATGTTCCACCAAATAAACCCTCAATATTTTCGAGGGGACAATTCCATCCCGCAAAAGTTAGCCACCTACCGCCCTCTCTGGAGGTGGGGCGAGGGGTAACTTTGAAAGCTTAAATAAAAACCCCTATTGTTTATTATAATATTTTATTCTACTAATTAATATGAACAACTTTTGTCTGAAATATTTTTTTATTTGCCTAATACTTTTTGAAATATTTAAGAGAAAATTGATAACTTTTTTGATATTTAGCTCATGATATCATGATACCTGTTTGTCGGAGGGAAAAGTAGTACAGGATTTTTTTACTTGATTTGGTCTCAGGAATATGCTGTTGCAATAGTGCTCTAATTATTGAAAATTTTTGTGTATGTAAATTTTGTGGATGTTACAATACACGAAAATTTTACATAATTGGAACACTATTGCAGCAGTATATTCCCGAGACCAAATCAAGTAAAAAAAGTCCTGTACTACTTTTCCCTCCGACAAACAGTTATCAAGATATCATAAGCTAAATATTGAAAAAGTGTTATCACTTTTCTCTTGAATATTTCAAAAAATATTAGGCAAATAAAAAAGTTTCAGACAAAAGTCGTTCATATTAATTAGTAGAATAAAATAGCATAATAAACAATAGGAATTTCCATTTAAGATTTCAAAGTTACCCCCCGCCCCATCTCCAGGAGGGGGGGGGGGCGGTAGGAAGCTAACTTTTGCGAAATAGAATTGCCCCCTCGAAAATATTGGTTTATTTGAAACATTTTTTCGTGCAATGCTTGTTTCCAGATAATTTGCAGTCTCAAGTTAAAAAACTCACCCGGTACATATATGTTTAAATCACGTAATATCTAATTATATCTCATGAGATTCAATTCCAAAATCATCAGATCCTCAGAGATTTAACACTTTCCTTGAATGTTCGACGTTATCTATTGAGATCTAGTGTGTGTGAAGCTGGTATCTCATTTCGTGGAAAATCACTAATTGTTGAGAGTTCTGACTTCCTTTCTAATAGTTCTAGAGTTTCTGATCGTAATATTATTTGGATCCACCTGGACCGTTTCTGTACATTATTTACGCGAATCTTTTTCATGAAACAATAATTCACGAATGTTCGTGCGAGTCGTTCGAAAGGTCGAGTCGAATAGACAGAAAGGCGCAAGGAGGTAACCACTAGCTAAATTGTTGTCCCACCGATTACACGATTTCATTTAATTTCATACGATTTAATCTGATTACAAATAATCTCATCTAATTGCAAATAATTTTCTTATATGCACGTTTAAAAATATGTAACGTTGTTAAATCTCAAAGAGCTGTTTGATTTCCTCAAAATGTATTGTTCTTATTTTACTAAGAAATATTTGCTTGTAAAGGTAATTACAGTTAAGATTCTAGTACACTTTTTCCACTAGTCCAACCGTGGTCTTAACGAAAAGTAATTTTGTATTTGTATTCACTGTTTATTGTTCCAAATTATCGCGCAAAAGTGTATCAACTCGCTGTTGTTCTACACTATTAGAAATTTCTTAACGACTTTTAATTATCATGTAAAGGAAGCTTGGTTCAAGCCCGTAAATGAAAAATAATGAATGCTGTGTATGAATATTTATTTACTGATGTCTTAATTTTCATTAACTTATGTAAATATTACTTTTAATGCATACATTCTTTAAAAGTAATATGTACACAAGTTAATGAAAATTAAGACATCGGTAAATAAATATTCTTATACAGCATTCATTGCTTTTCATTTACGGACTTGAACCAAGGTTCCTTTACGTGACAATTAAAAGTCATTAAGAAATTTCTAACAGTGTAATAGAAACTACTTCAGTCTTATTTCGAAAAGAATGCGCGCTTATATAGGCGTGAACTACGATATATATTTGGATATTCACTAAAAGAAATAATTTTTTTTTGAAAATAAAAGCAACCTGAGAAAACGTTCAAATTTTATGTTCATTGTCTAACAAGTGAAGAAACTTGAAAATGAAGACAGAACGATTACACGGGGATTTCGTAAGAATTTCATCATGATTTCGGAGACACTGTCCAACGATTACATCAAGTGGTTAGAATGAAGACAATCCCCCAGTGAGAAATGATTCATCAATTGATGTCGAAACGGTGTCGGATCGACGTCAACTTGACGGTTTCGATGACGATTCAATATCGTTTCGACATCGATCGACGTGTCATTTCTCGCCGGGCCGCGGAATCAAGTTAACGCAAGAACAATGCATAAATAATTGTACTCACCAGAGGGTTGCTCCGCCGTTGCCCGATGCCTGCCAGGCCGCCGCTTCCTCTCAGATTCCTCGTGGATTTCGCACTGGCAATCGGCACAACGCGGCACTCACTCACGACCCTCGCGACACGGCACTCCCGACGTTAACCGACGCCAGCTCCGTTACAACGAGAAAAAGAGCTGCGATCCCGCGCGGGAAGACGAGCCGGCGTGGATGGCGTCGCGCGAAACGTCGAGAACGTTCCGGCGAGGACTCGGAGACACGCGAGGCGTCTTGACGCGAACTCGACGCGTCTCGCAACCGAACGGGGCGATCTCGCGCGAATACTCCTCTCGCCGCGCGTCACGCGCGGAAGTCTCGGGGTATTTCTACACGTACGAGGAGACGCGAGCCAAAACTCAAGCCCGGACACCCGTGGCGTCGCGAGAATCCGGCTGCGAGGGAGATTCCGGCCGGGGTGTCTCGCGGGATCTACGCGTCTCGGCGGATCGCCGACGCCTGTGTATCAAGTAATCTAACACCGCGATCGCTCAGCTTGATCGACGTCACTCACCACCGTCGCGTAAAGCGGGATGCCGGTCCGCTGCGCGTCCGCGGCGCCTCGCGATGCTTCTCGAACAGACCAACATGGCGCCGGTAACCGACGGCGCCACTGCGCGAACTACGCGAGTCGAGCCGGCGACGCGACGCGAGTATCCACTGTGTCTCACGTAAACGCACGTAAATTCACGTTCTTTTCAACGACGAGCAATCGACGAGCTCGCGGCGTACATACGTGCGTGCGTGCCGGCGGCGCGAACGTTAGTGCGGCGCGCAGGAATGTTCTGTGACCTCGGCGCGCAGCGGTCGCGGCGGCTCGAGACAAACAAGTGACGATCGGCTGCGGCGCGGCGGCTCGGGGTAAACAAGCGACGATCGGCTGCGGCGCGGCGGCTCGAGGCAAAAAAAAGTGACGATCGCTGCGGCGCGGCGGCTCGGGGCGAGCGAGCGGCGAGCCGCGCCGGAGTCGGACGTGCGTCGCATTGTCATTCGAACTGGTACGCGATCGCGTCACCGACGTCTTCGTTTCGCGGAGCGCGCACTTGCGGAGATACGGCAGGCGAACCGTCGAATCGCCGTGTACCGTTCGCGCTCGCTGTTTTCCCGACGTCACCTGAATGCAGGAAAGCCGCAGGTTTGTCGGGCGTTTGTCAGCAGCCGTGCGTTAACTTGAGATACTTACGTTGCGCGTCGCCGACTCGACTCGCGTAGTATCGCGCAGCAGCGCCGCCGGGCGCCGGCGTCATGTCGGTCCGTTCGAGAAGCATCGCGGAGCGTCGCGGACACGTCTCTCCGGCGTCGACGGTCGTCGCGACGCCTCTCACGACGGCGCCGGTGAGTCTAAGGGTCGGAGCGCGAAGCAGCGTAATAGCTTACGGCAAAGACGCAAGCGTGAACGTAGTTAGCGCGCAAGCTTCGGCCTCCAATTACATACGACGTTACTTTGACGCCGAAGCTTGCGCGCCGTCCACGTTAACGCTTGCGTCTTTGCCGTAAGCTGTTACGTTGCTTCGCGCTCGGTCCCTCAACGCGGATCAAGTTCAGCAATCGCGGCCTGGGAGGCACCGGACGACGGCAGAGAAATCCGCCGGTGAGTACAATCATTTATGCATTATTCTTGCGTCAATTGCTTTATTCCGGATTGTATTTGTTCGCCTCGATCGTTCGAACGATTCGCACTGATAAAATGTTGTCTACGGAGCAGAGCAACGCTTTTTTTTCTGCCGGATTCTTTTGTTTTGAGCGAAAACGCGTTGAATGGGCCTGATTTCATTCATTCGATTTCGGAGGTGACGGAGCTAAACTTTATAATTACCGCGTTAGGTTTGTCTTCTGTTCCTGCACGCTGGTGAACTAATGCAGTAGGCTAGAATGAGAACGAATATACTCACTCTAATTTATTGCACTAGTCGACCAGTGTAGCAACAGGAAACAAGCCTTTTATAAAACTGGGGCTCGATTCTTGAATTTATTCGAAGGAGAAACGTATGCGAAAAATCTGCTCTTACAGAAAAGTTGCAAGTTGATTGGCTACTCGCATGGCTTTAACCAATAGACTTTCAACTTTTCTGTCAGAGCAGTTTTCGTATACGTTTCTTCGTCGAATAAATTCAAGAATCGGGCCCCTGGCATGTTAACCGAATTGACGAAAAATGGAGGACCAGTCGCAGCGCGCTTCCTTATGGCCAGACTCCGATCGGAGGGTCTTTACTTGGACTTGCCGCTCCATCTTGCGCACGCCGGAAATAATATGAGACCGAAATTTCAGGATAATACGTTTCAATATCAATTTATGTAAATTATATTTACATCTTTCCGGTCTTGAAATTGTGCACAGTCGGAAGTTCTGAATCGGAAATAAGGTGCAGCGCGCTGAAAACTCCGTTTTCAGCGAATTGATCGTGCATAGAAATACATATACATATTTATCGTACACTGAAAAAAATTTCTGGTTGAATATCCTAAAGGAATTATCTGATTCGTCCATATTCAACCAGAAATTGTTTTCAGTGTAGGAGGACAAAAACTCGCGCGTGCGATGAGAAAAATTTCATTTAAAAAATTACGTTTGCATCTTTATCAAAATTAATTTAGAACATCTTCAATATTCAAACTGCCAAGAAATAATAAACGTAAAAGAGCAATTTTATTATATATTTATTATATATTATATATACATATTATATATTATATATGTATACATATACACGCCGTTCTATTCCTGTTACCGACAATTACATACATGCATTAGATACGCGATTCACAAATTTATTACCCTCGACGATAAGTTACATACGAGTGTAATCATTTAATATCACTTTCAATTGTCACAAAATATTCATTGTATATTATCCTGTATTCAGCAAATTATTCGATTGCAATGCGAGTAGATGTCGCGATATCAAATATCTCATACTTTTTATAAAATCGTTGGAACAACATCGGTATTAATGAATGAAAAACATGAGGTACTTGTCTTAATAATCTGGCTATTTAGTTCAATGCTTAAAATTAAAATCCGTAGCAAATACAATTGAGTGAATTATCTACGTTTGTAGCAGCTCGTGCGTTTAATTCGGGGAACTTAATTTTTTTAATTGAACAGCATTTCTTTCCGTGTATTAACATCATGGATTTATTGCCCTTGGAGTGAAACCTGTTTAGTGGACAATTGATTGTTAGATCGTGTAATCGTTGCGAAAGAAAAGATTTGCGAAATTGAATTTGGACGTTGAAAACCTACTGTCTCGTATTACAATCCTATCTCATAATAGAGAACTTCCCTCCACTGACTGATGAACCAACGAAATTAATACGGTTGCCGCTTCAAATTACTGCTAATGGTTGAATGAGGCTGGAGCCGGACGAATCAGGGGAAAAACGGGCTCGTTTATAATATGTCTAATTCGTATTTATTTCATGTAGTGTAATAGTCGCTATATGCTTAAATACAGGTGGTCTATTGCAGAAACGAATATACCAAAACTTAATAATGTACACGCTAATTTAAGTGATTCGTTAAATAGATATTCATCGATTACATCGTCCAACAAGAAGGGGCGGTAGCGTTAATATATTAATTTTATCAGAGATGTAAATACTCGACGAGTCGAGGAAAGTAGCCTTTCTAAGGGAGAGGGCGATTTCCTCGCGAACGCAGTACGGTTATGGTTTACCGCGGTTATGGGGGAAGGGAAAGTATAAAAAAAAAAGAAGAAACGATGGGGAACGAGAGGAAAGAAGGACGGGGGCGATCTCTATACAAAAGTAAGTGGCGTCGGGCAAGAAACACAAACGCTCAGACGGACAGGACGAAGAGTAATGCTATGGTACAAAGTTGACGAGATAATACTTTTTTTTCCTTCTCCTTAGCGAGATTAGATCGATTATAATCCGTTCTCACGCACCCTCTCACGCGGATTCACACCCTTTCAGTCACTCTTTCACGCTCTCCTCACCCTCTCCTTTCTCTCCCACTCACTCACTCACTCACTCACTCGCTCACAGTCTTCCGCACGCATTATACGACAATGGCTGCAATAATAATTGTTATTGTGATGTGAAACGTAACACATTAACGCTTTGCGAACGAGCGAGACCTTTGAGAAATCTAATTAATTAATTAATTACTTGTCATGTGTTGTGCGCAAAATTACGGGGAACTCGGGGGAATCTGCGCACGGCTTGGTGTGCAACAACTTCTGCCTCGGACGGTATCGAGCGCGAAAAACGATTTCCGAATTTCGTTTATGTGACATGCACACCGTTTCCCTCGGGCTCGAGTACCGTCCCCGCCTGCGTCGCTTCCGTGCGCGGCGATAATTCATCATCGCCTTCATCGAGAACGGTGAAAATTAAACAAAAAAAAAAAGAAAAACAAAGAGAATCCGATATCTTACATAATCTCAATACTCTCTTTACAATGCGAAATTCTTCATCTTTGGTAAACACTACTAAATAAATATCGTCGCTTAGAGTAAAGGGTCGTGCTAAACCAAAGGTGGTCGTGATTTGCTCGCGGCTCGTCAAGATAGAAAAAAAAAACACGATGACGGACGCGCGAAACGTCGCTTTGAAAGTCCGAGAGTCTTCCCCTCGCTCGGCGGACCCTCGCCTTTTGGTCGTGGAAGCTCGTTCCGTTCCTCGCTCGGTACTCGATGATCTGAGGTAGAGTCGCGCGAGATACTCGGCCGGATTCGTTCAGATTTTGAAAAGGAAACGCAGGCTTCGCGATCGAAAAACTCGCACGCATAAATGAAAGTCGTGTTTTACGGCCGCGAGGGACCGTGCACTCGGGGGAACAAACTAGAAAAATAGACACGCCTATTGTATATATATATTTATATATATATGTATAATGTATATATATATATACGAGGTCCTGCAGTACGATCCGGTGCTCGAGGATGCTGGGCTCCTATGTCGTGACGTGGCGCGAACGTCGATATTATACTCTTCAGGTATCGTACTATCTCTAAACTGTTACGGTGCGTGCTGGCTGTGCGTAGATACGATAGTAGAAACAAGGGAAACGTACACGCGATTCGTCGATCGGGGCTGCTTCGCGCGCCGTCCGAGTGTCCGCTGCCCGGACGAGGCGATCCTCGATCAATCGGACGATCCGATTGGAATCCACCGTCGCGCAAGCTGATGCTAAACTACTCGATGCCGCCCAATCTTTAATCGCGCACAGCGGACCGAAGCTGATAAAATCTCGCAATCATCCCGGGTGTCTCCGGATAAGAAATTCAAATAAATAAAAGTGGGAAAAGCGACGCTTTTGACGAGTTTCCGCTCGTGTACTAAATATTCGATTCGAAACGAAGTTTAATTTCTGCTCATGCGCTCGATAATTACATGACCGAAACAATTCGCAATTGGAACAACGAGGGCGCAATCGGGTCGCCACTCGCTGCTGCCGATCCGCAATTTGGATAAAATCGAATTTACAATCTCGTTGCCACTTTCGTTTCGTTCAGTGCCGAACGAAGCAAAGTCGCCGACGGGAGACTCGCGGTCGCGTGTACTCGCCTAACCGGTCATCGCGCTGACGCGAGTCGATCGCCGTTGAAAGCCACCCGGGCAGTATCTCTCCACGGGCCTCGGACGAGTCGCGGGATTTCCTTTTCATTCATGCGTACAAATAAACCCTAGCCTAACGCTATGTCACATTATATAAACTCGACGAAAGTTGCCTACTTTACTCGGTCCGCCTATTCACTAAATAGCCTCTATTTCTCGCACGCCATTCTCTACCCCACTGTCGCGATCTAGTGTTTTCCCGGCACGGATGCTGCGCACCCTCGAGTCTCGCGAGTCCTGGTCGGCACCGGGTCCGTCTACTCGCGCCGCGCGTTTAAGAAGTTCTCGGTCGCGCGAGCTCGGGGGATCGGGAGGTAACGAGGCGTCGTTTAAACGACTCGTCCAAGTTGACACGAACGAATCGCGCGACCAAGGAAGACCTCGCGCTTCTTCAGAGTCCTCCCCCCTGTCTCCCCCCCGATCAACAACGTTAATCCGCACATCGACCGATGATTAGTCCCTTTCGATGTTCGCATCTCTCCCGCAGCAAATCGGCTGTCTCGTGGAGGTGCTACAGGGTCATCGATCAGAAAAGGTGAACGCTGTCGTTGACACCGATCGCCGGCTATTGCGGCACGAGGTTCTCTTCAAAGAACACGCTTCCTGCGTCCGAAGGTGTCTCCTCTCGTTCTCCCGGCGTCGTGCCCTCGCGCCCTTAACACGACGAGCTCTTCAGCTCGCCGATGTCAGCGATGTTCTGCAGCAGCGGCGCGGCCTCGCTGTTGGCCTGGGACTTGGCGTTGTAACGCTGCTTGCTCAGCGCCGAGAGCAGGCTCGCGTTCGTCGACATCAGACGCGAATTCGCGGCGCCCAGGGCGGCTATTTGCTGCTCCTGCGCGTCGATCACGCGCTGCTTGTACGACAACGCCGCCGACATCTTCTGCTGTTCGCGACGTAGCTCCTCCTCCACGGAGATTAACCTGCGGGCAAAAGGGGTGACGTTCAATTGGGGCTGAAGGCGCGATCGCGCGAGGAAGAGAGAAAAAGCATGTTCGACATAGAGAAACTACTGCGCGTCTCATCTCGGAAACGTTCCTTCGAACGACCTTTATTCTTCGAGAGCCTACTCAGGAAATGCCGAAGCGATTATTTCAAACGGTCGTTACGCGCGAAGAATAAAGAGGCGTCGAGGAATCGAGCCTCGCCTGTTAACGTCTCGAGTCTCTGCTGTTCAATTCGCGTCAGTTTTATTTTCGGGATCTTTCATTTCGTCTTTTTCTTTCGCTTGAAACCGAGAGACGTTACGGCGAAGCCTGAAAAAGAGCCAAGCGCATCACGATGCACAATTATCGAAACAACATCGATAGATAAAAATCAAGCTGTAAGAAGCAAGAGTGTTTGGTGCATAGTTCAATATACTCTTCGGAAGGGGATAAACTGGAGTAATGTAAGGTCTTTTCTTCCAGAAACTATACGTTTGCTCTGTATCACAATTACAGCATGTACACGGAGAGAATTTTCTCTTCAAATTTACCCTGAAAATCGTGTGATCGTGGGACCCACATGGCATTTTGAAGAACTTTATGAGTTTTTTGAAATTTCACTAGCAAAATGTATGGTAAAATTTAAAAAAACTCTCATAACGGTCTTCAAAATGTCACGTTGTTCCACGATTACACGATTTTCAGGTAAAATTTTAAGAGCAAATTCTCTCCGAAAAAGAGAGAAAAAAGAAATGTCCACACATTGGTGAGTTTCGTACAACCGCGAGGAAACATCCGCAGACAAGGCCGGACATTTCTTTCTTTGCGACACGCGCAGATGAGAGTCACTGAATATCCGTGCACGTGGCCAGAATGAACATGTTGGAACTATGTGATGTCGTGAGGTGTGTGTCGTGTTCGATGAGCGCCAATTCGGTGACAGATTGATAAGAATGACGCTGGGGTGATTCGGATAACGTCGAGATACGATGAACAGCGTATTTTTCGTTCCGACTTTAATTCCGAGTGACGAATTTTGTTTCAAGAGAAATCAAGACAGAACACACGATAAGAGAAGCTAACATGTGGATGTAAAAATGTAAGAAAAGCTTAGAAATATAATTGACTCTTACACCAAAGGTCCAGATCAAGCCAGAGTATACCAAATGCAGCGGATAGAATGCACAGGAACACACAATCAGTTAAACATACATCGTTTCGATAAAGTAGCCCGTTCATACACGGGTGAGTGTTTCCCCATTAGTTCCGTTAGACATAGAAAAAGTGGTACACGCGATTAGACGACGTTCATCTTCAGGCACGAGATGGACAATAATCTCTAAGTCTAGTGTCGAAAATCGCGAGATGGACAACAATCTCTAAGTCTAGTGTCCAAAATCGTCGCTTATTGTCAATAAAATTGAAATGCGATCCCGTTGGTAATTAATCGACGAATTTATACGTATTTTAATATCCACGAAACTGTATTTCCCATCAACGAGATTTGCCAATTTCGAACGAGTCATTCTACGTGACTGTAGCATTTCTTTATGGAGACTTGAAATGAATTTCACGACAAGTCGAGAAATGAGGACATGGAAGATCGAGTGGCTGAATATGGCGAGACGTCGAAGTGAAATACGGCGTAGACGGTGATAATGATCACGGTGGTATCAGGGTTCACACTCAGGCAAAGATTCGGTAATCGTTTTAGCGGCGCTAGCGCGGAAATGGGGATCAAGTACCTGGAAATGATGCTCTTCATGTTGTTGTCGGACGCGAGGTCTAAATCGGCATCCTCGGCGCCTAATCGCGCGCGCAATCGCAGCCGATCTACGCTATTCTGTAGCCTTTCCACCTCATACAGATCCACCTCGTACTGGAAACGAAGAAACGTGGCGTGTTAGTTACGGGACAGATAGAGAAGGAACGTTAGACGACGTTACGGAAAATTACCATCATTGTATACATAGTCGGTAAATCCATAGCAAAGTAAAGAATTTGTTATTCACAACTCGGTTTATACAGTCTTCGAAGAATCGTAGAGATTTTTCCATAGTCAAGAAACGATCGTTGATTCAATTTATGTCGCCTCACCGATTGCCCATAGCCGAGTAAAACGAGCTGCAAGTATCTCTCGTTGGCTCACCTGATCGATGCTTCGATGACTGCGAGACTTGCTTCTCCTGGTGGTGCAGTTCTCTTCCTCACTGGTGTCCGACAGGTCCCTCGTGGAATCGAGGGAGAGTCTCCTTCGCAGCTTCGTGCAGCAAACATCCTGCGCGTGCTCCGCGTTGTTCCTGTGATTCTGATTGCCCTGTCGCCACTGATTCTGAGCATTTCTCTGGTGATTTCGCGCGTTGTTCTTGGGCGGTGGCGAGGGGCTCAGATCGACGCCTCTCACACTATCGACGCCGCCGCCGCCGCTGCCGTCTCTCTCTTCGGAGCTGCTGCTGCCTCGTCTGCCTGTCCTCGCGTGATTCGACTCCATGTGGTAAACAGGATTGGCGAATGCCAGTGGCGCCGTACTGAGAATGTGCGCGTTCGCATTGTTGCTGCTGAGATCCACCGGGCTGGAGCTCTGACTGTAAGCGGCGAAGCTCTGATAGCCCGAAGAAGCCACGTTGCTCAATTGCGAGATGGAGATCTGCGAACCCTTCTGCGACTTGGATTCCGACACTTCGTCGTCCGCGTATCTCAGCAAATCGGACAGCTCGTCAAGATTGCCGTTCGCGGACGCGTTGTTTGCCTTGGAGGTGTTGTAATTATTATTGGGCTGATGATTGATCGACAGCGTGAGATTCGTAGGCGGATTGACGACCACATTGGCGTTCACCGTGGTCTTCGAGACATTGTTGTAATTGCGATGCTGGGTCTGATTAGCGTTCTCCTCCTTGTTACAATGGTTTCGGCTGGCCGATCTCGAGACGTTATAGTTGTTGTGATTGAAGTTGTCCTCGCGGTCGTGGATGTCGAGACTCTGCGCGAGGCGCGCGATGTTGTGCCGATGCTGTTGCTGCTGTTGCTGCTGCGAGACAATGCTGCCGTTACTCGACTGGATGCTTTGTGGTGACGCGGTGATGTTGTAATTGGAGTCCTTCAGGTTGTTGTGACTCTCGGAACGCGTGGGGCTTGTCGGATGGGTCTGGCAGTGATTGACGTTCGCCAGGCTCGCGCTGGCTGTCAGTCTGTAACCCGGTCCGGATCGGTTGGGCCCGAGCGGCCTGTGTTGCCGCGTGATCGGTGTCGGCGAGCGCGACACGAACGCTGGCGGCTCCAGAGGATAATCATCGGAGCTGATTTGCAACTGCAGCTTGCCGTTCGCTGGCATGTAAGCATTTCGCGGTAGAGTCGCCGCTCTGGCAACGTTCGGGCTGCGCGAACTGTTGTGGCCTAAAGTGTTGCTCTGCAGCACCTCGTTGCTGTCTCTGATCGTGCCGTTTATCGTGCTATGATTGCTCAGCGTCGACGTGGCCGAGATGGAGAGATTCGTGTTGCTGTTGGCGATCGTCGGGTCGTTATAGCGGAAAATATTGTTCTGCAGATTCGGGTAACGATGCGCAGCGGGCGCGGGACTTGGGCCCGGTTGATCCAAAGCCACGGAGATCCTATCGAGGATCTCGGGTAATCGCGACGGTGACATCGATGGCGAGGATGGCGCGATCGCCGTCACACTTTCTCGCAAAAGAGCGTGCAGCAGAGACAATTGCTTGCCCAAATCTATGTAGCCATCAAACTCGAGCGAGTTATTAGTTGGTGCGTCCTTTGGTAGTGGACTCTGTTGAGCAGAAAGATTATTCATTACTCATCTTTTACCTTGAACAATTATATACTTTAGTTATAAATATAATCGTATACAGTTAGATAGTTTTATTCGTACAGAAAAGTAATTTTATGTCTTTTCCATTAGACTATTCAATTAAAACGATACAGAATTATGGAGATTAAAAGATGAAACAAAATATCATGAAATACTTACGCTAATTAGCTGCAAGAAGTTCTTCATAGACGGAGCCTCGCGCTCGAGTAGATCGTTCATGAATTCCATGAAATTTTCCTTGCCCTGGAATCTCGTGAAGTTTGCAAGCGTTTGGAGCGTCTTCGCGACCAGAGTGAGATTTCTCGCCGCCTTCTCATTCGGATATTCTAAAGTAGAAATTATTTTCTGTTTATCGTATTGCGGGTGGGATATAATGGAGGATATTACAAATATATATGAACATTATACGCGTTAATAATCAAGAAGGCGTATCAATGAAAGAAATCAATTGATTACGCTTTGCCTTACCGTGCGTAATGTTGAATAGAGACGGACTGAGAATGGCGGGACAGAGGAATCTAAGAAAGATCGATGCGGAGATGAGATTGTCTGCGATGTCCTCGCGGCCCAGATCGGCCAGACGCTCGCGGAAAATGCGGAAGCATTCGCGTAATTCTAGCGGAAAATGCGCATGGCTCGATAGTATTCTGCTCCAAGCCAGCTCCACGGCGTTGCGAAGGTTCTGCTGTTGTTTGTGCAAGGCGGCGACGGAAGCGACCTTGAGTGGATCCACTTCGCAATCGCCGCCTTCGACTGCGCCTCTCACGACGGCTCCCAGAGTCTCCTGTAGATATCTGTCACCGGTTAACTTCAAGTAGGCTTCCATCGCCTTCGTGGCTAACGAATTCCCTCGAAAAGTGAGTCTTTCGTCATCTGAAATATTTAACAGAAATGTTGACAAAACTAAAAATCGAAAACAGAAAAGAAATAAAGTAAGAATTGCGAATTCTCGCAAGCGTGCTTGGGACAAAAGACATAATCGTGCTTGAAAAAAAGGCGTTAATTGAGATATTAAGAATTTTCGATGCGCCAGAATTAGTTGTGCGAATGAAGACTGACCTATTCGATGAATGTCCATCATGACGAGGTCGGCGAGGAATTGCGGCGCCTTTTTCTCCCGTTGCATCACCGCTACCAGGGCAGTCGCGATGTCTTCCTTCGCCTTGACGCCGATGACGGGTTCCAATTTTTCGCATAGCGACGCGTAATCGGTTTTCAGATATTCCAGAAACTCTTGATACACCTGAACCGGCAATATGTCAACCGACTGGAAACGGCACTTTACTCTTAGCGCAGGAGGCTCCTTGAGAGGTCCCTTGTCACCTACCACGGGATACCACTTCTCCGTCAAATAACGCGATGTCACATTGTGTACTGGTATACTGACGGATCCTAGAAAGGACAATACATTTGCATCACGTAACATTGATTACGATAACTCGCGTATAATTTGGTGCCCGCGTGTTTTTAAGTGCACATTTTGAATTTACCTCTACATACAGTTTGACATTCTCCCGCATATAGATATGAAGTATACATAATGTAAGAAAAAAATTGGATCATGAACGCAATCTAAAAATATTAAGACCGTTCGTAATCGAATGCTTACCGATTAAAACATTTTTGTCCCTCTTCTTTTTCCTGTCCGCTTCCCTGTACAAGTTCACCTGGATGGTGTTGACAGAGGGCAAGTGGTGGAAGTCGAAATGCTCGCCCCAGAAGCACAAGTCGGCCTTCAGCTTGGCAGTCGTTCGCGCGTACAAGGTGCTGTCGAGGCAGACCTCGCAAAAATACCGCTTCTTCGCGGGCACGCCCTTCGCCTCCAGCAACCAGATCTGCAGGGAATTGTCCGTTCGGCGTGTCTGTTCCGCATCCGGCTGAACGGATTTCCTTAAGCTGCGCATACAATAGAAATAAAAAGCCCGTTCGCCTACGAATCACGTAGACAATTGGATCAAATAAGGATCGAGTCGAATTTAGATTTATCTCAGGATCCCAGGAAACTCCAAAATCAAACACGGTAGTGTCTCGCGCCAAGTATAAGCGACAAAGTTAAAGTGACAAGCTAGAACCGCGTTGTAGTTGTCACTGAGTATAGAGGAAAGTTCTCTATTACGAGACAGCAGGTTTTCAACATCCAAATTCAATCACGATTACACAATCTAACAATGAATTTTCAACTAAAGAGATTTCGCTCCAAAGGCAATAAATCCGTGGTGGAATCAACCGATGATGCCTGTTAATTTAACAGAAATCCCGCTATCTCATATTTCAGATCCTATCTCCTACTAGGAGACTGTACTCTTTTTATGACAATGTTCTAATTTGCATATGTATATACTCTCGATTCGTTCGCGCTACTATCGAGATGAATGCTCCAACTTTGCATAATTCAAGTCAAGTGTCGTCTATCAGGGACTTTATGTACCGAGAAGCTGAGCGGTGAATCTAGAGCGTCGCGTACGGTACTCGGTTCCGAGACGATCAGGTATACGTCATCCTCGCATGATGAAAACGAAACAGCGATTTAATTTGACGGGGCGATAAGTAAAAAGCGACGCGCGGCCCGGCCCAACTGACCTGTGCAACCACTGGTCCCGTTCGTGAGCGGTTCTGCAGCTGAAATACTTGGGCCCGCCGGTGCTCGGCGTGACCTGGAAGCAGTGAGGCCTGCCGAGGAGACTCGGATGCAGCGGCGTCACCGCCGCGAGGTCCATCGAGGTCACCGCCTGACCGCACAGCAGAGACTCGTGCGAGCGGCATCCCCGGAGACCGGCGCCCCGTTGCTTCTGTCGTTCAAGCTTCGTTACGCTCTTCGTCCTCTTCAGAGGGTTCGACCGGAACGACCGCTTCGAGAAGAAGTTCTGCAATTCAGAAAAGACGATTTCTTTATGAATCGTGCGCGGGATTTGGTACACCAGCCACAATTCGCAAGCGCATATATCTCGCTCGAAAACCGTATTACCTGTACCTACACTGAGAAAAATTGTTGATGTTACCAAATGCGTTTTTAGCAGTGTTTCTTTAAATATATATATATTTTTAAGTTCAATATATATATTTTTTTAATTAACAAGTATTTTTGTGAATTAAAAAATATTTATTTGACAGCCATTGACATTGCAGTATTTAATTAAAATAAAAAATATATTTCATATAAAAATATATTTTATATGAAATAATCAAAATATGTTAACCAAACACTGCTGGTGAAATTTGTTATTTTTTTATATCAACTTGTACAAGTTACAATGCACACAGCAAAAATAAGATAAATAAATGAATATAGCATAATATGCATTAATATGCATAGATTTTGATATACATATATACAGTCTTTACTAATTTTATATAAAATACGGAAGCGCAAGTTTCACATTACTCTGCCTGAGAAGAATTTCTTGTATAATGTCTTGAGCTTTTCTTTGTATAATACATAAATTCATATACACCTACACTATTAATCTCACTATTTTCTTGTCTCTCATTTTGCAGGTTGTTTATCACCAGAGAGAACGCATTATTCTACTTCCGGACTTGTGAGTCTGCTATATTTCTTTCGGACCGTCGAAAGAGAACGGATTTGGCTGGTTGCCACTTGGAAAAACTTGATACACTTTCGGACATACAGCAGAAGGAAACTTCGTAGCTTGTTCGACAAACGCCGCAGTAAGAAACATATTCTAATGTCCAACAGTATCGATTAGGTAAGCTACATCTTTTTTCTTTCCCACTTATATTTTGTAGGCGATAAAAAATATACCAACTATATTTTTAAAAATTTCCGAGCTTTAAACGCGACCACGTACTAAAGCCAACGGCACGAGATACTATTTTTCCTACTGGATTGCTTACGAGAGCCAATCAGGATTTAGCCTTAGGTCATCTGATCTAAAACTCCGCATCCTTATTGGCTCTCGCAAGCAGTCTAGTAGGAAAAATAGTGAGCCGGTGGCTTAAGTGGCACGATGAGGACTTTCTTCTGTCACATATAACGTGTATCATTGTTTACTTGATAATAAAAGTATATGTGCCAAGAGGTTTTATACGCAATCGGTAATTAAAAAATATCAAGTATTTTTCGCAAATATCAAGCTTTTCCAAAAATATCGAGCCTTTTCGACGGGATGTACAGTCTTATTCATCAATGCCGGGACCTGCATTTTTATCATCATTTTTCTCATCTATACAAATCAGTGAGTTTCAGGCTGTATGCATGTACTACCACAGACTTCTATAGAAGCTGTGTGAACTACAGCCTGAAACTCATCGATGTATAGATGGGAATAAAGGTTATGAAAATGTGAGTCCTAGTGAAACTGAGGTCCAGACACTAATGATAATTAAGACACTGTACACTGAAAAAAATTTCTGGTTGAATATGGACGAATCAGATAATTCCTTTAGGATTTACCAGAATTCCTTTAGGATTTACCAGAATTTCTGTAGGATTGCAGGAATTCTGGTAAATCCTAAAGGAATTCTGGTAAATCCTAAAGGAATTATCTGATTCGTCCATATTCAACCAGAAATTTTTTTCAGTGTACGTTTGAGAAAGTTCAAAAAATTTGCTGTTAAACAAGTAGGCGCGATCTTAGGGAGAGCCTTACGGAATTGTTTTTAAAATTGGGAGAAACCGCGCAAGCGGTATTTTCAAGAATGAAAGAAACATTTTGAAGAGAAGTTATAATGTACGAGCGATTGATTTATAAACAAGAGAAACAAGAAATAAAGAGAGATAAAACAATTCTTTGCTAGTAAAGAATTGAGTACTCTCTTAATGTGGACTTCGCAAATGGACTTTGGTTTCCCGCGACAGCCGTCCGCGATATTTACCCTCGCACTAAAATAGTTGACGATCATGCTGACAACTTTGTCGTCTTCGTTCTCCTCCATTGGCTTGACGCACATTTTTGTTCTCACCATTCGCGCGGTTCCAAATAAAATCGGCCGTGCGCGAGAGAGGGATAAACGTTTAATCAGCACTTTTCTTGGGTTTTATGATACTTTTACATCGCGAAACGAGGCGGCGCGCGTTCACCAGTCTATGTACAATATTTCAGGCTGTTAAAGTAAAGTTTCATCCCTCGCGAAACATCTCTCACAAAATCTGTCGTTCGATAATTCTAGTGTTTGAAGGTTGTTTGTTAAATTAAATAGTGTTATATAGCATTTTTATCATCTATTAGTTTATATCGCAGTGTTACCATAACAGTGAGAAACGTTCTTTCCTCAATTTATATTTATTGTCTAATATTATCTTATTTTCGCAATACAGAACGGAAGTCCAGGAGTTTACTTCTGGACGACTCTGTAAACTTACTTTCCACTTGTCTTCCATGGGCACTTGTTTTCCCAAATTTCCACGTTTCTAGACGCAACGATCTCAGAAAATCTTTGCGCAATGCAGCGTGCAATGAAATCGCAATAATTAAGATTCGCCGACAGCAGCGCGTTGCTGCTGCTTCGCGCGAAACGTGTTTACTCTATGCGGCGCCCGTTACCAGGTCGAAAACGATCTAGCCGTCACGGAGCGTATTATCGTCGCGGTAAATCGCCGCATTATCGTGCACGCACACATGCACGCGAGAGATAAAGCTTGGCCCAGTGTCAGGATGCAACTTAATCGCCCGCGTTTCGGTCGGGAAGTCCTTGGAATGGAAATCCTTACAGACACCCCCTTCGAGATTTTACCCCTCACAAAATCTCCACTCGGCTCTCAATTAAAATACACCTCTCGTCGCCGGTGCGCGCTGCACAAAAGTTTCATTACGACACATTCTTCGATTTAACATTCTTCACTGGAGTTGTTCACTGGACTCTTCGAGAATCTACCGCGGGCGACCGGTACGGTGGCTCATCTACCCGTAAAATTTTTTCGAAAACGACTACGCGTCCGGGTTCTTTCTCGTCGAAATACTCCACATTCTCTGTATCTTCGGCGCGGCGACTCGTCGCTGGCCGTATCCGCGGATGTTACTCTCGCGTGCGCACGAGGCGGGGATCGCGAGAAAGAATTTTAATATCGTACGACACGAGTTTCACGTTTCGCACGTGACACTGTATTTCGGGACATTCCCCGTGCAGCAGTTAACCGATGAATGAAAAAACGATGCGGACCCAAAATTCCTCGGACCCGTGCTCAGGTAGTTTTACAACTTCGAAAGCGACATCTCGAACGCGCCCGAGGGACTACATGTGTCCTTGGGTCCTGTCGAGTGGCCTTGCGGAACGAGGCGGCCAAAACCGATCCCAGTCGGCGATTTAAATCGGAAGGCCCTTTAAACGGCTATGAGCGACCTTACTTTTCTCCGCGCGCGACGATCGTCTGAATACTTCCGCGACTCATCGTGCCACGATCGGGCGCTTTTTGTCCATGCTGCATCATATTGGATTTCATGACTTAGCTGACGAGCAGCGTCATGCATCGGCGAGGATAATGACCGATCGATGCATTACGTGAACGCATTTTGTCTCTTTCGCCACGGCGTCCTAACAAAGTCATGGAATGTGCTTGGGTCGGCTATAAACAGATCTTCGTTTCACGTGCGCGCGCGCGCGCAGGTATACCCTTTTCTTTTGAAATCAATAGGTCTGCTCTGTACAAGATCTTCGCTCTATAAGCTCTTTATCTCTTTCTTCGTTTCGCTCTTCGAACTTTCTCTCTTGCTCTACGGTGCTATTTATAGCTTATGGAGATGCAGCATTGCAGAGTATTCTTACAGGATAGGCCCACAGGAGAGACAAGATGTGTCAGTTAATTTTTAACATCGTTTTATATCGATTAAAATATATCTTTTATGAAAAACATTTTAATTCCACATCCTTTCCGTTCTTTATAGAAGCTTTTTTCGATGACATTTAAAACGATAATTATTTATATCATGTTTTTAATTCACGAAATTATATATTTTTAAACGAGTTTGGACCACAGTTGTAATTGCTTTTAAACATTTAGTTTTAAAACGGGTTTAGTTTAAAATTTAAGTAAACACTACAATTGTTAATTTTTTAAATCAATTTAACAATCGTTTTTCAGATTCTTAAATAAGCAGATTATTTTGTTTTTTATAAATTTACAGTTGTAAAGATTCGAGAGCTCAAGAAACATGAGACGTTTCGTAGAAAGCCTAGCGAGAAGTGACACAAATCGTTCTCTCAAATCTCGATTTAGGTTTTCATCAGAATACCACGGTTTTATGTGCTCAATTGAAAGGCGCCAGGAATTGAATCTTGATGGGAATGATTATTTTACAATAAATTACCATCCTCCTCTCTCGCCTCTTTTCGTTCCTCGGCATCTAACTACATTGCAGCGTCTGCTTTCTCTTTCGAGTAACACTGCTATGTTACGTCCTTTTTTGCGTTACCTTCATGCGTTATGCGTAGTGTTTTTTATTTGCCCCGATCTTTGTTTTATACTTAATTCTAGCACGTAAGCTTTGTAACAACAACTTTCTGTCGGTGCCTCACCTTTTGCTTTCGATTTTCAATATTACCTCTCTTTCACTGCATCTCACTTTCGCAGCAATAAATTAAATTAAATTAAATTATTACAAAAATATTTATCGAAAACGCGGCAACTCCGGTCAAATTTCTTTCAAGTTTACACGAAGAAGTATTATTTATGCGAAGCATCACTAATAATTTTGTCGAGAAAACTGTTTAAATTCACTGTTTTTATTTGCAATTAATATTTTTTTATATAACTCGGCACAAAATCAGGGTTGAACAAATTTCTGGACAGACTGTAATTTCATCTTCCTACAATCTTTTTCGTTCGACACTAATTACACAGTTAGTTACATACATCGGATTTTCAACGAACCCAAATAATTCTTTTTGAAATGCCACGAAGTAAATCTAATCACGTCGTGCGTAATTATAGATTTGTCAGTTCGCAGGCCGATGTAACGTTTTAGAGTAGATTAACTTGTTAATATTTTTGAAACACAACGACGATTATAAGACTTTTATCCGCCACCATTTGACAAGATGTCCCCCGAATGCGACAAACTTCGTTCCGCGAGATTTCGCCGCGAAATCTCGTCGCCGACTGACGCAGATGTTGGCTCATCCGGGTAGCCGAAGTCAAGGGATCCTTGGGGCGCGCACCTTTGTGCCGCGACCGAAAACTCTGCCCCTGCATTCAGGTAAGGCAAAACGGGCTAAACCCCTCGGTTCCCCTCATAGTCCCTCTTCTACGGGCGCGCTCCTCCGTCCCCGACACCGGTAAGGACAAAAACGTCTTCGGGGGGTTCTCAAATCGGAGATTGTGACACACGGCAGCGTCCGCTGATTGCATCTGCGATCGGTCCCGCTCTCTTGCGTAGAACGTGCCCCACGTACGCAATGAGCCCGTCGATCGAAACGCCTCAAATGTTTCCTTTGTTGCACTTGCACGCGCGTAAATTTATTCATTTCCGTTATGTTCCGCGAGTGTTCAAGTATGACGGACGCGAAGCTGTAAAGACTATTTAAAATTAATGTAAACTGTAGATCCGCAATCTTCATTTATAGTTTATTCAAGACTTTATATTGTCCAAGCTTGTAATTTTCTTCAATTAATTCTCCAATTGCGTCGTTTATTCTTTTAACTTTTTCAAGGCTGTTGAGGAAAGACTACGCGGAGAGAATTTTCTTCTAAAATTTACCCTGAAAATCGTATAATCGTGGGACAACGTGGCATTTTGAAGAATTTTATGAGAGTTTTTGAAATTTTACCATACATTTTACTAGTAAGTCTCCTAAAATTCTTTGAAATGCCTTGTTGTCCCACGATTACAAAATATTTTCAAGATAAATTTGAAAAGAAAATCTCTCTGTGTGATTTACAAAATAATTCGTCACTCCTTTTTTCACATTTAAATATCTGGATTGGCAATCGAATTATTAAGCCGTGCACAGGGGACAACTAGCAAATAATTCGTCTCGTAAACGGTAGCCTGCGACGTTTCTCAACCGGAAACACCAGCGTATAGTTGTCACGACTTGCCTCGAAACCAGTCCGTTCGTCCTTTTGTTCCTTTAAAACCCTTTGCCAACGAGCTTGCGAGTCCCCTTCCGATCGAACGCAGAATGTGTAAACCGCCGTCACGCACCGAGCATCGTAAAAACAGCGTGTTTTTTTTTTAAAAAGTTTCTTTTTTGGAAGATTTATTGACGGCTGCAACACGCCTATCTTTCACTTTCGTATCGACAGTTTCTATCTAATTTGTGATAGAATCGGCATTAATTGAAATTTATTGTCTATAATTTTTACACCATTTTACAATAGGAATTACTTTGCTTAACTGCAGGGACACGAAAGTGACTACATAACTTTAATCCGTAAATACGTTTGGCTCATAGAAAAATTTGGCGGGCAAACGCTCGCTCCGCGACTTAATCTAGCACGTGGGAATTGAGAACACCTGCTCGTGTACGAAGCTTGGATCGATATTTTCTTCGTTGTATGTTTTCTAATTAAATACGAATTGTCCTCAATAGAACGGACAACAATGCAGATAAATTGACATTCATAGGAACAATTTTACAGAATAACAATTCTGGAAGATATTTAGAGAGAGTAAACACTTATCCCTGTATATTTCATGCAAAACACTTGTAGAGAATCATATATTCGAGAGAAAAACTCGAGAAATCCCGTCGGGATTTGCGAGAAAATAGGCTGCTTCCGAAACGCGAAAACAACGTGTTTCGCCTTCGAAGAGGAAGGCGACATCAGCAGGTTGGCGACTCGGGAGATTTGTGAGATCGAAGATACGTGATCGGGAGATTGAAATCTTGTTTTCGCGATTGGCGAACGGAGCATGAATGGAAGAGCCAAGATAGGGATATCTGCCATCTGCCCGAGAAAACAGAAGTAATAAAAGTTTGGATATAAGTTTTATACATACACATAAAACGATGTGACAATGTATCTTCCGTTATCGGGGACTCGCCGATCGGCATGGGAACATCTTGCCCCAAGAGGAACGTTAATCTGATAATATATCTCGAAATGTGGTTGTACGGAGTAAACCTTCGTCCGACTTGATCCCGCAAGAAACGCCGATAAATCTGCACGAGAGAATCCGCGCGTGATTAGCCGAGATCTAATCCGCGAAGTTAACGCGCGCGCTAAGACGCCGCTGACACAAAAGTGTTCCCGATAACGATCTGCGAGCGCGTGCGAGGCAATAAGAAATTTAACGTGCGATTGTGGCATCTGGTGGCTGGGGGGGGGGGGGGGTGAAAGCTAAATATCTTATATAACAGTAAAATCCGGCGATCACGACGTTTGCTCGATTCAATGCAAATTCGACGCTGTAAAAAAAGTTTGTGGCCGCTTGTTATCTCACATCTAGAAAAACGATTTATTTAAGTTAAATAAAGATGAGATACGTTAAAATCACGTTTCTTCGAATCTACTAAATTTTGGTTTATTTCTACCAAAACGTTTGCTATATTTAAAGAAATAGATGTGAATTATCTTAGAGATTCCAGTCGTTAATCAATTAAAATTTTGGTTAAGGTAAAGATACCATTTCTTTGAAATTAAATACAAGTCTAGTAAGGCCAAAATTCAAAGGAAATTTGTTTGATTTAAAAGAAACTTTTTTTCTGAGTGCATTAGACGAGCGATGTAACGCTCGGCTTGAAGTCACCGCTCGATATTTTCGTCACGCGTCCAATTGTAAGACACATTTGTTTAATTAACGATCGTTATGATTTAACTGCTGATCTCGCTACTTTCATGTTGAACAAATAAGAGCTAAAGCGTCTCGTGTAATTTAACGGTCATTTACGTTTAAACGCTGATCGCCACTTTCTCGTTAATAAAGCAGGAATTAGAACGCTACATTTAGCGTTAAATGCCCGGCGAGCGTACAAATTGGCGAGACGTTTCGGAGTCGCTTCTACTCGCGATAATGACAGAACGGATAGCGCCGCAGGTAATCACAGACTTCGCGATATCGCACGGACGTTTCCCGCTGGAGAAAATCCGATTCGCCGCACCAGGCGCGAATCACTCCATCATTACGTCGATTGTCAGCCCGATAATATCGACAGTGAGAGGCAGGTAGATGTATCACCGTGACGGCGAATGCGGCCCCGTCCCCCCGCCTCCCATTCAATTTAATTAAATTAACGTGAAATTGTCAGACGAAAGCGCCGGGACTCCCTCCCGGGCGGCGACGTTAAATATAGCCGCGGATCGGTTAACGCCAAGCGCCCGTGGAAAATGAGATCGCTGAACCCGTCGCCGCCGCCGCCGCCGCCGTCGTCGTCGTCGTCGTCGACGTCGTCGTCGCGGTGAGGCGGTCTATATACGGAACATATCGGTATAACGAACTAATTACAACGTATCGTGCGCGCGGATCCACAGACACGGGTATTTCGGCGGAGCCCTCGTGAATATTCAACGCGCCGGGCATCAAGTTGGCCGACGAGCCGGCGTAAACTATGTACGTCCTCGACCATCCGAAGGGAAGCTCTTCATCCCGGGCTCTTTCACCTCTGGAGAATCAATTTTCATTCATGAGCGGCCGAACCGCGATACACGCGGAATGGGCCGGGTTTCAATTTACGAGAGGACACTGTTAAAGCGCGGGACGAATGGGATAGAGACAAAAGTTACACAATCGAATCAGATTTCATTAAGTAAACATTATCTATGGCACAATTGTGACGATTCTTTTTTTTAAGTTCTTAAAGATATTCGACTTTTTGCAGCGAAAAACATATCCTTGAGATTTTGGGTCAATAGTTGCGAATCTTCCGTTAAAAAAATCGATCGTAATTTGGATTTTGTTATAAACACTCACGATATTCTAGGGAATTTAGAATGGAAGATTCAGTGGGAACGGTAATCGGCGACAGTAGTATTTCTATCGTTTTTCTTAGTGATAAATACCTGTTACACACTCGTCATTCGTAAATAGTTATTATTAATGAGCATAGGGAGAGAATTTTTTTCTTAAAATTTATCTTATGAAAATCATGTGAACGTGGAACAACATGGCGTTTTGAAGAATTTTATGAGTTTTTTTAAGTTTTACCATACATTTTACTAATAATTATACTTACAAACATTTTACTAGTAGAATGGTAAAATTTAAAGAAAAAATTATCTCCGTGTAGATACACATTTAGGCCCAGAGATTAGTCGATTCTTTTTCTCTTCTTAGATAGAGTTCCCTATTATGACATAGGATCCTAATATGGGATAGCGAGGTTCCTGTTTAAATTAATAGACATCATGAATTGATTCCGCAATGAAGTCATTGTCCTTGAAGCGAATTTAGTGGAAAATTTATTGTTAAATTATGTAATCATTGCGAAAAAAATGTGTGATTGAATTTGGGTGTTGAAAACCTGCTATCTCATATTAGAAACCTATCTCATAATACTTTTCTCAAAGGACTTTTCTCTAATCCCTTTTCCCTTTCTAAAAAAGAGATGTTATCAGCGCGAATGTCATTAATATCGAACAGTTGAGGCCTCTTTTTCGCGATACTGATTGGTTTTCTCGAAGCGTGGTGTGCTTCACTTCTCTTTTAGATTCATAGTGAATGAAGATTTGTGATTTAGTAATATATAGTACATTTGTATGCATCAACTATTGAGGTAAAATCTCTAATCTTAGTAATTAGAATTTAAGTAACAACGATTTTTGCTTCGAAACATTTTCTCGATTGAACAGAATTAATCGTTCATTTAATCAATACCAATAACTCCAAGAATGATACACAAAACGTACTAACAGTCGCGGAACAAGGTAATGTAAAATATTCAGTATAGTATTTTCAATTTCGTAGGCGGGACAATGAATTCTCAACGTTC
The DNA here is from genome assembly GCF_000949405.1 of Vollenhovia emeryi. NCBI lineage: Eukaryota > Metazoa > Arthropoda > Insecta > Hymenoptera > Formicidae > Vollenhovia > Vollenhovia emeryi. Next base: position 918,666 of record NW_011967206.1, on the reverse strand, counting down.
GTTGTTGTTTTTCTCTCGGCGCGGTGACGTACGATGTTTTTGCATGCCATCGTGTACTCGAAGGTCGCCGCACCTATCATTCGCTCGCCGAACGTCGTGCCGGCAGGCAGCAGCGAGAGTCGCTCCGTGCGTCGTGTTACTTTTGCGTTATCGGTTTCCAAGACTCGATCGCGATGAATGCAGGGATAAAACGCTATTGATTTGCACACCTTTATTAGTAACAAGTAACGTTCCTCGATTAATTATTCAATTTCTATAACTTGTAATGAGAAACGAATTGCATGTTGAGGCGACGGCTCTTTATTGATATTTCACGAGACTAACTCATCTAAATTATTAATGTAAACCGTGGTATCTTGTCGCGGTTACATCTCGTTTACGCACCGCGCTTTTAATTATCTATCGGTTTCGTGTAATCTGTTCCATTTTCGGGAAAAGAGAGAAATTTGTGCGACTTCGGCGTTCGCGCTGTAATTCGCTCCGTCGTTCTTCGCAACTCGAACGGGCGGGAAGTAAAGAAAGTCGCTTATCGCTCATCGTTACATTATGTGCATGTAATCGAAAATTATCTCGATTAACTGCCGCAATTAATAACAACTATTTGTCGCTGGAAACTTCGCTCACATAATTTATTTCGAGGATTAGATCGAATGACAAAGATTGTAAAATATCGTTTCGTTGCGGACTATTTCTTTATCGCAGATGCTTCCGATGGTCGCGTTGCGTTTTATATTCAAAAGTGATTTATTCATTATCTTATTCTTTCGAATCAAAAATGCAAGTTGTTAGATTGAGTAATTTGTATCATAGAAAGGCATGCGATATTTGTTAATAATATTTGGTGTGTTCCGCGGTATTTCACATCGCGTACGGGAGTGCCCGAAATTTTGCGCGATCGATGATTTTCGCGAGTGAGTGTTGTGTTAGTGCAACAAGGAAATCTGAGAGGATGTGCAGGTCTAGGAGGCATCGGGCAACAGCGGAGAAAGGGTGAGGTAAGTGTCTTACATTTTTCTGTTATCTGTTACTTGTGCGAAATAAAGCATCTGTTGTGTTTTTATTTTATTTATTCAAATGATTCGAACGAGGATTTGAATAAGTGTTAGAGACAAAACCATACATATAAAATTTTGTGAGTTTATATTTAAAAGGAAGACTTTTTCAGTATTTTATATAATTATTTGAATAAATACGTATTTAAAAATATAAAATATAAAGTATATTTAATACAATAATTTTGATTTTACATAATTAGTTTATAATAATCATATACATATTTATATTGTTACAGTTTCACATATATAGTTAACGATGTACAACTCTGCTGTTGCAACTCGTATCAGTGAGTGATAAATTATTTTATATTTTAAATTGACGTTGCGCCTACAATTACTTCTTTGCATGTATACAAATTCTTAAAAATATACACACAATGCTCAACTACAAACTGCGCGCGCGAAGCGCGCGTTTTGTCATTTCTAGTAATACCATGTGTAAAAAGATGGAGAGTCGACTAACCGCTTGTTAGTATTTAATCAGAAAATGAAAAACCGGACCTTACAGTGCAACGCGAAAATAATAATTTGAATTGACGCGGAGTGCCACGATGTTACGACAATACAATCGTAGATCGTCGACATTGACTGAGGCATCCGCTTTTAACGAATTACTCGGCAATTTATTTACAACGACCCCGCTCGAGATGGCATTGTTAATTGTGAGTGATGCGTCCGCTTTTAACGAATTACTTTGCAATCGAGTTTACTTACCACGATCCTGTTCGGGGTGACATCCAGGGGTCGCGCGCCGAGCACGGGGGTCGCGGGCGCGCTACCTCTTCGACAAGCCTTCTCGTACGATGTATCTGAAACAGAACCGAGCAACTCGCGTGAGCATGCGCTTAGACGCTTAGACTCAATAATAGTAATTGGCGTGTCGTGTTTCGGATACGCCCGCGGCGGTAATTCGGCCGCGCAACACGGCCGAAGTAAGCTGAAACCACGTTGCGGCGATGATTACATAGTCTGCGCCAATGGTTGGTCTCGCTGGCTCTGTCATTGAGCGAGTAACGCGATACGTTCGTTCAACCGACTGAAGAGCGTTTTGCCGCATAAAGCTACAGTTCATTTCGGACGAACAAAGACGAACGAAAGGGTCTCTATTAAAAGCCGAGATCAAGTTGTTGAAAAACGCGCTTTCACAAATAAGTTAAACAAATTTTAATTTACGGATAGATTTTATTAAGTATGACAGAGGATACGAGGATCTGTTGGAGTGTCATCAATAATGCACTTTGTCATCTCTTGCCTCTATTCACTTTCCCTTGGAATTTCATTTTGTCACTTTCGTTTCCGTTGCTCCACTGAGCCACTTTGCACGATTTGACATAATTAAATGTTCTTTAATTTTCTCAGATATAAAATGAATATTCTCAAATTCTTAAAGAAACGAAAATGATTATTAAAGTCCTCTAATTATACTTCAAATTATCGCATGTGTCTTATTGCCGTTACAATATCATTAAGTGAACTAGGAGCTTAACTTGTCTAGCCTATCTAAAAATATTCACGGATTAGATTAACGCCGACAGAGTTCTTCTGACCGGCAACCAAGTACCGGTTATATTTTACTTGCGCCAACCGCTTCAGATAAGTGTAGCAAGAGTAAATGGTTGCATGCTCGACGCTCACGTTGTTCACGTTTACTCCTGTGCCCCTTCGCGAGAGGCACTCGGATAACAGAAATCGGCCGAGGGAGAAGAAACAGAAAGCAGCCCCGTAATTAACGCCCTTACAAGAACCCGGGGTAGACTTCCAAGCCTTTCTCCCGAGCTTCTCTGTTTACGGTCAGCGGTTTAAACGGTTACCTCGCACAAGAGTCTCGAGTTACTTGCGCTTCGGTGTTAGAGAGACCTTCTAGACGTGTACAGAGTGTTCTTGAATTCATATCCGTAATCTTAATTAAAAATATCTTTAAAAGAATCTCATTTATAAACAATTTTTTGATTAATTTCTGAGTAATCCTCTAGTATATCGTCAATTTCTGAATCGCATTATAAGCGATAAGAAGCGAAGGAATTTTTATCTCTAGATACCTAATTGAATATCTGATAAGAAAGCAATTAAACTTTATTGTCCACTTACAATACAAACGAATTTTATTATATTTATGTAATGTTATTTTTATATTAAAATATTTGATATTTAATCAGATTAGTCAATCAGTTTTACATTTGACGACGGACACTCTATATTAGTGTCTCAGACACGGTGTGTTATTTTTTTATTATTCGCAATTAATGAAAAAAACGTCAGTTGTACACATAAAAGCGCAACGTATTCTCGAATGGGCGTTTATACAGTTAACATAATTTCGACAATGTTCTCCAAGGCTTATATCCAAACTAAAATAATCAACGTTAATTAAAAATCAAACTGACATATCTAAAAATGTGCAAGTTTCTTGTTTGGAAATTTCGATAGCGTGGCTCATGACGATGTATATTTCGTCACGCAGCAGAAACAGGATCTCTTGCGCAGGAGGATCGTGTGAAGTGAAACCAGATCTGGTCATCAGTTTGCGTTGTCAAAATAAGCAACATAATACTTATGCAATCCAAAAAGGCACGGATCAAAACAGTATCGTATGCGGATGACAAAAATAATCGTTATGTGACTTTTTATCAGGTGTCCAATAAAAAAAATTGTCTTTAAGACAAGAACTAGAATTGTCGAGTGAGTAAAACGCATTTTTCTCGAGATATCTTCGGAACCAGCTCGACAACCTCGGGACTTTTCAACAGTACTTTGTCGAGGCAAACGATAAGCGAACAGAGATTGAATATATCGTGACTGGTCGTAATACTGCACGTTTGCGCGGGTTATGACGACGATAATTTTACGCATACGCGGTTCCTGCCGTCGTGGTTACACATGGGGCCCAGTTGTAAAACCTTAATGCGAACGCGTCCCGCCCTTTTTACGATGCAACGTGGAAAATAAAGATGTTCGGAAATAAATGCGCGGCCAATTGGAGCAATTCCGGTCGGGGCGTAAAAACATAAGGGCCGAGTAGAGATATTACGCGTGCTTATGAGCCTCGCCGAACACACGGAAATTATCTTACGGAAAGAACAGCACGTGCGTCTCGCATATCTTTCGGGCAAATTATTTTCGCAGATGAATTATTCTGCATTGAGTCAACGCGTAAAATTGATAGCGACAACCGAGTCGAAGATGTTACGGTACTTTTCTGAATGATGAAATTGATCGAGGAATCTTTGAGCATTTGAATGAGAATTTTTGAAGATTTTATGTAATTGTTCGTGCTTTTTTTTTAATTTATGAGTTTTTAAATCATAACAAATCAGTTTATTATTATTTGAGTTAATGACTGCGTGCGTCTAATTTAATATGTATATTATGTCACTGAGAAGAATCACTTTGTGTGATCGAAACGTCTGACGTTTTAACATTTACATTTATATTTTCATTTTATTTTTTGATGTATTTGATGTAAACTATTTATTTTTCACGCGTAACGTCTTGTGTTGGCTCCTATTGCCTGATTCGTTGTTTCTTCTTTTAAACGATAACAATTTTATATTCATCATGTAGACGGAATATATTTATCGCATTAGATGCATGACCGTTCTGGAATACGCACTGGTCGTGTCACTGTTATCTTTATTAACAGTGAGGACAGATTGCGTCTTCAGTCGCGAAATATTGGCGAAACGAGACGGCCGACATAAAGTATCGCTGGCCGTGCGAGGCGAATCCAGAATCAACTTTTTACGAGCCTCGTAAAAGGCTCCCTGCTCCGGCAAGCTACCTGCTAATTAATTCCTGGTTTACGGCTCATCGGCACAAAGAAAACTGCCGCGGAAACTCACGATCGCGGTTCAGAGCTGGCCTGAAATATTTCAAGGGTCCCAAGAAATCAACACTCGGTGCTACTATGTAGATACGTTGTTTATGAAAAGGAAAAAATAACGATTCACCGGATAAACGAAATTGTACAAAAGTTTACGGCTAACTCTTTGACATTTAAAGTATTACTAAAATTGTTATTATTCAAGATCTCAAATTAGAAATGTGATAAAAAGTAAAAAATAGCGTGGCTTTGTTTCAAAGCTACATTCATTTTACAAAATGTTAACCGATATTTGTTGCTGAATACAATTAGACAAAAATGCTGGTAGATTTTCTTGAAACTCGTTGCAAGTATACTTGCAAAATACAGGAACTGTTGACAGATTATTCTGATTAGAAAGAGAAGAGTCGTCACAAAGTAAAACATAGCCATTTTCAGGATGTCTTTTTGTAAATCTTATATAACATACTAATTAAATTATTATTACACAAGATTGTAAGATATAATAGCGTGAAGTAATTTCTCCCGTTCTCTCTAATCGAATTATCGAAAATGTTAAATTAAAAACGTGCAATTAGAAACATTATTCCGCTTCACTCGCCAGTGAATGTTAATTAGGCTCACGATGAAGAGATCTCTCTCTCTCCTTTTCTTCCTCTCGCGATCTTGCCCCTTTTTCCTCGTGGCCTTGCAGCTGCATCGGTTGCATCGGCCTGGTGCAGCATGGGGAGAAACGCATCCTTTGTGCGCGCTCGAGTGGCCCGAGGAGGAGGCGACACAAAGAGAACCCGAATCGAAATCGAAACGCGACGACAGAACGAAATCGAGCGTAATGGCGGGAGTGAATTCACTCTCCTCCTCGTCAATCCTTTTCGCCTTTCGTGATTTCGCGCTAACAATCGCCGTGCAAGTCAACGGTTATTAATGATCCAGAAACGAGCGAGTCGGAGGGAGGGAGGCGTGCGAGTGAAAGCGAGTCCTCGCGATCGCGCGCGATCGTCTTCGAAAGGAGATCAATCTCGCGCATGTTTTTCGAGCATTGTGCTCTGGAACCTCGTCGATCGGACTTGTTACCAAGACGGTTGAAGGAGTGCCACTGCGACTATTTTTCATTCGCGGGGGTCGTTTCGGTGACGAGGAGGGCGTGTGCGACTGTCACAAAACGGCGACTTTATAATATGGCTTGTAGAAAAGAGGCGTTTCTGCATGACGTTCCGGATTGGAGAGAACTGACCTTGCCAATCGCGATGGTAAAGGCTTAATTACTGTGATTAGGGTGCCTGGATCGATGGCAATCGCAATGGATTAATAGCCGTCGCTTATATTAATTGTTTATATTACCTACGTTAGAAGCTTATTGTAATTTTGTATTATTATCGAGCATGAAATCACACAGGGGGGAAGAATATATTATAATTAAACAATCTAAAGTAACGTAATAGTCTCCTCGAAATGTACGCTGAAATATCACCAGTCACTGACAATCGCACCCTCAGAAAGGATTTCTGTTACCGAGGCAAAAATTAGTCTTGACGCATTTACATTTCTCACAACCTCATTTAGTATAGAAATAAGACGATATCAAAATAAAATCAATAATTCTTATTCTCCTCTATCGAATTAAAAAAAGATTGGCTTACTAGAATGAGACCAAGAGTAACGTTATATATATTCTTGCGTTTAGAATAAATTTTCCCTCCATCTTACTGCGCACGAAGTTCGCACCACGATATTCGACAAAAGACGACACATACTATCGTGTCATTATAGATTTTAGAATTTTTCATTTAAGATTAAAATATTCCTTTCTTTATAATAAATATGAACGGCGCTATATTAAACCTATTTTATGATACATTGAAGTGTAATTGGGTTCGGAAATTTTTTTCTGTGGTTGCGGTATTATATTAGAAAAGTAGAAAGCTTGAGTTGAGGAATAAATATTAAAATTTTAATTGAAATACTAATTGTAAAGTAAATACTAACTTTTAAAAATTTCATTTGAAATAATTGAAATATATTGGGCGAAAGAATGGCGAAAGTTTGCCAATATATATCAATTACGCGCATCTGGCACAGACAGGAAGGAGTTTCGCGATTTATGTTCCCGTTTTATTCGTACGTTCCTATTTCAGATATTATATCTTGCACACGTGGGGAGACTCATTAGTCCGCTATCGACGACCAAAAGGGCGCGACTGTTATTTTTCACCGCGCGGTCATTAACGAGACGCATGCGGAACCGTAACAATGCCCAGCCGTCGGGCCGACCCGCGGATATTTATGAATTGATACGCGACGCGGTGCTTATCGCGAGGGTCAGATAAATCACGTAGATGGGGTCGGCGTAATTGTTACGAGCGAAATGCGCACCGTTTGGGGTCTCGTTTCGCGACAAATGACTTGTTGCGAAATCGACGCGCGCGCGGAACGAATGCTCGTAGATCGATTTAGAAGTTTGCACTCGTAACACAGTTTCTCTTGGACGTGACCGCGCTACGTTACGTTCTAATGTTTAGGAATAGATGTACGTATACTTTTGAAACTTCTCTTCGTACGTTTTTCTTTTCAAAATTATGTAAATTAAAAATTATACATTTTTGCACTTTTCGTATTTACTACACTGTGAACAGTCCATGTGCATAAGTCATTTTCTTGTAGTCACAATACATAATATCATATATTTATATCGGCTATTAAATTTTCTTTTATTTTATGTTATATTAAAAAGCTATTATTAATAAAATTAATAAAATGTACTGATTCAACGAACTAATGAATGATGAACTTAATTCTGTTAAATAAAATCCGTAAAGCTTAGAAATCACGAATACGAAGTAATAAAGGATAGGTATAAAAGCCAAGACAGGATTCTAATACGAGATAGCAGGTTTTCAACATCCAAATTCAATCACAAATCTTTTTTTCGCAACGATTACACGATCTAACAATCAATTTTCCACTAAACAGATTTCACTCCAAGGGCAATAAATTCATGGCGGAACCGACAGATGACGCCTATTGATTTAGCAGAAACTCCGCTATCTTATAATGGCGGACTTTCCTCTATTATATTACGTTCTTAGAAGTTATAAGTTTGCAGAGTGAGCATAGAGATTATTCGGAAGCTGACACAATGCATGATTATAATTCTCGTAAGGTCAGTCTGCTGAATTCCATACCGTCACGCAATCGCAAATGATAAACCGCTATTTCTGATTGGTTTTTCGGTTGGAGAACTTTATCGAGAGCAATTCTCTCGGCGATCGAATGACTCGCCCGTCGCAACGCGACAGCGATAACGCGTTTCGAATTGACACCCATCGTTGTAACATGAATTCATCGCAAACGTCACGTGCAGATAGTGAACGTAATCTGGACCAGAGAGTGACGAGCCTGTACGGTTTTTCACGTTCTTTTTTTAAGAAAATCTGGGCTCAAAGAATTCCTTTGCGATTAATTTTTATTACTAATTACGAATAATCTTATGGAAATAGAAGTTTATTAAAACATCTTACTTTCGAGAGACGAAAAACAGAGAAAGAAGCAGCAAACGTGCAATTTTCTTATTGTAATTTTTTTCGAATTTTGAGCGCATAACTTTTTTTATTACATTTATAGATATATCTCTCCTCTTTTATATATATACATTGTTTCTTACAACATATATCTTCCCGGAAAAAATGTATACATCTAAACATAAATGAGTATATCTAACTCAGATATAAGCAGATATGATTGGATACAAATATTTTTTCCCGGGTTACTTTTACGGAATGTCTTGCTCTTTTGGAAGTTCATCATACACGGAGAGAATTTTCTGTTAAAATTTATCCTGAAACTCATGTAATCGTGGGGCAACGCGGCATATCTAAGAATTTTATGACAGTTTTTTGAAATTTTACGATACACTTCACTAGTAATTAAACTTATAATTAGTATACATTTTACTAACAAAATGTATGGTAAAATTTTTAAAAACTCTCATAAAATCTTTCAAAATGTCCACGATCACAAAATTTTCAGGCTAAATTTTAAGAGATAATTCTCTCCGTATAGCGTTCGCGACGATGCGGATGCATCACGTTTGTTTACGGTATTATTGCCGCCCGATAAAGCTGGCTATTGTAAATGATTATTCGTGTGTGCGTACGTCTATACATCAACGCGGTCCGTCTACCATACCCACAGATAAGATCGCGATGCTAAGTTCGCTGGTCGGCCATGTGAGGAAGCAGTCGCGAATTTACGAGCTGCATTGCTACTTCTCATTACTGTCCTTATCTCGCCGAGCAACTGTACGATTCCAGAGAAAGAATAGTGTTTTTAAAGAATGGTGGCTGCATTAAGGCCTGTGTCTACGATGCTAGAACTTGGTCCAAGTTCTAGTCTCGAGAAATGTGTAGCCAATCAACTTGCAGCTATTCCAGACCTTTAGATAGCGTTCCGATCCACATTACCGGAGAAATCTTACGAAATAGTTCTTGATACACAGTAAAAAATAAAATGTTATTGTTAACATTTTTTACGTGTCTCAAAAAGTCCACTCTAAATTTTAAGTTAAAATAACAGTTATCGCGTGTGTTACTTTTTGACAAATTATAAATGTTAATTAATCAACAATATACTTCACATTTATGTTCTTTCAACCTTAAATGTGATGTGGTTGATTTTGTGAAATAGTTATGTCAAAAGAACTCAAAATAATATTCAATTTTTAAATAAAATACACAAAGTGTCAAGTTATTATGTTAACATAAATATAACACGTAAGAGTGTTACGAAAATAATAATACGTTTTATGTTAATTTTACATTGAAGTAAGAATCAAATCTTGGTAACACAAGAACATTTTCACATTTGAACACACGATTTTTTACTGTGTAGTATTTATTATTTATCGTTTCCGCTGCATCAATTATTCTAGAAATTCTACTATTTCGGATGAGCAAAGAGTAAATTAAATCTCGCAAATTGCAAAGCACTTGTCTCACACATGCATATAATGTAAAACGCGACGTTTTAAAAGAGTCAATTTTTTGTTATCACAACCCTCTCATTCCGCGTGATTAATATGCTCGAGCGACACATGTTTTGCCGATGCCCCGGCGCTCGAACATGCCCCGATTTAGCACACGCGCGAGTAACGAGACGGGAACGTTCCGCCTCGTCATTGACGCTTATTGCGAGTATCCACACCTCTCGAGAGGTCTTTCGCGTGTCGTATTCTTTCGACGCGCCACGCACACGTTCCCGCGTAATAATGTATCGTTCGTCCTTTGTCGCGCCGGATTGACGGTCGAGATTTTCCGGTTGACCGCGAGATTGCGTGTCGGATGAAAGAACGGCGCCGATGGCCTTATCGTTATCTCCACGCGCCCGAGTTTATTACAGGGGCGAGATGATTCGCGCTTTACAATGCACCTGCGGCATATCGACGCAGGTAGTGGCTAAATCATTCGGCTGGTCAGATAACGAACCGCGCATCCTCGAGAGCTGCCGCTGAGGAGCTACTTACGGCGAGGAAATAATCTCCGTGATAATCTGTTCTAATTGAGAAAGTTCGCCAGGTTAATTCATCGCGCTTGCAGATAATTGAATTCGTCCTGTCGCGCTTTCATAAAAGATACAATTCTCTCGGGAGTAGGAAAATTTCGCAGGTATTAATTATTATCACGGTTATTATTATTTTTTACAAGAATTGGACGTCGATCCCATTATTATCTTAGATGGATAAATAATGTATTCTTAATTGGAACGGAGAGTTGTGTTTAAAAATACGTGATAACTCGTACCGTAGGTAAAAATAATTATGACATTCGAATCGTTTAAACGTCAAGCACAGGAATCTCGATATTCTCCAGCGAAACGTCTCGGACCGTTTCCATGTTCCGCTCGAAGCTTGGCTCTCGACCAAGAATTTCCCCTGAATGGATGAAAGAGCTATTCGGAGGACAATGCACCTCACCCAGAAACACTCCGGCAATGCACTATCCGATTATTCTCGCGCTGGATTTTTCTTAATGGCTCGTCAAAAAATCCTTCCGCATCCGTGAAGTAGAGACACTTACGTTTGAGTATAATAAAGAGAATTTTAGAGATGCGCTTTTGTACCATTACTTATATTAAATAAAACAAATATTATTCAAGATTCACATAACACAGCAAAGAAACAAAAAACTTGACCTCCACGTTGCACCATAATCGAACAAACCAAGTTCTGAGAAAGAGGAATGACAAGATCTCAGAATAAATTCGCCGAAAGTGTGTATCTGGATTTAAAAAAAATCGTCTTGACAACCAATCTGTTACACGAACGGCTTAAAGATGCTATGTTTCTCCAAAAATTGTAGATATTTTTTCCTTGAAAAGGACCACAGTCCGGATGGTCGAAATGTTGGAATGAGTTATTAAATAAACCACTAGGCCAGTTTGAAGTCGTCAAATAATTTTGTCTATTGTTAATCAACTATACTGGCGACAATGATATTCTTTCTCATCATAAAAAAATCGTCTCGGCGTTTCCGACAGTGATCATACAGAGCGTCGTCCGCTGCAAAGAAACGTATCAATCGACGCTGATATAAACATTTGCCGCGGCAGCACGTGCATAGCACGTTTCTTCATTCTCGCTCACGCGAGCGGAACTTTCACACGAGAGGCAGCTCGCTCGGTTTCTCAGAGCCAGGGACTTGGTCGGTTCTACGAGCCAGACGCATCCAGAGCATCAGGCGCCGGGATCGCCGCGGGGAGATAGAACGAGACGAAACGAGGCTCCGTGACCAAATGCGCGGGGAGAGATAGGAGAGAGGGAGAGAGGGGGAAAAAAGAATTAAAAGAAGCGGACGACGTGGTACGGGGGGCACTGGCTGTTTCGAAGCAGGACGCGCGTATCTTGTCGTGCGTAAGGGCCCTGCGGGCATAGCGGGTCCCCGTCGTAGGCTGAATGGCTATGGGGGTCTCGTGACGGCGCGACGTAGAGCTGGTATACCGAGCCGATTGGGCCCATCTCGCTCGACACCAGTCGACTCGCGCGGTAGAAAGCTCCATTGCACGACTTTGACATTTACACTTATCTCTCGCATGTAGAAGTAATCGCGAGAATTTGATCGAAGGAACGAAAAACCGTCAATTTAAGCCTACGTTAAATTGACACGATACTATTTTTCCTACTGGATTGCTTACGAGAGCCAATAAGGATGCAGAGTTTAAAGTCAACGGCACACGATACTATACTTTTCCCTGCTGGATTGCTTGCGAGAGCCAATAAGGATGCAGAGTTTTAGATCAGATGACTTAAGGCTAAATCCTGATTGGCTCTCGTAAGCAATGCAGTAGGAAAAATAGTATCGTGCGCCTTTGGCTTTAGATTCAGAAAAATGTTCAAGAGTGTCAGTTTTTTAATATTCAACAGGGAACGTTTACTTAGGCTCTTGGACATCTAGATTCAGTTTTTAAATTCGAAAATGGTTGAGAAATCTATCATCGAAATTGTAACGGTAGGCCGTTCTCGGGAGGGAAACCGCGGATCAAAATCTTGTACACCAATGCCCACTAATGCCCAGGGGGCATTACTTTATCTTATTATCTTATGTTATCTTCTATATACATATTTATCTTGCTTTATCTTATTTTATCTTATTATATCTTTATAATGCCCCAGCAAGGCCTAATGCCCAAATTAATGCCCAAAAATGCCGCAAATCTGTACACCACAATGCCATCAGCGGTTTCCCCCTCGGCCGTTCTCTTAGGGAGAAATCGAAGTGTGGTATGGGCTTAAGCCGATCGCATTGACGAAAGGGTTAGGCGAGATCTATGGTCCACCGCTGCTAACCAGTACGATTCATGAGATTCACACGCCATTAACCCTAGGACGATTGCCAGCCCGGTTGAAAGAAAAAAAGCGCAGGCCGGCTCGAACGTGGGGTTGGCACTTTTAATTTATCGCTTTATTATGTAGTACCTCGCGGGGGGACTCACAATGCCCCGGTCATTAGCGTCCATAAATACAATGTAACACCGCCGTGCGTAATTTAGCGCACCGGTGCAGAATTCAGTTCGTGAAGATTAGCGCGCGTCGCGCGCGCGACCTCGTATGCAAATCCGATCGCTCGCGGATGGCATTAAAGACCGTCGGCAATACGAGTATCGTTTACGAGTGTCGTTAAGAGCGAACTTTCTGCGATCGCGAGTAAATGTCAGCGATCTTGGAGCGGCGGTTTATTTTATACATCGCACTTTAATCGCCTTTAATCGCAGTTACGTTGCCCGGATTGGACATCGTTCAATTAAACATTCTACCCTCTTTACGCTATTTTGTTTACTGGCTTAATTAGTCCTTGATATTATCAATCGTATAAAGTACAGGCTCTTTTCTACGCAGTATTTAATTATCTTATGAATTTTTCGCATTTATTGTTTGCACGTTTCTCGCTTTTTATGCGTAAGAGTCGCGTGTACTTGAATAAAATGGCGTATCTCGCAATGCGAACAGAATATCGACTGATCTCTTTCGCAAGGTCGTGTCTCAACTTTACGTAATTTCTGGTTTTTCTGTGCTTGAACGCTCATTCTAGTCCAGAATGAGTACAAAAAACCAGAAATTACGTAAAATCGAGACACGACCTTGCGAAAAAGATCAATCGATATGTACTTGCGCTATTCACAAAAAATTCTCTCTCTTTCTCTCTCACCGCGGTTAAATTTTCTCGGCTCACTGACACTCGCTTCCAAGTGGATACCATCGATTGCTTTGTGGATGCAACGCGTTTCGATGTACACCCTCACGGGTCGGGTCGAGGACCGGTACTTTCACGCCCTACACGAGTCCTTTCTCGCCCCCGCAATTTTTCATCGCGACGACGCGACGTCTCATCGAGGAGCCATATCGCTCGATCGCCCGGCGCAAAACGGGGTGGTTTTAAGGGCGTTTTCATCTGCCCGCCGCGCCATTGTCCACCGCGGAATTATTTATAGGCGGAGGATGACCAAACACAATTTACACCGGCGACTACGCGTCGCAAAATGAACGGCGGTGTGGTCCATTGTGCGCGTCGCCGTAAACGTCGATTCTCGTGTATTCTGTTCGCGCGTGTGTAACCGTGCGTGTGGGGATATGCGTGCGGCCTCGTTGCGTCTTTCTATGCAACGCGTACGTATGCGAGTCGCAAGGACATAGTCGCACGCACAATCCTGGTCTCCGATTGCCGATTCCCGAGGCGTGAGGAGTAAAATCGTGACGGCGCGGATTCACTCGCGAGCTTGGGACGTTTCGCGGACTCTCCCCGATCGTTATACGTTTGAAACGTAATGTGCTCGCGACAATGGACACGCGGTATCTCAATCCTACCGGACGCGCTTCCAGTCGTAGGATAACAAATTCGCGGAGATTGACCTTGTTGCCCGGTGAGAATCCCGCGAGGCGCCTCCAATGGCGAGTTTCCGATCTTCGATAACAATTCTAATAATCGATAATCAAATTTAGATTGATAGGAATTAAAATCAAGCCAAAGTGAATTGCAAAGCATAGCGATATGTTACGTCGGTTTATCGTATTCGAATTTATCGTTCAGTTTTTATTTTTTAAGGTAGTTCTTTCCCAACTAGGCTACACGGAAAAAACAATGTAGCTGCTGTAGCTAAAACTTAGCAAAATAGGGACAGCTAATATTTTAGTTGTGATAGCTCAATATTTTGCTACTGTGCCTATTGTATTAGGTGCGACAGCAAACGGTTTGCTGTCGTAGCAAAATATTGAGTTATCACAACTCAAAATATTAGCTGTCCCTATTTTGCTAAGTTTTAGCTACAGCAGCTACATTGTTTTTTCCGTGTAGTCAAAATGAGACTTGATCAATAAAGTTCAATAGACGATGAATTCTTTAATATTAAATTTAAGAACAGACTTTTAAACACTACTGCTTCTATTAGAAACCGATAAAATAAAAAGGAGTTACAGAAAATGACATAGTATTCTGAATTACGTAGTGTTAGCAGAGCGTTGATCGTGGATGCGATAAATTGTGAAAAGATATTTTAATTATCATAATGGAAATCAGTTACGATATAGAGGGCGTTTTTTTTAAAAAAAAGAGAAAGTGTTAGAGCAGTAGCGAAAACGCAAAGAACACTTAATCAAAAAACAAAGAGAATGACATAACCTACGTTGCCACATCCGCAAAGCATTATCGTGCACGAAAAAGTTAACCTAGTCAAATTTTTCTTTAGATCTATCGTACTCTGTTACCGTACAGTCAGCGTCGTTGAAATTGAAACATGCACTTCTTTAAACACTCAACTACTTTTGCTCGATTTTTTGTTTCAATCCTTATTATAGATTTTTTCCTACCGACAAATACACGTCCAAGTGCCAGGTTTTCTACCCCAGCAACCAATGGCGAGAAGCGAAATGTTAAAAACAGTTAATTTTAAGTGATTATATCTCGGAAACTATACGGTAAATCAAACCCAAATTTTACACACATACGTATTAATATCTAAATTAGTTTTGCTGCAAGTTTAAAGAAAATCTGCAACTTCATCATTTTTTACCCAACTACCTTAATTGCACGTGCAGTGATGGACAGAATGGTCGCAACACATTTTTTTTAGTGAGTCTAGAAACGCGCATTTAGATTCAGATTTACGCTCCGAAACGTTGTCTCTGAGGAAAATTTTACTTGAAAAATAGATGGAAAACGCTCGAAATGGTTTCGGAATGGCCATCGAGTGAAATATTCCTCGGAGGAGATTTTGGAGCGCAACCTAAAAAGAGTGTCGCAACCATTCTGTCTATCACTGTACACGGGAGTGCGCTGTGCAGACGAGACTTTTATACAAATGTCGTTCTACCTACAACTCAAACAAAGACACGTTCGTACGGTATACGCTGCGGAAGGGCTCGCGTTCGATACGTCGCAGCTTCAGCCGAGCAAGCCGACGTACGCGCAACGGGAAGAGACTCGCCGAGAACGCATTGTAATTCGAACAAACGGATTCCTAAATATCGACATTCGGGGCGCGAACCGCTCGCGGACGCGCGACCGCTATTGTTCGCGCGACCATAAATTCACGCGAACGCACACATTCGCAACTGATCTCTCGCTCTCCAGAGAGTTGCACATTTGGGACGCTGCGGTGCATACGTACCTACCTACCCATCTACCTACCTGCCTACCTACCTACGCGGCGCTGCACATGACAGCGCATAAATTCGAAAGTCATTTGTCACGTGAAAGTCGAAACAAATACACACATTTTCTCTCCCCCTCTGTATTTATACTTTCCCGACGATGATCCCGGGGATAACATTTCCCCTGAAAACGCTCGAGTGTACACGAGTACGCACAGAATTTTGCACCCGGCAGATATTCCTCGGTGTCACAAGTGACAAACAGCTTTTACGGCGAATCACGCGACGGATTTAAATACCCCGCACGACGCGAACAAAATGTTCGATGGCAAAGTGCGAAAAATTGATACTGGCGATTATACAAATTATGCAAAATTGATGTAACTTGTGCTGAAAAAAAAAGATCTTGCAACTCTGCAGCAACAATTTTCTAGGCACGAAAAAATAACTGAGATATACACGGACACTTAAAAATTCACCTGCGTTAGTAAGATAGTTTTTTTTAGTGTAATTTATTCCGCGGATATTCATCGACGAGACGAACCGTTCTCTGCGCGTCTTGAGATTAATAGATATAACATTTTCACACCGAGTTTAAAAGCGACTGAAATAACGCTTGTGTTATTGGAAATGCGCGAGGCAGGAGCCGCGGGACCGGGACAAATCGACCGCGTGAAATTATTTAGCCGTCATCAGTAAAATTGCGCCAAATCGATCTTATATTGACAGTCTCGTTCCTTAGTAGCATGCATAAGAGAAGAGTCTGGGAAAATCCGGCTTGGAAAGCACCGGGGATGTTATGTACGCGTTTCAGTCCCACTAAGCCAATATTCCTCTCGTAAATATTCATCCCATCGACCCGGTATGCCGATCAATCGCGAGTTCCTAACCACAAGTGTTACGCTCATCGGATATTCCATAGAAACTTTGCGGCGCTTGTTACCGGATTGGCTGGAATAACTTTGGCTTACAGCCGCTTGCGACCCGTTGCACCTGCATAGTTCGTCGTGGAAGAATCTATATTCGGTAGCTTCGACGCATTAATTAATTCTTGACGTTAAACGGGAATAACAATAAAACAAGAAACGAGAAGCCTATTAGGTCCAAGCGAGATGTAGATAGCCAAATAATTTTAATATGTAAATTCTTATACCGGTTTTTCCACCTGTAAACGAAAACTGTGTTATATGTCCGAAAGGAAACCGGCGCGCAGTACTTACAGGTGGCAAAAACGGTATAAGAATTCACATATTAAAATTATTTGGCTGTACGTCTCGCTTGGACCTGAACAGGCTTCTTGTTTCTCGTTTGATTTATAACGTTCCTGATGTAACTCTAATTTCTTGTTTGATTTATAATGACCAGGGAAGATCATCAGACTCCAATAATAAAATAACAAACAAACACGGAAACAGACAGTTCGGGAAGGAAAAAACCGTCGACTCGTTTGGCGCAACAGTTCCTCCCAAGGTTCCTCCGCAACTTCGAAATACGAAGAATATAAATTGTGCACCGAAGATGGTTCTTCGAAGCAAGAGTTTAAGAAATTTTACTGTTATTAACAAAGGGTTAAATCAGGACCATTATAAATCAAAAACAAACATAGAAATAGGCAATAGGAGTCAGCACAAGACGTTATGTGTGAAATCTAAAAAATTTTACATATAACATCTTGCCTTGACTCCTATTGCCTATTTCTATGTTTATTTTTGATTTATAATGGTCCTGATTTAACCCTTTGTTAATAACAATAAAATTTCTCAAACTCTTGCTTCGAAGAACCATCTTCGGTGCACAATTTATATTCTTCGTATTTCGCAGTTGCGGAGGAACTGTTGCGCCAAACAAGTCGACGGGTTTTTACTTCCCGAACAGGACCACCACCGATGTTCGACGGGTAGAATTCGATGCATTATGCCAGACGCATGCACACCCCGCGGATGGTATACAAATGAGTAAAATGGCTTTCGAGGTGTCGGTACACAGACAGCAGCAAATAGGCAGATGTCGCGGTTTCCTCCGCTCGAGTCCATTCCGCTTCGGGTAGCACGTCCGCGCGTATAATTTCCGTCCGAAGCCATTTCTGTTTTAACAATGCCGCTCCTTTTTGTCGTGTCGCGGCACGGACCAACACAATTCCCGTTTCGCTATGCGCACGAAATGATACGCGAAAGAAAAAGCTTGTACCCTGATGCGCTTTGCTTTAATTGAATCCCGACAACGAGCGACATTTATGCTGTCGTGAATAAATGCAATAAGAAGTAAACCGTGCTATCGCGAATACAAATGCTCGCGAAGATAGTAAAAGGAGGCATAGCTCCAACGTAATTCTTCTACCGACTCTTTTTATTAATTTAAAACATTTCATTATTTATCAATGGAATAAGAACATGTTCTAAGTAAATGTTAAGCCATCGTAATTTAAAAAGTAGAAGACTACAATCATAATATTTAATAAAAAGATACGTTATATTTTCACACACAGAATCGCGATTTGTATTACAAAAATATGTATCAAGATACCGAAATAATAACGTCCAAATATTCAGAGCTGTCATGATTACGATGCGTAAAATACACAAAATATATCCCAGCAAACACAGAACGTTGCAACAACGTTCCCGAATCGAAATTTTGGCCCTATGTTGAACCGTTAATTATATTATATAGTAGGACCTAAGACAGTAAAAGAACCACAAGTACAAAATTGACTCCTACTTTAAAACTGATAGTATCGGAAATTTCTACTTTTGCCAATTTAGCATTAAAGTAGGTTCTTTTAAGTAGGAGCTAAAGTAAATTTTTAGAATTAAAGATTCAAGGGAGGAGTAAAGAATATAATGTCATCAAAGTAGGTTACTGCTGGTCTATGTAGGTGTAAATTATCCTTAAAAGTGTCAAAATAGCACCAAAATTTCGACTCGGGTTACAGCAATATTGTATTATTGCTACAACATTGCCGCAACGTTGTTGCAATGTTCTGTGTTTGTTGGGGTATGTGTGTAAAATGATGAGTTTACAATTACTTAATACCTCTCACGTGTCTTTTAAATACACTTTTAAAAACACTGTCTATTAAATATTCCCAACATTTCACTCTCGTGCGATTAGTTACACGCATCTCTGTATTGAACAGAAATTAGAGACAAAAAATAAAAGTCTCACTATTACATTTTCTCAGCCTCTATCTTTCGAGAGACACGTATATAAGTTTTAGACACAAGCTTTCAAACACAAGCATCAACTAGCTTGTTTTATGCAATCGCGAATGTAATCGTAGCCGAATCGGACAGGGACGTTAAGGACTTTTACAAAGACGCAGCGAAGACAAATGATCGATGAGATTGCTAAATGCTCGCGGTGAGATCGAATTTTCCATAATTTATTCAGGCAAACGCGTCGTATTAACATCGTGAACCGTCGAGCGTCATTTCCCATGAATAATCGACGTCTCGCGGAAGTCAGGAGCCAATTTTGAATAGAACGCTGATATCTAAGTCTATTCTTGTTATCAAATAGTAAGGATATTAATGAGGAACGTCGGCATCAAGGGGGGGGGGGAAGAGAGAGCCCGGATCAGTGTATACATATAAACACCGGCTTTCAATCCGCCGAGAATGCATTTAATAGCGTCGAAGGCAATTTACAACGTTTGCGCGCTTCTCTTTTTCTCGCGAGGGAGAAATCGATGTAATTGCAGAGAATCGTACGTTATCTTTAACTAGAACGCAACAAAATTCTCTGATATTCTTAAACGCTGCCTTGGGGGGGAAAAATTTACGTAAAGATACTTAAGTAGAGCTTCGACGAATACCGCCGACGATTTCAAGGCTCTTCGGTGGAACGAGTACTCAAGGCGGGCATGCATAAATAATTAATTACGGCGTTTACAGGAAATCGCGACACGGTTACATAAGCTCCGACGTGACCGTTTTATCATGCTGGCGTGCCTCGGATTTCCGGATCGGGATTTCGCACTCCGGATGCTAGTTAAAAACATTTCCTGCAGCGAGACCGGAACCAGTACAAAATGTCCCAATATTCCGATTTCTACAGGCGCACGAAAGTAATCTTTATAACTGTGGGATTCAGTGCAACGTTAGTCCCGCCCGCTTTTGCAGAGATTCGTAAAGCTGAAAGAGTTTCACAGCGTTCAAGACAATTGTCTTGTACATGGAAGAAAATGCTGTTGAATTTAAAATAAATTAAGTTGCTTGAATTAAACGTTAACGTCTCACGGGCTGCCACAAACACAAATAATTCACTCAATTGTACTTGCTATGGATTTCAATTTTTTAGCATTGAACTACATATCCAGATTATTAAGACAAGCATCTGATGTTTTTCATTCATCAATACTGATGTTGTTTCAACGATTTTATTTAAATTACTCTGATCTTGTTGATACAACGTCATTTTTTTTCGTGTAGTCTTAATTTGATAGGACCACCAAATCTTTTAATTAAATTCATTCGAAAGTTGATTTAGTTTCTCTCGGAAGTTATCGCGTAGTTGTACAGTTCTCCGGGCATAGATATTGCTGCGAGATCGAGTCGCTCGTATTGTTACCGTAAAATTAATTGGTCGCCAACTGAACGGTCGTAAAATTGATTGTCGCTCGGTTAAATCTCGCAAATTTCGTCCTCTACGATGCGGAGAGACCATGCGGCTTTGAGAAAAGCATTAAACCTTCGCGCTGCTGGCAACGAGTTTTCCCCGTCACGCACGACTTGAAAAAAAAAGAAGGGACTTAAAGGAATCGCACGCGGCTTCTTTCTCCTAATGATGCCCATGTCCTTCCACGGCGATGCGGCTTCCTGCTCGACGACTCCTTCGGCTTCTTTTGCTTGTTTCGATCGGCAAATCCGATCGTACGCACATCGAGGTTTCCCACTCGCTCCTGCTTGGACAGTTCCGAGAAAGGAGCAAGTATTGCGACAGCTGTCAGAAAGGGATAACGATTTTTTTTTCCAAAACTATTTACGTTCATCGTCAAAATACCCCGCCTGTCCTCCCTATAGATCAATGTTAAAGATACCACAGCCGATATGTGGTTGATTAACGGTACTAGAGACAGAAAACGGCGAAAGCACTAATAGGAAGATAAATGCAAAACTACTTGAATCGTTCAATCGGATTTGCGGCGATTTGAAATGAGATATCGAACGCGTTTAACCAGTGAGGCTACATTACAGAAAGCATTCCGTGTTACGTGTCAGCGTGTGACTAAGCAAAGCCATTAGTCCTTTAAAAGTCGCTTACATTAGGTATACTTATCCCAAAGCACGCATCATTGGATTGTTATACCGTGTTACGTTACAGTTCATGATATAGCGACGTTGCGTCGTATGACACGTGAAATATAAACGTTCAAATTA
>NW_011967206.1:884464-893983 GCF_000949405.1 Vollenhovia emeryi | reverse complement strand
CCCCGGGTTCCCCTAAGTATATGAGATAATCATTACGTTTGTGCGACATATTGGCGCAATTGAAACGAAACTGACGTGGCACAAGATATTTCTCGTAAATTATGCAAATCATAAACGGTACGTGCTCCTTTATGTAACAATATTACACATATAACTGTAGGATTATTGTAAAGTGCGGGTAACTTGTGAAATATCCGTGTTGTCCTGAGAAAAGAAGTTACATGGTGAAAGCATTACGGCGAATGCAACGTGATCGCCAACTGAAGAAATTGAATAAAACAAAGACAAAGGTTTTTAGTTCCTGAAAGCAGAAACCGGACGAGAAACTTTCTCTGCACGATACGGACGTTACACGTCGTTTAACCAATATTTGACGGTATGAAAATCACCGGCTACTCGACAAGTCGATCGGAATTGTCTCCAAGTTTGCGCTCGACTGAAAAATTAACGTAACGCGAGAATTGCTTTACGCACGTGAATTAATTTCCCCGTGAAAGTTTCACATAACGACCTATATTTAATCATATTTATTCGCTTGTCGGTAAGTGACAGTCTCAAGAGAATAATAATTACTCAGCGGAACGTAATTCTCGTCTCATATTATCTTATTACGCCCTGCGGACTTCTTGATTGTTTTCTTTCACGCAACTCGAAGTCATGCCACTTCGGAGCGCGGGAAACAAAATCGTGAGTGCACACATGTTGAATAACCACTTGAGTCGCGATAATTCCAATCTTTTTCGAAGATAAAAATATAAAGAAGAAGGTGGGAAATTTAATTTTTCCGGAAAGAGGGAAATTTACAGGAAAAATAAAAACCTTAAACTTCAGAGGAAAGTCTCGCGACGTGTAATCGAATGCGTGAGAGGACCGAAGACAACGAGGAATTTACAAGCTAGGGCAACGCATAGAGATTGCTCAGTTTCTAAAACTATAACTTCAAAGGATAGGATAGAATAGAAAATTATCAAATACCAGAAATAAATATGTGGCTTAACGAAAAGAAAAAGAGCTTTTGATGATAAAAACCATTGAAAAACGAAACCTATGACAACGGGAAAGATAAACATACATTTTACTAGTATAAAATTTCAAAAAACTTTCATAAAGTTCTTTAAAATGCCATGTTGTCCCACGATTACACGATTTTCAGGGTAAATTTTGAAAGAAAATTCTCTCCGTGTAGATGTCATAAAAATCTAACGTTCAATCAGCTCTAGAATAGGATAGCTGAACATCTAAAGCGCATACAGAAATATAATTACAAAGAATATGCACGTTAATTCTCCAGCAGTCATCGAAGAATGTTATGTTTGTTGATTTACCGTTGATAGATTTGGCAAAGTCTAGACAAAAACTTATTGAACATATTTTCTATTTAATTTCGATGTCTGTTTTTTTTATCGTAAACACTTATTACAAAAATAGATACAGTGCTCGTGTGTTATCTCATGATACATGTCTCGTATCTCGATGGCAGTACATATATGCTCATCGTTAGATCTTAACAACGGAAGGGTCGATTTGTAAAGCAGCGCGATTATATTCATGAGAAATTATAGACAATTACACTCGGCGGAAGTTGCGCGCCGTTTGGATACACGACTATTTTAGATACGGGAATTAAAAGTCGGCGTCTCTCCTCGCGTGCCTTAATTACGTAATGGTCAGCTGTTACGAGAACGGTAGTTCGCGGACGGACATTGTAACCAGTTATTAACCCGCGAACTCGTGCCACGCGTTTCTCGATGACTTGATTGCGTAGATAAAGAATTTCATTAAACAAGAGGGAAGTTAAATACGCACAACAACGCACTCCTAATGCATATTCTTTGCGTTACCCTGTGAAGTTTATATATGCAGTTAGGTATAATTTACAACAACAAGCTAAAAGTGTTTAAATGAATGTACTAACGTTTCTATATTTTTTTTTGTCGTCAAATTCTTTTCTTGAGCTGCGTATACTAAAAAATTTGGACTCTAGCTCAAGGGTAAAAGACTCGGCAAAAGACTTGCAAGTTGTTAACTAAATATTTAAGAAAAATAACAACCTTGGCAAAGAGGAAGATTAAATCGAGGGGTAAACTGCTGACCAAAATTACTAGTGAAATGTATGAGAAAATTCGAAAAACTCATAAAGTAATTTCCAGGATGAATTTTAAGAGAAAATTCTCTCCGTGCAGAGTAACGGACGTTTCGCGATTTTAAATGACTAGTAAAATGTACTCTCTAAAAGTCAATCGGTGGATTATCACTGAAAACAGTGAACTCACTGATTCACAGTATAATACACCGATTGACTTTAAGAGAGTATGTGTACAATTTCAAAAAACCCTCGTAAAGTAAAAGTTCTTCGAGATGCCACGTTGTCCCACGATTACATGATTTTCAGGATAAAAGGAGAAACCCCCCGTGTGTGTAGTTCATCCTCGATTCGCAAAGATGGAAAACATTCACAGCCTAGTGGCCTAGATGCAGCGTTAAGACGCTGCGGGGGCGCAGCGGGAGAAGATGCGCGCGCGAATTATTAGAAGACCCCCGGGGAATTGATCGTTTCCGCCGTCGCGAATGGAACAGAGGAGGCTCGTTTCTCGCGCGCGACGCGCGATATGCGTTGCGCGCCTCCGGGCGAAAATCGAGATTAATTCGAAAACGCGCGACGAGGCGAGCCCGGCGTCGGGCGATTTACGGCGCGCGGCGTAAGCCGACGTTTAATTAAAACGGAATCGACCCTCCGCCCGACAGAAACGCTATGTCCCACGGCTCGAACACGATCCGACGGTATTTTCGATGCGCGAGGGCCCCTCCTCCTTTGTACACAAGCGCGTCGTGTCCGCGAAACTGGTTTGCGCCGAATAATTATTCCCTTCCCGGTAAACGTGCTTTATCTCACTATGTGGGTCCAGCAAGCAGCTCCGGGCGCATCTTTATAGCTACGCTACGCGGTGACTGCCATATTTCCGATGCGATCGCCGCGTCGCGTCGGTGCACGAGAGATCGAGTAGCAAATTTATTTTTTCCCGATCGCTTCTGTCGCCTAACTGAAGTAATTTAAATTGAACAACCCCCCCGCCCCTCCCTTGAAAGAATTTGTGTCGATTATAAAATGATATAAAGAAGAATCTTGTTTAACGCTTTTTTGAAATTTGAGTCCCCAATTTTATTTTATTTCTATCTTAACGCCTGAGATAAATTGCGCGGAAGAACTTTGTATCTATAAATCGTATTTTGCAAGATTACCGCTGGACGAAATTCACCCCGCAATTTATCTCAGGCGTAAAGATGGAAAAAATTAGGAACTTAAATTTCAAAGAAGTGTTGAATCTTCTTTATATCATTTTATAATCGGCACAAAACAGAGATGTTCAAATATCTCTGTCATTATTTTAGGGATAGTAAAAGAAACCGACGAATGTAGATCTTGCGACATTTCCATCGTGAGTTTTGAGCGTTTATTCTTCGCGAATCAAAGTACCACGTGGTTGACGCAAAACGCTCGTTTCACGCGGCTCGTGCACTCGATTAGCAGAGCTAGAGGCATAGAACACGCGCTTTGTATTTCCGATTCGAAGGGCTTTCTCTCGTTCTTTCTCCCTTCG
The DNA here is from genome assembly GCF_000949405.1 of Vollenhovia emeryi. NCBI lineage: Eukaryota > Metazoa > Arthropoda > Insecta > Hymenoptera > Formicidae > Vollenhovia > Vollenhovia emeryi. The sequence goes on along the minus strand of NW_011967206.1, from coordinate 890,384 downwards.
TTGGCCGGTCGAGACCACTCGATGGGGCTTTTGTGGACGCTCGGTTCAGTGCCGGTGTCCCCGCGCGTGAATGAGGAGAAAGAATGCGAGGACCCTCGTGCAAGCGCTGTTGTGCATTTCGGGGAGCATACTTGCCATTCGGTATCCGTGCCACTAGGCTCGAATTGAATGTGATACGCGGATAAATTGGGCTGACGTAAGCCCTTTCGGGTCGCAAATAAAACGAGCGTGCCGATGCGATATCTCTAACGATGTTTGCGTTTAGGCCTGAGGGCGTACGTTAATGGATTAATAAATTCCCCATCGGAAACGCAGCGATCCCCCGCGCCGAAAAATGGGAAAGATAAATACTGGAATCAGTATTTGCTCCGCTAATAAAAAAAATGTCAATTAGGACAGAAAAGCACTTTAGCGTTTAATTTAAAGTACAAATATTTCACATTTGAAGACTCATTAAGGAAAGCAGTGGGTGCTTTGATCCTATTTTCAAGAGTTCTCTCTAATTAATTGGTCTACAATAAATACTTCGTTTACTGTTCAAATAAATAATTCTTTAGCCATGGTTCCCGTATATACAGGGAAAATTCTTTAACTATGAATGATTAAATACAATTTCCTAATCACTATCAAATAACAGAATTGTTCAACTAAATTGACTTATTATTCATAGCAATTGAAGGGACTTTATTTCATGAAACTTTAGAACGTCTGTATAAATATTTAACCCTCCAAAGACGTATCTTTTAGATGCGGCCAAATTATTCTTAGCCCGACTATTAGAAAAAAAAATCGTTCCGTATATAAATGTGTAGGACTAACCTTCGAAAACCAACGCATAATGATCTCGAGTGACTCAGCTATCGCCAGCCAAAAGCCAAGATATACATGTTAAATGTTAAAAGTCGTAGCTTTCTATGTAGAAAAATGAATATCATTGATGATTGATCATTTCCTCTTGACATCCTAATTTGAATTGGATCAAAACTGTTGGAACTTTCTATTACCTAAATCCATTTAAACTACATTCCACGAAGCGGCGTTATGTGTGAGGTCGCCTTTACTCATGAACCACTCTCCGGCTCTTACACGTACTCGTTGTTCGATCGGCGCACACTGGGCTCTAACGATCGTTCACAGTTCGCGATACATCGCCGTCGTTAACGCTACGAGGGTCCCATACATTTTATTTCCGTGTCAGCGGGCTCGTGCTCGCGGAAAAAAAATGCGGCGAGGACTGAAAGATTTATGCCGAGCGATGCTAATCGAAGAATTAAGTGTAACGGTAATTTAACGCGCGAGTTAGACTGAACGCCAGTTGAATGAAGATTTAATTTTCCTAAATCTATTGCGCCACGAAGTGGATCATCGATCATAGCGAGATTCTTCTTTCAGGCTCTGGGAAAAGCGGGTCAAATCATTCTTGCATCGAATTCCTCAAATTATTAAAAAAAAAAATCGTGATCGTTTATCCAGGAAACGCGAATGCGCGTAAACGCACGGTTAAGATTGCCAAGCCCGCACGGCCTCGAATCTACGCAGGCAATGTAATTACACATGGCTTTCTAAAAAAAAATATTGATATGCAGGATGTCCAGATAGAGCTATTAAAGTTTCCTTCACCTTATAATTCATCGGGGATAAATGCGATTTAAATCAGGGCGTAGAACATGTTCATATAGAAACCGGGAGAATCGTCAACACGTCTGCCGGTAAACGGCCGGAAATATGTTTGCCGCGATGCCCGTAATCACTCTTGCCATTATTCTTCTTCAAACCATATGTTTTATTACGGCGGACTATTCACGTCGACGGCTGCTCCAGCAAATGCGACGTGTCGTCTCTCTTTCTCTCTCTTTCATAATGACAGTCTTTCCTGGCTTATAAATTGCGAGACTTTTCTTCGAGCGTTTGAATAATATTTATATTCAGTCAAGTTGCATGTATCACACTTCGGTAGCATTCACCTTTCTGCGCTATATATGTGCTACTTTCAAGGCTCTACTAATAACGATAAAACGTTCCTTAAAGTGCTATCTATTTTAGAAATGTTCCCATTTCCATTTTTATGTGTGGAGGCACGCGAAACGATTTCACCGGTATTTTAAGTGACTCCAAGTTTAACGAATACGCGACGCAGGTGTCGTAAATGGTAATTAAATGACCCAAGTGCCATCCTCCAGCCTCGCGAGCTGAAAACGCCACATCCAGTCGGCGAATGCGCGAATAGCGGTTAGTCGTTTGCGCATTTTTCCAGTGTGCGCACCGCATGCCCCTTCGCGGATTATATCCTGTCGCGAATCGTCACGACGGCGTGCGGGAGCGTCAAATACGGTTTAAAAAAAAAATGAGGGAATGAGCAGCACGCTTCGAGCGCGAGCCACTTATCTACACCGCCGATCACGACATTCCGCTCCGGTAATGCCGATTATCGCGATAATAATTAACCGTAATTGGGACGCAGCCGGGCACGCGACCCTCGCCGCGTTCTCAAGCAGATGCGTTCCGCCTTTCCCGAGAGAGGCACGATATGAACATTATAAATGTCGTCGTCGCGTTTCTCTCCAGGCGAGCCGCAGGTGCGCGAACACATGCCGACGCCGAGTGAGCGCAAAAAAGAAGGAAGAAAAAGGTACGATCTCGAGGAGACAAAATAACAATGCGGAACTAATTCGGATATTTGGAGATAGCTTATCTGGACTCCGATACGGTCTGGACAAATCGAGCCTAATTGTTCGACGCGATCATCGGCCTATCGAGCGCTCAGATACGTCCGGTGACAAAGAGCGATTATTAGCGACACGATCACAAAAGACGATAGTTTCACGCGAGTTAAACGCGGCAATTGACTGAACGTTGTAGTCTTTAAAAGTTTAATTGCGAATACACGTCGCGCGTTTTTCGCAGACGTGACGGAAATCGAAAGATCTAAAGAACTGCGTTTGCTGCGTGTTAGTTATGTCAGAAGGCACGAGTTCGGCGTATGAATCAAGTATCCTTAACGTATTCTGGAAAATGCATCGCGCAGGCGTGATTCTGTTTTCAATTCGATCGCCATGATATGTGTATGAATGCGAAAAACGCTGCGAAATTATTATAGTACATACGTATGTTGTGTAGTAATAATAGCAATGAATTTGAAAATAGTTTCAAGCAACGTCTGATGCGATTTAATAAGCTATAAGTTATTAAATATTAGTAGAATTAAATTGTCATACAGAAGTAATTTATTAATAAAAACAGTGAGCTTATTGTCAACCCAACTGGTAAATTTTATTAAATTCGTTACAACGTTTCGACCTTCAGGTCTCTTTCAAGTAACGATACAAATAAGAAAAAGTAAAAATTCATAGACTAGTAAGTCATCGTCATTCCTTTTTCTTATTTGTATCGTTACTTGAAAAGGACCTGAAGTAAGGTCGAAACGTTGTAACGAATTTAATAAAATTTACCAAGTGGGTTGACAATAAACTCACTGTTTTAATCATCACTGGCGACTATAAATGATATTTTTTCTTTCGTTATTAATAAAGCTGATATTTGGTTTAAAGATACTATGCATGTGCATTTAAGATACATCAATTTGTACGTTAAAATATTACCTTCTTTCGGAAAAAAATGCCCAATTTTCGCCAGAAAGAATGACAATATTAATCTGCAGACACAGCAATGGTGATTTTGCGTATGAGTGCAATGAGGACAGGCACACAGAAAAAAGATTAACTTTTTTATATTCAAATCAACGCGTTTATTGTTTTGTGTATACGCAACGATCTATAGCTTTTCTTAGATGCATTTAATAATCTTACATTTCAACAATATTACAGTCTTATTTTACTACTTTTATGTAAAATAATGGTACATGTATTATTCAAATCCAATAGAAAGTCTATTTTTGAAATCTGACTCTTAATAAACCTTCAAATATGAAATATTTTTAATTAAATGCTAAAACGTTTTCTATTCCAATTAATTTTAGAGAGCGGAGCTAAAATAGTCAAGTCATCTAATTAAATTCTGGTGAAAAGAAGACTTCTATTTTTAGTGTCAATAGTAGAGCCAATTTTTATGTTGCGAAATAAGGTTCATCGCGAAAAGAACGTATTTTCCCCGTGATATATCACTCTTGAAGTTTCGATTGACATTAATTTCGTTTGCGCTCCCTAGAAAGAAATTAATTATCCCACGAGACAATCTAAATTAATTGTCTGAAAACGCGAGTCGATATCCATTGATCTTCGCTGTAAACGAGGGATCGACCGCGTTCTCGAGAGACAATCGTGAGATGCACGACTCACTGTGCGATAGCGGTAATTAGTTCAATTTCTGCGGCTACAGACGCGTTCACCTTCGAGTATTCTCGAGTACTTCACGAGTCGAGCGTAATTATAAGCAACGGCGGCCACACACTTGGCGAGCATGCGCACATTTTCCCTTCCGTCTCGGTTTCTCTGAACCAGATTCTTTCTCCTTTCTCTCTCTCTCTCTCCCTCTATTTGTACACATTAATTCCCCTCTAAATGCCTAAGCAATAAGTCACGAGCCCAGTTGCACTCCACTTGGCGCACATGCGAGGGGCTGAGATCATCGACACTTATGGTTATAATACTTTCCCCCGTTCATGTCTTATCTCTCTGGTCTTGCCGTCTCTTTCTTCTCTTCTCTTCGTAATTTCTTCGGTTTCTATGCTCCAATTTTTCCTGCCGATCGCGTACCTACGTCGCGTGTATTTCTCATTCGCAACTTGGAAAAAAAAGGCGCGGTAATGCGTAACGTTGTTCTCGCCGGTTACACGAGCGCTACAAAGAAACACTGCACAAAGAAAATGCACCGTGTCCCGGATAAGTCGACGGTATCTTAAATCACGGCTGCGCGAAGTGCAACACGGTAAAAACAGGCAGTAAGTATATTGAAGTCGAGAGTATCGTGGCTGTTATTCCGCGCGGAATCGATTTGCCCGTCTACCTTTGAATAACATAAATTTTAATAACACTATTCCATAGGCACGTACGTTGTGGAATAACATCAGATTTTTTTTTCCTTCACGTTTGGATTTTGAAAAAACAATCTTGAAATTACTATGTAAAACTATTAAATTTATAATCATTTTTTAATTATCGACAAAAATGTTTTATAATTAAATTCGTAATTATAATATTTAGTTTACAATTCGTAATTATAATATTTAGCATTTTTAATTATAAATTTAATTATCGCGTTATTCGTGCGTGGTTTTATTTGTATAAAGCTGTAAGCATACGGTTTCACGTAACTCGTGAACCTGGAGCATCGGTTGTTACGACAGACTCGATTAATTATTCGTGCATCTGCTTCCTCGCGATAGCGCGAGAAGAGGCGTGGATCAGACGCGATACGCTCGTGTGCGTATGTATACTCTCGTGAGATATAAAAGTACCGGGTCTCCAATAAAACGGTGCCGACGCGAGACGGCAGAAACGCAGCTGTAAAACAGGAGCTTTGAGAACTCGCCCTAAACGTGCGCCGATGTCTTCGGGTCGCATTGAAGCCGTAATAAAGCTCTCTCGCGAATAAACCGTCGAAGTCGTTAAGTTTCAGATATCGCAAAATCCAAATCTCGCAAAAAAATGTCCATTGATGCCGAAGAGCACCTAATTTTTTTTTATTACACAATTAAGCGTCTTTAACAATAGTCCTTGTCGAACGGTAAACTGATGTCCAAAATCATGTGCACCAATGCCTGCTAATGCCCAGTGGATATTACTTTATCTTACTATCTTATTTTATCCCGAGGGGGAAACCGCTGAGGGCATTGTGGTGTACAGATTTGCGACATTACTGGGCATTACTAGGTATTACTAGGCATTTTTTGCCCCAAAATGCCCAGTAATGCCGCAAATCTGTACACCACAATGCCGTCAGCGGTCTCGGTTTTATCTTTGCA
>NW_011967206.1:871373-882645 GCF_000949405.1 Vollenhovia emeryi | reverse complement strand
TCTTTGCCCCAGCAAGGCCTAAGGCCCAAACTAGTGCCCCAAAATGCATAGCAATACCCACTAATGCCGCAATTCTCTCAGCGGTTCGTCCCTCGGTCCGTGTTTTCCGTAGTGTGAGACGAAAGATAAGAACGATCGAATTTCTTAATAGATTTAACTGATTACCAATTTCAACCGAATTGTGATTCAGACTGTCAAATTGGCTGCAGGAGTGCATTACCCTCTTCGAAATGGAATGCACGGATTATATCGTTATTTCTAGCGTTCTGTCCCAGCGTATAATAGGAAGTGCGAAAATAGATGGTGGGTTTAATCGATTTTCTGTCTGCGTTATCGCCGCGCAATAATACTTGGTTTCACAAGGGAACGTGCGAAAGTAATATTTCCGTTACCGCGGTGACATAAAGCGCAATTGTGGTAATGCCTTTCCACGGCCATTCCACGGGCCATTGTTCATCATAGATGTGCTTATTTCAAGCAAAATGAAAAAGAAACAGAGGCGTATACTTCTCTAGGGAGGGTGTGTGGACATTGTCCCTTGTTTCGCAGAAATTCCTCTCTTTAAACTCACCTGAAACAGAAAAGAAAGAGAACGAATCAGTATTACGTTCCAGTGTGAATTAAGGTGGTCAGAAATTTTCCGAAATCGCACTAATTATCACTTTTCGCAAAACTTCGTGATCGGTTTTTAGTTTGCATTTTTTTAATAAATAAATTATTATTTACACCATGTTAATATTTTCAATCTACGTAATAAAGTTTAAACTGAACAAAAATCTATTTCAATTATGTTTCTTGTATATTCTTGCTAGCAACATACAATTGGCATTATTCGCGAATGCAATCTGCAATCGTACATTAAAATTAGAATTGTTTCTCCTTTTTTTACATTACACGTTCTTTTCGTAATGGCTAATCCAAAAGTGCAATCAGTTTTTAGAGGCGTATATTAGGTACAATAATGTTTCATCGGTTTACAAAAATTTGAGCCGAGAGTGTATCAATTACTAATTAAGTAAGTCGACATGATAGGTCTCGTTTTTTATTCTTGTTACATTATTTGTTAGCTCGTCCGAAATGAATCGTGGTAACGGCCGCTACTCGGGCGACAAAAGGAGGCCATTCAGCCGCGATCACGCTTGAGACGAACCAAGTGTTAGAGCGAAGGACAGTGATAAATGAGAGGCTGGCAAGAAATACATGGCGTGTGTCGAAAAAAAGTGGCGGTGATCCCCCGAGAAAGCGAGAGTGGCCCGAAAACGTCGCGGGGATTTAGTCTGTTAATATGCCTCGAGAGGCGTCAGGTTCTTACTTTCAGTCGCTCCTTCATTTTCCAAGGAGCTGTTTATCGAGTATCGACGCATGAAACGCAGATATCGCGCTCGTTGGAGCGCATGTGGAGAGAAGGCGCGAGAGAAGGCTTACGGGATATACCGGATTAGTAGTCGGAGAACCCGGATCGAGTTCTACGGGGCGAAAGTGACTCGGCGCGCGAGAATTATCACGCGTATTTACGTGTGCATAAAAATATTTTTCTTCCTATTGTTCGTAGAAAATATGTACTTGAGATAGTAAATTGCAGATTATAATAATTGCGTAACACCCGATCTAATTTGTTACGTAAACGCTACTAGTATTTAATGCTAATTTTCTGTAATTGACAAAATAAAATACAAAGAACCGATGCAAAAGTAACGCGGTACGTGTACATTGTGCGTAAAAATTTTCGCTACCGTAGTTATAGTTTGCTAAAAATATTTTGCTGCCGCAACTATAAATTTCTAAAGCACAGCAAACGGTTTACTGTCGCACCTAATACAATAGGCACAGTAGCAAAAGATTTAGCCGTCACAACTAAATATTAGCGGTCCATTTTTTACAACTGAAATTTAGTCGCCACAGATTTTAGCTACTCTCTAAAAGTCAATCGGTGAATTATCACTAAAAACAGTAAATATTTACTGATTTGCAGTTATATACTGAAAGCCGCAGTATACTTGTAACTTTAAATCAGTGACTATTCACTGTTTTCCGTGATAATTCACTGATTGGCTTTTAGAGAGAACTTTTTTTTTCGTATAATATTTATATATATTTTACAATACATATATGATGTATCTAATTTACCTATTATAAAATTCTATCGAACCTCAGCAGTTATTTCAGAATTTGGCCGGCGTGAAACGTGCGCGTTTGGACCATCTCGCAATGCGTATGACTAAGAGAATTCTCCGAGAAGACAGGATGGTGGCCCTTATTCACAAGTTGATTCAGAGAGACTCGGCTCCCGATCCGACGCCGCTTTAATTATATATTTTGCCGCGAAGGGGAACCGCATTTCGAGAGTTACGGTCGCACCGTGCGTGATTCATCGTTCATTTGACCCGCCGCCATTTATTCGACGGACCGGGTAATACGTGCAAGTGCACGCTCTATTTCTTATCGTCCCGTTTTCCATCGCATGACGCACGCATGTTAAGGGCCCCGGTGCCTCCCTCCGGAGGGGAAGCGGAACGGGTGTACAAGTAAGGAGAAAGGCGTTTGACCGTAAGTTCCTGGCGCGGCAGATAATATCGGTATAAGGCGCTTTATTGCCGCCACCGTTACTTTTATTGCCGACCTTGTTGGCAGCGTATGACGAATGCTCCTGGTCATATACATTACATATATGTGCACGTATACGTTTCGTTTGGCGTGAAATAATAATTTATTATCGTCATTCGCGGACGCGTCGATCTTCAACGGTGACGCCGTAGTGTAACTAATAGGCCCACTCCGTCATTTGTTTCGTTTTGCGTCGATCCCTACTGCGCATCCGACATTTTGTTGGTCCAGCCAACGAGAGGAAAGTTGTATGTGCGGTAGTGCAGTCTGACGAGTACATACACGTACGCTGCTGGATGTGGACCAAAGACATGGCGGAGTACCACGCGATCGCGGCTGCAAAGATCAAAGGGGCCGACAGAGAGTGGACCTACTAGTTATACTATGGTGACGCTGCGGCGGAATATTGTCAAACGGAATCTTATCTTTGCCAGTAGCTTCTTAAAAGTTTAGAGTTACAAGTGAACGTTGATAAATAACGAATCCGGGACGCTTCAGATTTATAAAGCCTGCCGCTGAAGATGCGATCCAACTGTAAACGCGGACGGCAAAAACGAAATTGAACTCGCGACGCCTGTTCGCGTCCAGCCTCGTCGCGAGATATCGCGGCTGGCGATCCCGCCGTTACGCGGCCGCGAAGAATCCAAGCAGGCTGAGTTTAATAGCCAATTAATTAGCTTCGCAATTAATAGAAGCACGCGCGCCCGTTCCGCCGACGGATAAACGGACAGCGCGAGGCTGGGAAAATTAATAAACGCGACTTTTCCCAGATCCACTTTCCCGGCCGAGCGCACATCGCGCCGAGCCTTTCGCGAGGGAAAACATAATCTAATAACGCTAATCTCGCTGCACCAGTGTATTATTCATCGCCGCTTTTACAACGTTCACGCGTCGCTTTTGCCGGATATGTCCCAGTTATGCAGCTACTATTATGCCTTCGCGCGTTGCGCAGCTTCATTCACGGACGCGCGAGTCGTGCATAATTTTTTTCCTCAATGAAAAACATTGAGATAGTACATACACAACGCCGCTCCCCGATTTGCAAATGGAGGATTGAGCGAAGGATATGCTATTTTTATACATTATATTTCAAAGTGTCGATTTAACGATGGATGTTAATAACATGGTTTATCATCGAGAGTATTTTACATTGTAAAGAAGAGTATAATTTGCAACACACGTAATTCCTTTCTCTGCCGAAAGACAGAAGCAAATATTTCTTGGGAAAATGCCTATTGACGATAAATCTACCCCGACGAGATATTCGCGAGGGTACGGAGGAAAAATATTAGCTTTGGGGTGCGGGAACTCCGAAAATTGCGCTGGGGGAAGAACTTTAAATAAGCCACCGAGGGTTATAGTGTCCGATAAAGAAGGATGGCAAGAGGTTTATTTTCATCAACGCGGATATTTGATGCGGCACAGTGCGAATCAAAAACGCAATTATCGCGAATACATGTTTTCTTATACGTCTCTTGTAATCATTTCTTCAAACGTGTCAGTTTTCATTAATAAAAGTGGACATTGTGATAGAGCCAATTAACGTAACGTAAACTATTAATATTAGCAAAGCAATTAGTACAACTAGCGAACCAAAAGACCATTTTGAAATGTCAAATAGAAACTCGCTTGTATTCGAATCCCTAGTGCTAAGAATAAGTTTCAAGGTATTGTCGTGTTTTTTTCTTAACATTTATAATTGAAGGAACTGTATTACTATAATATTATCACAGCCTCAGTGGTCGAGTTGGCTAAGACGCCCCTCACGGATTGAGGGAGGTCCCAGGTTCGAATACTGGCTGAGGTAATATTCTTCGCAATTAGAATAATTTACAGTACAGAGAAGGGGGTATTGAATGCTAAATGTAGCATTTTTAAGTATAAATACAAATCGTTTATCGATTTGAATATGTGAATTTGCTGACGATAATAACTGCACCTGTACGAAAAGCTGCGTTGTGTCCGAAAAGAAACTGGCGCGCAGGACAAATGTGGAAAGAAACGGTATATGAATTCAGATTTTAATAAATTACAAGTAGAGGCTATCTACATCCTGCCTTAGACTCGAGTTGGCCATTCTTGTGTGTTGTTTGAAGGGACTATATTCGCGACGACACAGCACGTAGCGATCAGCGTTATCCGGAAATTTCGCGGCGTCTCTGACCCAGTCAACGTTTCCATTCCAATAGAGTCCACTCTCCAAGTGACATCGTAGGATCACTTTCTGGTTTGCGACGGAGAAAAAGGGACAGTCAGGGTCGTTACTCTCGGCGAATGACGAGGCAGGAGTTCACGGGTCTTCGCCGGAGCGAACGTGACTCATCCGCGCGCCCTAAGGAGAGAGACCTAAGAACACAGTGCGGAGGAAAGCAATGCTCTCTAATGTCGAGGCTGGCTCGAGAGTACATCCGGACGCGAGAGTCGATTCACGCTCTTGGACTCGCGGCGAGAATACGATCGTGGCAAATCGAGTGCCTCGGTATTGCAAGGATTACTGTAAACGAAGTACACGTACCGGCCGCTCCCCATCTCCCGCGGTACATCGTAAACCGCGCGGAATGAACGGATTTAGATTTTCTTCCAGCGATGGAACGCGTGATTTAAGAAAATTATCGAAATATAAAAGTTCCACTTTTTCAACTTCCGCACATCAAACTTTGACCAAAAGTCTTGACCCATATTTTAATTACAGTAATATACCTTGACGCAATATTATACACGGGGGAAAAATGCTGTTGAATTAAACAAAAATGTTAAGCTGCTTGAATTAAACGTTGACGTCACCGGCTGACACAAACATAAATAAGTTTAAATGATGTGATCGTAGGACAACACGGTATTTCGAAGAACTTTGTGAGAGTCTCTTGAAATTTTACCATATACGAGTATTTTACTAATAAACTTAAAAAGACAGTATACTAACTGTAAATATAATTACTAGTGTATGATAAAATTTGAAAAACTGATAAAAGTCTTCGAAATTCCGCGTGGTGCCACGATTACATAATTTTCAGGATAAATTAAAAAAAATATTCTCTCCGCGTAGCTGTAGTTTACAATGTTACACAGGTTGAGTCATAAAAATCACGTTTGATCAAAACGGTTAACGCGATATAATTCAACATGGCTGTTTCTGGGATTCAACAGCGTCATCTTTCTAAATAAACTATCAGAGGGGCTCGTCGGATCGATTCGGCGAATTATGCAGATCCGACGAGAAAGGGGAGCGGCTGATATAGGATGCAGCGGCGTCGATAGGATGGCGCTCGCACGTTTCGCAAACAAGGTGCGACGAAGGTCGGAAAAAGTTTAACTTTAACGCTAGTGGGCCGCAGAGCGGCAGGGATGCCGGAACATTCATCTAGTCGTGACCCGCGCCATAAAGTAGCTTTTAAAGCGATCAGGAGGGAGCTGGGCGGTGCACGACCGTGGTGTCACAAAGGGACACATTTTTGCGGATTAAGGGCACTCTTTGTGCGCTCATTGTTCGCGAATCAGGCCCAACCATCTCTGTGCCTGTGTACATACATAGGTGACGAGGGCAATTATGTAGGTCGCGCAACTCTTTTTCCGCGCATGGAAATCCCGACAATGGAGGATGATCCTTATCGAGTAACGTAATTATGCAAATTCCATAACGGAGGCTTCGAGGCGCGAATTTCAGACTAGTCGGTGTGACTTGACGCACACAAATACGTGTAAAACGTCACGTTTCTCATACGTCTCGTGACGAGTAGCCTCGCGGAAGTTACGGAAAACCGTCGGCGCAATTATGTATATGTACCCGCGCAAACTTGCGTTCCTTCCCTTTTTAACAATCAGTCGAGATTAGATATCTCATCATCAAATAAAAAAAATCATTGAAATACTTCGTTCAAACTTATTAAACGAGTAACTGAAAGTGATAGATGTTATTTCTTTCTATCGACGTTTTGCATTCTTTTGCAATCAAAAATGTTTATAATCGACAGCTCTCAAATTTTAACTGATTAAAGAATATATCAATTTTCATTCTTCCGACGATCCAAATGGCGTTTCAATGACTTTAATCCCTAAGGAATATCTTTTCTCTAAAAATCAATCGGTGGATTATCACTGAAAATAGTGAATAGTCACTAATTTGCAGTTGCACTGATTCTAAACGAACAGAGAATGCGCTTGAATAATGAAATCAATGAACTGGCACATTTATTGGCCGGAATCTTTGGCAATGAGGAAAGCGTTATCTAGTCGCGTGAACGATGTAATTAACTTGCAAACCGACGAACAATGATATTAATTCCGCCGTATTTGGCAGGAATGGAAATTCCACGGTCGCGCCAAGGCGGAAACGCTCGTCCCAACTGGCTTTTGCGGTTTGCAATTCTCGCGACGAGATGAAACGTCGCGGCGCGACGCTCCCGGGTGAGGAAAAGCAAGCCGTTCGATAACAGCGAACTGGTAAATTCAACCGCAAACTTAATTAACTATCGATGACAACGTTCGCGTACCGTTGCGAAAATTATGGCTTCCCTCTCTGTCGAGGGCAGGCCATACGAAATCTCTCGCTAGCACCGGTCGCGCGATAATGATTTTCTAACGGCATATCTCTTTCGTGCGCCGTTGGCGCATGTTTATCTTCTATTAAGAGATTACGAAAGAACTACAATTTCGGAATATTAGAAATTGCCGTTGTTTAAGTAACAGTGCTAAATTAGCTCGTGTGTGTTTGTGTGAGAAAAAGAAAAGTAACTTTCTGCTCGTGAGTATAGAATCTTTAATGAAAAAAAAAAAATAGAGAGAGTACTGTGCCGATGGCAAAATAATGATTAATAATGTCGACCTGATGACGTGATTAAACTGAAATATTCTCATTAAAAAAAGACATGACGATATTTCGCATAATTGCAATTCTCACGGTGTTGCGTGTCGATTCGGAGGTCATGATGACTCATGTGAAAAAAATTACGACGGCATTGTGTAATGCGATGATCGCGAAAGTAGAAAGTATGACGCGTTGATTAATCACAATCGCGTGATTAATTGCGTTAATAAGTTACCGCGCGCGCGCGCGCGCGCGTGCACGCGTCGCTAATCAGCTGTTGGAATTAATCGCGAGTTCGTTGCTCCGCGAAAGCAGATTCACGGTGTTTTCAGCATGCGTTTATGAGCATACGACATTCATTTTACGTTATGTCGCATATAATATCACTCGAAATATGAGTCTATGCAGTAACCATTTAAATAATAATCAGAGGCCTGATACAAAAGAGCTGTACGTGATATTTTCAACTATTCTCTTTTCCATTGTAGAAGATTGTTTGTTAAAGTTAATACAGTATGAGAAGCCGTATACTTCGTCTAAACACAACAAAAATAAGTAAGGTATCACTTGAAAAAAGTCTTCCCTACGCGGAAAGAACTTTCTCTTAAAATTTACCCTGAAAATTATATGTGAGACAACGTGACATTTTGAAGAACTTTATTCGAGTTTTTTGAAATTTTACCATACATTTTACTAGTAATATGTATACTAAGTACAAGTACTCGCGAAATCTACAGTAAAATTTCGAAGAACTCATAAAATTCTTCGAAACGCCGTGTTATCCCACGATCACATGACTTGCAGGATAAATTTTAAGAAAAAAATTATCTCCGTGTGTGATTTTTTTTATCGATCGAGATTTGTAAGATGAAAATCTACATATGAATGTAATGAAAGCATTGAGATAACTGTGGCGATCGTGGCGCAGAGGGTTGCGCGCCGCTGTGGTGATCCGAAGATCCGGGTTCAAACAAAACATCATTAGTTTTTCGTTCGATCGCCACCTCTCGAAAGAAAGCGGCAGCTCACCGAGAGTATCATCTTATCACGAGCGTTCCTCTGCAGAGCCGTTCGGAGTTAAACTGTAGGTCCCATATATCTGAACAGATACATGCAAAAGGGATCACGACGATCACGACGCTCAAAAATTGAGCAAGGCGCGACTGGTTAAATTACCTGTCCGCCTTAAAATACGATTTGTGAAATTTCTAGGAGGCCAGGAGGGTTCTACATGGACCCTCTAGTGCCGTAACTAACGGAGATGTCATTTGAGGTACAAAGGTTTGACGGCAAACATGAAAAAACTGTCCTCCGAGTTTGTTACACCTATCATTTTTGTAGGCTTGGATAGTTCAGTTGAAAGAGTATTCGCCCGCCAAGCGAAAGGTCTCGGGTTCGAATCCTCGTCTAGTCCTAGCCCGTTATTTTTCTCGCCGAAAATTAATAAGAGTGGCGCGTCTTACTGTCTACCTCCCCGAAGATACACCCCTATTTATTACTATGGAAATAAAGTATAATCACTAATTAAATGCATGGCAAAATTTCAAAAAACTCTTTGAAATTCCCCGTTGTTCCACGATTACATAACCTTTAGGATAAGTTTTAAAGTTTAAAAGAAAAGTCTCACCGTGTACAATTGTGATTTTTAGATGATCTTTTAAGCGCCAAATCTTGAAACACTAAACCGAATAATGATGTAACGACAAAGTTAACGGCCGTTTACATTGTTTACAAACTCAATGGACCGAGGTAGTCAACTAAATTTGTACCGCTATTGTGTCAGATTTCGTAATGCTCGCGGATTTTTTTTCTAGTGGACCGTGCTTCCTTTTCAATCAAGGCGACATGTAAATTTTACTAGTTTTGCCCCACCCCCCTCCCCTCCTCCTCCACGCAATTTAACGCTCAATTCTGCCGCTAACCTCGCGGCAAATTGCTATCTCAATTGATCGCGTCCTCGACAATGCATTTGTGCCGACCGTTACTTAATGACGTCTGACTGCATTGTAGGACACGTGTATCAGGCACTTTTCCGCGGAACTCATTGCGACCCGACGCATACGCCCGTCATGCATTCGCCTGATGCCACTTCCGGCAGCTCCATTCAAACGCCAAGGAAACGAGGAAGCTTCGTGCCAATTACGCCGATTACTATGATTGGAAGCAGCTTGTCGATATTTCGGGGCAATAAAATAAACTGTTGCCTCCAAAACCGAAATCCTCTACAAGGAAATCGGTTTTTGAATAACATTTGTCATGTGCGCGTACTCTTTCATATCTTCAATACTCGCTGTCTACTCTTTAAAAGTCAATCAGTGGATTATCACTGAAAACAGCGAATAGGTACTGATTTGCAGGTGTAAGTAGGTTCGTGTAAATACATTCGTAAGAAATATACACGGACCTTCTTGTCTTTAAGATTATCTTGTAAACATCTGAACTTTTTGTACCCAAATCAAAAGAGAATCTTCCAAACCTTGGTTCTTAGATGAGAAATGCTATAAATGTGCGCGTGATTTTAAACTATCATAGATAATTGGTCGCTATTTCTACGCTGAGAAAAAACTGTCGTTAACTCTCTAAAAATCAATCAACAGTCACTGATTTGCAGTTCCTAACTGAAAATCGCAGCGGTATACTTGTAACTTTAAAACAGTGACTATTCCCTGGTTTCTGTGCTAATACACCGATTGACTTTTAAACAGTAAAGTATCGAGCCTTCCTTCCGTTCATTTTACACCAAGCAAAATTGGTTTATAGCACAGCGAATTAGTCGCACCGTGTTCTCGAGGCCTATCATTGCGTCATGTCCGGCGAACCGCTCTGAACTTGATAATGTTAACTGCTGCGTCGCGAAGCGCAAAGTGGATCATCTGGAAACGAGATGGAAAAATGTGTCGCGATACGCAATCGCTGGCGATACGTCCTGGCGTGATACTTTTTCCAGCGCGAACAATGCCTGAAATTCACTAACACGTGCCACAGACGCCGTTAAATTAGAACCGTAGTAAGTTTTTAAAATCATTGCGGATTGATATTGCAAAAGTAATAAACTGCGAGCTTCATAGAAATGAATAAAACTTTATAAAATAGACGATTAACACGTATCGATCACAAACGTGAATCTAAATCTCAATCGTCAAAGGGAAAAACCGTATTTTTTTTTAAATTTAAAGTAACGCGCAGTTGAAGACGAATTTACCGAACAACCAATTCGATCGGTCGACTTTTCGGTCGCTTTATTCGTCTGCGACGCAACAGCGCGCGTATCTTCCCCCATCGGCGTCGGAAAACTAGAGTGCAGCGACCGGGAAATTAGCATATTTATTGTCGAGCTGCACAGGCTTACAGACGCAAGAGTAAACGAGGGATCCCACCACGCGTCACGGGATTTCTATCTTCAGGGGGAAAGGAACAGTCGCGCATTTGCATACGTCAACCTCGTCAGCGCGTCGCTTTCGCGCCTCCGCCAGTCATTTTCCAGCGGATTCTCCACGTGGGACGTCCCAAACACGCGGAAAACGCTCAGACTCGTGCATACCGGGTGGCGCGCGTTGTTGACCGTCGACTGTTAAACGTTAACCGGACAATTTTGGCCTTCAACGGTCGCACGTGCGATCGATGAACGAGACGCCGCGCCACAACTGGCACACGTTGATTCGCAGTGCGGGTCAGAGTTCAGTCGACCGGTCACGGCACGGGAGACACGGAAAATCGCGTGTCGTGGAGAAACATGTGTACGACGAAATGATCAACGGCTTGACGTACGCACACTGAGAAAAAAATTTACTAGATAGAAAAAAAATTTCTTTAATTTTAGCAAACCATGTGTTTGCATACAACTGTGAACGCATTTTTTTAAAA